>NC_079317.1:18817668-19132213 GCF_029931775.1 Euleptes europaea | reverse complement strand
GGGGAGAGTGAAGTGACCTCTGATGGTCGGAAACAGCATGCATAATTAAAACTAAGACCCAAAGTCATCGGAGGGGTGACGCCGAGGGAAATAGCCATGCCTAAAAGACCCAAGTCTAAAAGACCTGCTTCTGGAGCTCCGGACACTACCTATGACTGACTAGTCCTGGCCACATTCATAACAGTGATGTTAACTGAACTGCTGTTTTATTCAGAGCTTTTGTACATTTACTTAGGAAGATGCACACCGCTGAATCCAGGCAGTAAGGCCATTGTTCAGTTAAGGGAGGGGCCCGTGGCTCAGTGGCAGAGCATCTGCCTGGTATGCGGAAGGTCCTAGGTTCAACCCCCCGCATCTCCAGTTAAAAGGATCTGACAATAGCTTATGTGAAAGACCTCTGCCTGAGACCCTGGAGAGCTACTGCCAGTCTGAGTAGATAGTACTGACTTTGATGAACCAAAGGTCTGATTCAGTATAACACAGCTTCATATGTTCAAATCCTTGTGTCTGTGGAAATGTCAAGTCTGGATCCCAGCTGGATTATGTAAAAGAGACACTGTAGGTGAGGATCTATTGAAATGTCTCCTGGGCTGTTCCTTCTTGAAGACAATTAGACATATACACCAGATAAAACAGAAGTTAATCTTTCAGGCCTGTCCTGACATTATTTATCAGGGTGTTATCTTTTCTTGAAAGCCATGAGAAAAAATTTATGGTTATATGGTTATGTCCACATAAAAGACAAGGATTGATTTAAAACAACAACACCCAATGTGTAGACTGTTATGCTAATATGTTGGTCTGACATTCATACTTTCTTTTGATTTATGTGTTGCATTGATTTGTACTCTACTCGTTGTAATGGCATCTAGCAAACACAATAAAATCCTATTTGTTTGTTCATAAAACTGTATTGATTGCTAGTAATCACTTCCATTTCTTCTAGATGCTTGCAGATTAATTGTTTAGCATGAGCTAGTGATCTTTTAATTTTTGCTTGGATACTGTACTTAAAACCTGTCTCCAACTAGTAGATTTCACAGAACTTTGTTGTGTATTGTGCCTAACGCATACATTCTTGTAGAGAAAGCTAGGTTTTTAAGAAAAAAAATTAAACTCATAAGGTAAAATAGCTCATCTAAATGGGTGTTCTTCACATTCCAAAGTGTTTTCTCTACCAGTAGGGTTGCCAACCTCCAGGCTGTGGCTAGAGAGCTCCCGCTATTACCTCTGATCTCCAGGCAATAGAGATCAGTTCACCTGGAGAAAATGGCTGCTTTGGAAGGTGGACTCTATGGCATTATTCCCCATTGAAGTCTCTCCCCTTCCCAAACCCGCCCTCCACAAGCTCCACCCCCAAAATCTCCAAGTATTTCCCAACTTGGAGCTCGCAATCTATCAGCCTGATTCTCGTGGCAGAATGTAGACATTGTTTCTCTGATGCTTAGATGAATTTTGTTGTCTTGTGGATGATATATGGAATTAATGAGCTTGTTGAGAGTCTGTTCCGACAAACTTGATGACAATTTTGTTTCTTCAGATTTTGTTTCTTGTTTTTCTTCAAGGGCCCTTAAGAATCAAATCATCAGCCTGGGCCCTGGTTATCTCAGTGCATGCCTTTGCCTTTATAAACTATACAAACTGAAGATCAGCCTGAAAGACCCTTCTTCAGGAACCAAGTTTTATACAGGCCTGTGGGGTTTCCTGGAGAGGTGGGTTTCTCTTCTGTTAGATTCAAGTCCAGTAGCACCTCAGAGACCATCTGACAACGTATTTGATGAAGAGAACTTTGATTCTTAAAAGCTCATATCCCGAAAATCTTGTTAGTCTCTAAGGCTGTTACTGGACTCGATTCTAGCTGTTCTACTGTAGACCAACACAGCTACTCTCTGAAACCTTCCCTAAAACCTTCCTAATGGGCGAAAACGCACGGTCGCTTTAGCATCCTTTATTCCCTGTTTCACCCAGGATTCAGCCAGGATCGAACACATGCGTTTTGCTGAACGTGCGTTCGATCCTGGCTGAATCCTGGCTGAAACAGGGAATAAAGGAGGTTAAAGCAACCATGCGTTTTCGTCCCTTATCTCCAGAACTCTGGAATACTCTTCCAAAGAATAGTTGCCTATCTCCTTTTCTGGCAGTATTCCCAAACAGGCAAAGTCCATAGCTGCTCCTTCCACCTGGCTCCCTGCATCTTCTGGGAACTAGGTGGGGGAAAGTGAGGAGTAATTCATTCATTATAATTCATTATAATTTATTGCGGTCCTTGACCAGTATTACAAAGTTAAAAGTTACAACATCATTAAAAGAAAGTGAGGAGTATTCTAGCTCACTTCCTGTGTCCTGGAAGTGGTGGGGGACCATAGTGGCTGGGAGAAAGAATGTTGTATGACCAAAGGAGTGGGCATTTGACCCTCTCCATATCACTGGTGAATCTGCTCTGTTTGCTCTTGTAGGAGTATCCTTAGTGGTGCTTCTGTTCATTGCTTGCTTGTGGAACTTTGTGGTACAGAATATAAGTTAATGGAACTTTGTGGTATGGATTGTAAGGGCCGATACTATATTTATGTGAAAGGAAGATAACTCTGAATGGAAGACAATTCCCTTTGGGAAAAAAAGGCTATACCCATAGGTTTTTTATGACTATAGAGAACTTGTATGCAAGTTTATGATTTCGCCTTCTTTATTTTTTATGGGACGTGTGTGTGTGTGTGTGTGTGTGTGTGTGTGTGTGTGTGTGAAACAGTCTACTTATTAGGTAAGTAGGGTAATCTTGCATGATGCCAGGGAGAACTCTGGTCCCTTGTAAATCTGAATCCATTATAGATTCCTCCCATTAATTCACTATGAGAGATCATGCATTGAATATATAGACCCCTTTCAGTTTCATATCCTTGTCTGAGATCCTACACATGGTCATGCATGTGTTAAAACCCACTGGGTTTAAATGGAGGTTGAGTGATTCTGAACAAAACTGCAGGCTGTTGTCTGTAATTATGTTTGTTAGATGGGTCTCCCTTTCTGCAGGGACCTCCAGTGTACTGACTTGGTCAATGTGAATCTTTTGTTGTTGTTGTTGCTCAGATCCCCAATCACTACGTTTGCTTCCTGGCATCCTTTCCTGTTAGTAGATTACCTTTCTGCTTTATTTTTGCTGCGTGCCTTTATTGTTATAATTGGTTTCTTAGGGATTCACTTTCATATCATCTTTCTGACAAGTGAAAACATTATTGATTACCTTTTAATGTTGTCTAGAGAACTAGCATTTGATTACTCAATTGTCTCTGTAACTACCCGGTTGCGTACTCTTCTTAGAGTATAGAGAGATGCATATAGAGTTTAACTTACTCCTGTGTTTTCTGTTTTAGCATAAAGTTTTTTTTTTTTTAAGGCTATGTTGCTGTCCTGTTCTCTGACCTCATCTTACCATGGTGTTTTGCCGGATCAGTTGACAATAAACATTCTTGGTTGTCAGTGGGCCACCCATGCAAAATGTCCTTCAAGTTAAATACCAGCATGTAGGTGCAAATTGGGATGAAGTCCTCAAGACCTGAGTGTTGGATGGAAAAGACAAAATTTTGTGACTTTTTTTAACGGTTTGGCTTCAATGGTTTCTTGGTTTCCTTCTTCCAGCAAAGAGAGAAAAGCACAGAGCGCAACATGTTTCCTTCATACTTTTGTTGTGGAAATTGCTCCCCCCCCACCAGTTAATCATTTAACCATATAGCAGAATAATTCCTTGTGAGTAATTTACAACCTGTCCATTCCACTTGACTCGATGAGCCCCTTTCACAAAATTCCCTTTTCCAGATTCCTCCTGAATATGATTTACTCTTTGTTAGTCTAGCAAAATATGACAGGGTCATTGAGTCTTTCTGAACAGTTGTTTCCAAGAGCTTTTTTAAAGACTTCCCTGCAAATAGGATGAAGGAAATGTTGTCAACAAAGAAGCTTGTCAGGCGGCTGGCCTAGTGCGGATCTAAGATTGGATTAAAAACCAAGAAGAGATATTAATGAAGTTGGAGAAAGCTGACATGAAAAAAGAACTACATTATCGTCTTTGGATGAAAAAAGGTCTAGAGTCTCAACAAGGCAAGATATACAACATGTAATCAAAGACAGTCGATTTACTTTATGGATGAAAAACAAAATGAGGATTAGCCCAACACTTTCACCATTAATGTCTCTACTTGAAACATACTATGATAGGGCAGAGAGAAAACTTAATAATTATATAACATACCAGAATAAAATTAACATACAGAGAGAAATCAAAACTTGGCAGACAACTAAAGAAGAGAACAAAAATATAAAATGGCTCACATATTGTCGAATGATTTCAAGGCTAAGAAAAGATTGCTTAGCTACTGGCAAAATGAGAGAATTGATGGAATTTGAAAGTTTAATTATGAAAAATAAAGACCATCTCTTGGGTAAGATATGTAAGTTGTTACTTAAATATGATACTGAGTTGGAACAAGTCAAACTATGCGTGGTGAAATGGATGCAGAATTTTGGAGAAGAGATTACGATGCAACAATGGGAGTAGTTATGGACTAAAGCGATTAAGTTCACTGCAAGCCAAGCATTGAGAGAGAATTGGTATAAAATGTTCTTTTGATGGTATATCACACCAAAAAATATTCAGAAAATGAATAAGAATACAAATGGACATTGCTGGAAGTGCAAGAAGACAGATGGAACTTTTTTCATACATGGTGGTCTTACAAGAAGATTAAAAATTTTGGGAATGACATTCACAATGAAATGCAGAAAAATTTAAAAGTTAAATTTGTTTGGACTCCAAAACTGTGCTGTTAGGAATTTTATCATCAGTCATTGAAAAAGCTACGGAAGAACTGTTTCGGTACATGACCACGGCTACAAGAGTGATGATTGCCATAAAATGGAAAACAGAAGATTGTCCAGATATAGAAGAGAGGAAGGATAAGTTAGCAGAGTATGCAGTAATGGCAAAATTGACAAGCTATGTGAATAGACAACCCAGTGAAGAGCTCCAAAATAACTGGAAATTATATAGAGCATATGTGTGTCTTAAAACTGAAATGAAATAGTTTAGCTACAAGGTTATACTAAACATACTAAGCAAAAAGTATGTAATGGAACTCAGGTATTATTAATAACTAACAAGAGATTATAAATGAGATAATATGTTTAAGTTTAATTATTGAGTTAGTATAAGGTATATAACTATGGGAGTGATCAAGCAGTATATATTTAATGTGATTAAGCAAGTATAGTTAAATATAGGGAGGATTATAAAATGGGGGGGGATTGGCTATATCCACCCAGGGAAAGTTTGTTATTATCTTGTAGATTTCATGTTTGTAATGTATTGTTTATGTGTAGTTGTTATGCATTGTACGTTTGATTAAAATATTTAAAAAGAGGCTTGTCTTAAATACACTTTCAAAGACTTGGTTCAGATGTAATGACAAAGCATGGTTGATGGTTACATGAATGAGCTCGGGAGATTCTCTTTCTCTCATGTCTTCTCCTCCTCCTCTTACGTGCAGTTCAGTAATAAAATATTGTCGAAGGCTTTCACGGTCAGAGTGCATTGGTTCTTGTAGGTTATCCGGGCTGTGTGACCGTGGTCTTGGTATTTTCTTTCCTGACGTTTTGCCTGATGTTTTGCCTGCCACAGCTGCTGGCGAAACGTCAGGAAAGAAAATACCAAGACCATGGTCACACAGCCCGGATAACCTACAAGAACCAGTTCAGTGATAGTTTATTATTAAATTTACCCATGATTTGAAAGAAAAAGCCCAAACCATAGTTTGTGGTGATGATTTTAATGATGTGTATGTGTGTGTTAAGTGCTGTCAAGTCACTTATGACTCATGGCGACCATATCAGTTATTGCCCTCCAAAACATCCAGTCGTTGAGAACCTTGCTCAGGTCTTGCAAACTGTAGGCTGTGGCTTCTTTTATAGAGTCAATCCATCTCTTGTTGGGTCTTCCTCTTTTCCTTCTGCCTTCAACTTTTCCTAGCATTATTGTCTTTTCCAGTGACTCTTGTCTTCTCATAATGTGACCAAAGTATGATAGCCTCAGTTTAGTCATTTTACCTTCTAGGGAAAGTTCAGGCTTGATTTGATTTGGCGGTCCATGGTATCATTGTTTTTTTGGCAGTCCACGGATTCATGAAGCTGCCTTATACTGAGTCGGACCATTAGTCTATCAAGGTCAGGATTTTCTACTCTGAGTAGCGATGGCTCTCCAGGGCTCAGGTGTTTGCACATTACCTACTATTTGATCCTTTAAAGAGGACTGAACCTGGGAGCCATTGTGTGCAAGGCAGATGCTCTACCAGTGAGCCATAATCCCTCCCAAAGCAACTAATTATAGAGCTGCGTACAAAGGGTGGGAAACGAGGGTTCCCCCCCGTTTGTTGTTCTGTCGGACTGCCCAACTGAGCAACTTTCTGAAGGCAGAGGAACAGGTAGTATTGAACAAAAAAATGCATCCTCAGATAGAAGAAGGACTTTGGGGTTTTAACATCTGTCTATCTCTATGTCATGTTTGTTCACACACTCATTCCTGTTGGCACACTGATTTACTGAAATTCCTCTGGCAATAAGATTAAGGTGTCCAGAATAACTAATTGTACTAAATACGCATCTTGAAAACTAAGTAGCAGACTGTGATACAGCCAAGTAGAAGATAGTAATCTAGCATGGTATTTCAGCATTTTTATTGCGGTGGGTTATTAGCGTTTACGCTCTAATAGAAGAAGTAAATCAACATAATGTCTCATAAAGAGCCATTTAGCGTGCTAGCTGGATATTACTTTTCTGATCATTTTCATAGATAAATTTGTTATCGGAATGAGATGAAAACAGTGTATGTGAGGGCCATTGCATTTGATTAATGAGGTATCTCGAGGATCATGAAATCCAAAGCATAATTACAAATTGTAATTACTACTATCTCTTAAAGTTTTGTGGAATACAAGTCTGTTCTTATTTTTTCTCCTTTTTATTTAAAATCGTTATTTTTTATATGAACTAGCTGTGCCTTTTCAGCTGAGGCATTTGAAAAATATACCTCCCGTAGCAACTGCCTGCATTGTCTTGTGCCTTTGGGAATCATGGTACATGAACAAAAAGTTCAGTTTGGATGTAGGCAGTTTGGCTGGTATTAGCTGAACACTGGTAACCACTGAAGTAAGGCTAAGTGCAGACTTAAACCCACGATTAATGGAGAAGTGATTTGAGAGTAAGAGCCATTTTGCAAGAAGAAGAAGAAAAGGAGGACGACGAGGAGGAGGAGCCAGCATGGTGTAGAGGTTAAGAGCGGTGGTTTGGTGCGGTGGAGTCTGATCTGGGGAACCAGGTTTGATTCCCCACTCCTCCACATGAGTGGCAATGGCTAATCTGGTGAACTGGATTTGTTTCCCCACTCCTATACACGAAGCCAGCTGGGTGACCTTGGGCAAGTTACAGCTCTGTTAGAGCTCTCTCAGCCTCACCTACCTCACAGGGTGTCTGTTGTGGGGAGGGGAAGGGAAGGTGATTGTAAGCCGATTTGAGTCTCCCTTAAGTGGTAGAGAAAGTCGACATATAAAAGCCAACTCTTCTTCCTCCTCTTCTTATATGCCGACTTTCTCTACCACTTAAGGGAGAATCAAACCGGCTTACAATCACTTTCCCTTCCTCTCCCCACAATAGACATCCTGTGAGGTAGGTGGGGCTGAGAGTGTGAGACTAGCCCAAGGTCACTCAGATCAGAGTCCCCTGCTCCAAGCCACCGCTCTTAACCACTACACCATGGTGGCTCTATTAGTAAAGAAAGGTTTGATCTTTCTTGCTTCAATTTGTATGTGAAAGTACAGTTTCCAAGAATTGGGGCTTGGGTATGAAAATCAAATGCCTTGGTAGAGGTAAATTTGTTAATTTTAAAAAAGTTAGTATATAAGGGTTGGAGGGAAGGCAGCATGGCATAGCCCAATCTCGTCAGATCTCAGAATCTAAGTAGGGTCAGTACTTGGAAGAGCGACCATCAAGGAAGGCTGTGCAGAGGAAGACAATGGCAAACCATCTCTGCTTCTCATTTGCCTTGAAAGCCCCTTGCTGGGGTTGCCATAAGTCGGCTGTGACTTGATGGCACTTTACACACACATATACTAGAATTCCGTATTCCCCAGTGAGAAAAACACTGTACTTTAATATGAAATTAAATCTAAAGAGATTAGTGGATTTATGTGATACAATTGGGCATGAATAGGACAGGGATGATAAATGTAGCAATGGAAAATCTTTCATGACCGGTTCCAACGTTTTCAGGAAATTGTGGCTGCCACATATTAATTTATTGCTTTTAATATCCTCCTACTTGGAGAAAGATTATGACTTCAGAAGGTAAGGTACTACCCTTTTACTTTAAATCTACTGTTTACTGCAGGTCTGGGTGAGGAGCTAGCCCAGTTTTATGGGTGAATTTCAATGGCTGTTGAACAAATTTCTTGGAGAGCTAAGGTCTGCCACTTTTCTCTCATCCTGTGCTTTCCTGGCTAGAAAAACGTGTTCGGCCCTAAATATACTGCTGTAGTAAATCTATAGAGGAGGGACAGCTACCTGAAAAAGGTGGGTGATCTGTCCACTTCAGGAGGTGATAATTTGTCCACTTAGAATCACAGAATCATAGAGTTGGAAAGGGGCCCTACAGGCCATCTAGTCCAACACCCTGCTTAATGCAGGATCAACCTAGAGCATCCCTGACAAGTGCTTGTCCAGCCTCTGCTTAAAGACTGCCAGGGAGGGGGAGCTCACCACCTCCCTAGGTAGCTGATTCCACCGTTGAACAACTCTTACTGTAAAAAAATTTCCCCTAATACCCAGCTGGTACCTTTCCGCCCGCAGTTTAAACCCATTATTGTGAGTCCTATCCTCTGCTGCCAACAGGAACAGCTCCCTGCCCTCCTCTAAGTGACAGCCCTTCAAAGTTAAAGAGAGCAATCATGCCCCCCCCTTCATGTCCACTTCAGGAGAAGCACTGTTTGGATGTGGCTTTCTTGAATAATTATGGGCTGATTTTAAATTTTCCTTTCTTGAGCAAAGTGATCAAGCAGGCCGTGGCAGAACACCTCCTGGGATTGGGTTTTCTGTATTAGTCAGAATCCAGGACAGAGACAACAGTGGTTGTCCCCCGCTGGTCTTCACCCGATGGCGGCAGATGGCAACAGAAGGGGCCAGGCGAATTTCCCTGGGGAGAGAGTTCCAGAACTTGATGGTTCAGAAGCTATAGTTAGCGGAGGCTTCAGTGTCTCTTCTTCTGACAGAGATAGGCTGCAGTGAACATATCTCTATTATCCCACCACATTTACTACTTATATGCTTCTGAGGAAAATTGAAGGGTTGATAATTATCTTTAAAAGCCCATCATAATAAGTTGCATGTCTGCCTTTTGGAGTACCACCTTTCATAAGGAAGGAGGACTGTAGTACAATAGAATGGGTTAGGAGGACCTTTTAAGAAAAGAACAGGATTGTAGTATATTCCAATGATTATTGTGTATTTTATCCGGCTCTTACTGCATTGTCTTCTACGTTTATCATTCTATTTTCTGCATTGTTTATGATATAGCAAGTCTGATACCTTTTTCTTTTTGCGTTGTTTTTCGAACTTTGCAATCCTAGTCCCATTGCATTATTTATTGGCTGTTTATTTATTTGGTTGTGCTGTTTGGTTATATGGTTTTATATCATGTGGTCCGCCTTGAGTCTCAGCAAGAAAGGCGGGCTATAAATAATGTTAATAAATAAATGAATGTTTCCCTTGGTTCCTTAAATCTGCAGTGAGGGTGTTACTCCCAGTCCCAGCATTTGCAGAATGGCAACATTTTAGGGCCAAGCTACAAGTTATGTTTTCTAACAAGTCAGGTCCGAGAACCCAGACTTGACTCACTTTCCCCACAACTGCATAGCATCTGCAAAAAACGGCATGTTAAAAATCCGCAGGGGGCCGATTTGACTTGGGAATGTGGTGTGAAGGGAGGAGCGGCTCCTGCCTTCCCCCATGCCATTTTCCAAAGCTGAAATAGCCCGGCAGGGGGAGTTACTTGCCCCGTTTGGAAATGCAAGTGCACGGGATACAGACGTGTTAGAAAACAAATGTGTAAATTACTTGCTTTCTGATTTTTATTCAGAAAGGATATTTTAAAGGGTCCTTCTGAGGTCATTTGTGATCCCTGATGATCATAAATTGTTAAGACTAATCCATATTTTAAAAAATGTCGTCATGTTTCCTTTTAAGGTTTGGGATGCTGTGGACCGAGGCTGTTGCTTAAAGACATACTCTTGCCACTCCTCTGCCGTTCGAGATGCCCAGTGGTCCTCTTCTGGAAGCGGCATTCTCAGCGGGGGCTTTGATTCAATGCTTCATTTAACAGATGTTGAGACAGGTAAGTATCCTTGCCGTTGTGTGTGTTTGCTCGATGTGGGAGGAAGGAGGAGTGGGAAATTTTCATACTAATTGGTGTATTTGACAGAGATCTATGACCTCCCTTACTCAGTGTTGTGTATAAAGACCGCGACGGAAAAAGGCGAACATTTTATCTTAAAAGCTGTTGTGTCAGAGAGACTGCAGCCTTTCTTGGTAACATACCAGCTTTCCTGGGGCAGGGAGGCTTCGATGTGGGAGTAACTTCAACCATGCACGTCCCCACTTAAGGATTTAAGCAACAGTACTTAACAACCTCTACATGGAACTGTTCTAGCAGCTTCATGTAATTCCGTCCTCACCATCAGCCTGCTAGCTTATGTCAGAAACTTTCCTGTGGGGGCCATTGGCTGAGTAAACTGGCCCTCAGAGGGAATAAATTTTAAGAACATTTGACTTGAACATTGAGGTCCGCTGAAATCAATAGGGCTGGTTTCCAAGCAATATGATTAAGGGCTGACATGTAAGCATTTAATTGTGCCTGGCATTATCTTCAGTGATCAGTGAAGGAATGCCAAATGAAAATGGGATGTCCCTAGGCAGGGGCTGGGAAACATTCAACATAAAGCCAGTACATATGGTAAGTTGTACCAGGTGTTATTGGGGTGTGGGGGGGGGAGAAGAGAATTTTGTGTGGATCTGGTATTTCTGTATCATCTAGTTCCACCATTTAGTTGTTCAAAATTGTCACTTGCGTTTAATAAGAGGATGGCCTAGTGAATCCTTTGGTTGCATGATCCGTGGTGCGTGGATCCCATAACGCAGCAGCTCCAGTAGTAAGAAACAGAGGTTATGATACATCCATTCCAGTTTTAGGAATAGTCCCCAGGCAGTGTTCAGCAGTCACACAAACTTTACTCTTAGCTGCCACAGTATTAGGGTTGCCAACTGCAGGATAGGAAATTCCTAGAGATTTGGAGGTGGAACCTGGAAAAGGCAGGATTTAGGGAGAGGAGGGAGCTCAGCAGGGTATCACGTCTACCCTCCATACCAGCCATTTTCTCCAGGGGAACTGATCTCTGTTATCTGGGGATCAGTTATAATTCTGGGAGATCTCCAGGCCTTAACTGGAGGCTGGCAAACTGACATGGTATTGCTGTTTTGAGACTATATGACTATCTCACACGGATTCTTACTTTCTTCACACCTCATGGCAAATGAGAGGAATCCCTGCTTCTCTTTCATCCCCCTTGAATGTGCGGAAGGACTTTGGGGGACGGAAGGAGAGAGAGACAATCATGTAGAAGGTGATTTCGAGTTATTTCAGAACCCAGAAAAAATCTAGCCTTTTTTAATACAAACAGTTAGAGAAGGTGTCTGTTGGAGCGGCAGTAATCAGTTACTTCACATTGTGTCATGGCGTTATGATTATATTTTTTTAAATATTCCAAAATGGCTGCAAGGGATTGCTCCACGTTAAGAATGTACAATCCATTAAATTTTACTCTGGAATGATAACATTTCTAAGTTAGTCAAGCTTTTTCACTTCATTGTGTGTGAGTTTTCCAAATCTGTTTGGCTTGCAGTTGGGGTGGGGGTGGAATTAATGTACTGAAACGTTCTTTTCAGATAAACCGTTTCTTCATTATATCTCCAGGTCATTTTTCTTTTCGCGTCCACATTTCAGTGGTGTTTATTTTTTCTTTGTCGAAGCCGGTTCCTAGCTGAAGCTAATGGGCTGAAATGTCCCAGGGCCTCACAGCAGCGAGTGGTGTGCCCAGTAGTTTTCCTCGTCCCTGGACGTTTGCAGTAATTTATGTTAATGCTGTTTTTATGCTCAAAACCTGTGGATTGTAACATGGTGTGACGGGCAGGAGGCTGTCCTGCCCCTGAAGGGAAAATCAGTCACTCCAATGAGCTGGTAGGTGTGCTGCTCCAACATTCAGTCACCTTCGAGAAGGGGGATGAGATGCTGGAGGGAACACAGGAGAAGGGGGAGTAGAGTTCTGCCTCATGGAGAGAACAGGGACAGCTCAGGTCTGGCTCAGGAAAAATAGCAGACAGAGGGAAGGGTGGCTCTGCCTGGTAGTGCAGCAGAGGTTTTTTTTAGTTCTATCTCTGGGAGAGGCTCGATTGCTAGGCCTGGGTCTGGGGATGACCAGACCTTGCACCATTTAGTCTGACTCTGGGGAAAGGGCAGGCCGGTGTGGGAAGAATCCTGTGCGTGAGAGAGGACTTGTGGCTAGTCAATAAAAGTCTGCTTGGGCCTGAAAGCATTGAAGAAAAGTCAAACTACTCTCTGAAGTCATTACCAGTTTAAATTTTTGTGCCCCAGCCAGGTTTCTACTTTGTCTACCTGGAGACCTGTGCTACTGGTTTGTTTTTTTTAAAAAAACCAACCTGTAAATAAATAAATCTTCTTAGTTGTTTATATATTAATCCAGTCTCAGTGATCTCAATCTCCGTGTGCACCTCAAAACTTACCTCACAGCAGCGAACCCAAAGCCTATACACTCGCTACCTGTAGAACACCTGGAAACTGAGTGGAAGGTTTGTAGTTCAAAATGAACCAAGATCCCAAAAGTCTTATTAGGTTGTGTGCATCTCCTCAAAAAAGGCTTGTCACACATGACATGTTATATCGATGTGCATTTAGTTACAAACACATTGTATAAATAAAGCATATTACATTTTAGTGCATGCTACGTAAAATTTCTTATGCCAATTCACAGGTAGGTTTAAGGGCACGTCCACCCCATTACTCATCAAAGTTACATATATATACTGCATTCTTTTTTTGTTAATGTATAACTTTTTTTTAAGGAAGGCATCTTCAATTCAGGGTAATCTTCCTTTCAGGTAAATACCTTTCAGGGCAGACCAGTAGCAAGCGGGTTGTATACAACAGGGAGGTATTGCTAGCTGCATGGCAATCCAATGGTATTCAGGATAGCATGTGGAATTTCTGCTTGGAGGTGAGACAGGAGGCATTTGGCAGACTAACTGTGATTTCTGAACAAACCGTGGTCTGTTATGTGCATCAGCTAGACCAAGGTAGGTTTGTGGGACAAACTGCAGTTTATTGTGATGTCAGGATGCAGCTGAAGAAGAAGCCAGATATGAGAGGGACGTGTTTCAGCTTCTGGACGGGAATGCCATCTTTCTGAGCCACAAATTGGAGGGTGAGCTCTGCTTAGGGTGCTCAGAAAAAGTCTTCTTCTTTAGTGAAAATGATGGCGGAGAAGGTCCTGTACAAAGAGTAGGGTTGCCAACCTACAGGGACTAGCTGGAGTTCTGCTATTATAACTTATCTCCAGCCGATAGAGATCAGTTCACCTGGAAAAAATGGCTGCTTTGGCAATTGGACTCTATGGCATTGAAGTCCCTCCCCAAACCCCACCCTCCTCAGGCTCTGCCCCAAAAACCTTCTGCTGGTGGTGAAGAGGGACCTGGCAACCCTAACAAAGAGGCCTGTCGGCCATTTTCAATGACAGGTTAAAATATCTGTATTTAAATAGTCTAGTGGGCGAGCATTAATTTCTGACTGTCAATTGACTTTTATAGTAGATTGCTGTTTTATGCCCTTTTGGAGATATTTTATGGGCTTTTCAATGTTATTTATGCACCTCTAGGTGTGCTTTTTAATATAAAAGCAGGGCAGAATAAATAACACGCATCCCGCTTTTGTTCTTCTTCTTTCTTTTTTTTGGGGTGGTTACCTTGTATTTCAAACAAATGCATCAGTAACACTTTCAGGAAAACAACAGCTTGTTACTGGAATTCAAATAGGGCTGCATTCTCACTTAAAAATCGTGAAGACAGCTGGGCCGATTAGGACTGCATTATTGCACCGAACCATTCATTCACCTCTTTCCGTTGCTCTTTGTCAGTGCAGGGTTTATTTTATCTTTGATTAACTTCATTTAGATGTCTCCCAACTGCACCTCTGCAAAAAACCCCACTTTTTCTCTTCTAATTACTTTTTCTTGCAAGCTTGGAGGAATGGTTCCTGCCTCTAAATCAGGCCTGCGCAGCACGAAGCCAGCAGATTGCATTCCCTGACAGCTTAAAAGCAGATTTTCACTGGGTTTCTGGCCCTTTGTGGGACCATCCTCGACTCCTGTTATTTTCATTTGGTTTACTGGATAGGAGACACTGGAGCACAGTGCTGCCAAGGTCATGTAGTCTGGAGATGAGCTGTAATTCTGGTGGATCCCAAGGTCCCACCTGGAGGCTGGCACCCCTACAGCAGGTTTTATGGAGAGGCATCACAGAAATTTTCTAAAAAAGTAATAAAGAACACCCACAAATACTTGACAGTAGTTTGATTCAAAGCCTAAAACAAGGTTATGCCAGATATTTTCCAGAAAGCTTAAAGTTTCCAAGTTATTATTTGCACAAAGCTTAGGCCCTTCCAGCATGGTGGAGCCAGTGTGGTGTAGTGGTTTAGAGCAGTGGTTTGGAGCGGTGGACTCTGATCTGGAGAACCGGGTTTGAATCCCCACTCCTCCACATGAGTGGCGGACGCTAATCTGGTGAACTGAATTTGTTTCCCCGCTCCTACACATGAAGCCAGCTGGGTGACCTTGGGCTAGTCACACTCTCTCAGCCCCAACTACCTCCCAGGGTGTCTGTTGTGGGGAGATGAAGGGAAGGTGATTGTAAGCCGGTTTGATTCTCCCTTAAGGGGTAGAGAAAGTCGGCATATAAAAGCCAACTACTCTTCCTCTTCCTCCTCCTCTTCTTCTTTTTCTTCTTGTTCTTGTTCTTCTTCCTTTTCCTCCTCCTCTTCTTCCTCTTCTTCGTCTTCGTCTTCGCCCCAGCATGTCAGTTGGGAAAAAAATTAACTAGCCATTTTTACAGCGTGTCATAACAGCGTGTCTAGTTCCTAGACCTCAGCAAAATCCGGCATACTAATGTTGTTTTTAAAATTATATTTGTATGTTGTATCATTTGCATAACAGCGAACATTTTAATTAAACTGCCAGCGCTTCATCACAAATAAAACAATACCGCTGCACCTGCGGATTGCTAGCAAAAACCATGGTTATTGGGATGGCACGGGTGCCTGTTTGGTCCTATTACTTCGACGGAAATGCCACTCCGGGATGATTGGAAGCATTTTATTTGGTGCACTGGAGATTGCCCAACGTTAATTTACATTGCAGTTCATGAATTAAATATCGTTTAAATGCATCTCCATCATAAATATGGAGTTTAATAAGCTGTATGTAGTTTTAACCGAGAAATGCAGGTTGTTTAGAGGCGGCCGGATGATTTGGCTGCCCCCCCCGCCCCCATTGTAATTTGTTTGCTACTTCAGGTCTCATCTGACAGTAGAGCATGTGGCTTATAAGTGCCCAGGTAAATACAGTAAAATATCTAGGAATCCAACATTTCAGAAAGCTCTGTGGCAGTAAATTTTGAGATGTTGAATGGGAGACAGTGACAAGACAAAAGGAAATACTACTTTTACTCCGTGAGTAATTAAATTTTGGAATTCACTGCCGGTGGATGTGGCGATGGCCATGAGCACAGATTGCTTTAAGTGGGAATTAGACACATTCATTGAGGAGAGGTCCATTGTCAGGGGATGCCTCCCTGGGGCCAGATTCCTGGGTCGAATCTCCCTCCAGGGTCCCTTGTGTTAGAGCACCAGGGCTGCTCAGCATTGGAGGGGAGGGGTTCTCAGACCACTAGGGTTGCCAGGTCCTACCTTGCCTCCAGTGGGAGCCTCGTGCATGCGACCATGAGGGGCAGCTTCTTGCACGCGCATGAGCATGGCGCGATTCTGTCACTTCCGGGTTTACGTGCGCTCTAGCAGTTCCCCTCCAAAAACTTTATGGGAACCATAGAGTTTTGGGGGAGATTTCTAGAGCGTCGCTGGCAATTCCGGGGTAACCTGGGGCTATGATGCACATGCGCAGCCTGCACAGATCATTGCCCCCCCCCAGCTGGCCTATTTCCACCCTCTGGCTAGCAGAGGGGTGGTGGGCAGCCTGGTGAGTTGGTGGGCAATTACCCGCCCTCACTGGGCAATTGGGAGCCCTTCAGATCACCCTAGCCCTCTCTCTCCAGTCTGCATTCTTTCCCCAAACTTTTGGAGAGGACTCTGGTGCGTCCTCCTCCCAGGTTGTCCTGACCTTCTTTTAAGGGAGGCAGCTACCCCTGTCAGAGCTGTCGTGGCTGGTGGGATCAGAGGTGTGCCAGGGCTGAGGCTGCGAGCTTGCCCAAGTCAGCCTGCTTGCCTCCAGGTAAGTCCAGGGGTGGAGCGTCTCCTCCTGGACTTCCATCAATGGTTAGTAGCCATGGGTAGTAAAGGGACATTATTGCATGCACGCGTTGTGCGCTCGCAAATCGGCCCCCCTACCAAGGCTACCTGTTTGGGAGAAAAGATGTCAAAGGAATGTTTTAAACAAACAAGCAAACATAGCACCCTGGATAGCTTATGAAGTGGGGCCTAGCCACCATTTTCAAGGTTCCTGCTAGCCCTACCTCTATGGTTCTAATTTAATGTTTCCTGCACTTTATTTTGATTATTGAAATATGTTGCTTAGAAGTGGGAACTCAAGCCGTAACTACTTGTACTGATTTGATTGCCACCAACTTTCCCGTAGTATTGCCTTCCATTGACAAAATATTGCTGTGGTTCACCTAGGGTTGCCAGCCCAGCACCTGCTAATGCTGGGAGATTTGGGGAGCAATGCCTGGGAAGGATGGAATTTCAGGGGATGTAAC
Source organism: Euleptes europaea (assembly GCF_029931775.1). Taxonomy (NCBI): domain Eukaryota; kingdom Metazoa; phylum Chordata; class Lepidosauria; order Squamata; family Sphaerodactylidae; genus Euleptes; species Euleptes europaea. Next base: position 19,115,071 of record NC_079317.1, on the reverse strand, counting down.
ATCACATCCTCCGTGATGCTCTAGGAATTAACCTAATCACTATGGTGAAGACCATAGAGATTGTATAAATTCTCAGAGCATCATGAAGGATGTGATGTCACTTCTGGGTGGAGTGTCAGACAATGTGATATCACTTCTGGGTGGTGCTTGAGGAATCCCTACAATCTCTATGGTCTTTATCATAGAGACTAGAGAAATTACTGGAATCTATGCTATTTTCTCTATTCCTCAAATTGTAGAAAGTGGAACATTGAGGCTGCAGACGGGTTTTCCCTCTGCCATTAGCAGGCAAATGGCAAGCCTAATTTCATCTGAAGTGCCTTCTGTGTGTGTATATGTGTGCGTGTTGGCACAGCAAGGTTTGAGATTGGGCTGCAGTGTTAGGATTTTTCAAAAGTGCTCAGTAAATGTCTTCCTGAAAATTACTAATATACGAAAAAATAGTTGTGTCATTAATGTCAACAGTATCAGAATTGACTTAGTTTAAACATTGCCTAGACCATGAGTCTACCTTTGTCACTCACTCTAGAAGAATCCATTTGAAACCAATAAGTAATGAACTCTGAAGTAATAATCCTTAAGAATTTCCAGCATCAGATGATATGAGTTTTCATACCAATGTGTATGCTTGCGTTTCTTTCTACTCATTCATTTAAGGGTTTTTTAATAGCCTATTTGACTCTATAAAGAATCTGGGTAGGCATTCCTTGCAAACGAACAAGTATTAATTACTGTCATGAATTGTAATTCTTAGGTTCTAGAGGAGTTTTACAGATATCGGTAAGAGCTTTCCTTCCCAGAGCTCTCTTGAACAATCTTCAGACGCCTCTTTAAAGTCCCTGCATTTTAGAACAAGTATCCTACTTCTACACTTTGTGCGTGAGGGTGTTACCTTTAACCAAAAAGACCTGGGGAAGTGATAAATGATAAGGAAATTGATAAAATTTTGTTTTCCATCTTCTCTGACCCCATGCTCCATGTATTATGCCTCAACCTTATTCCCATGTTATAATTCATGCCATCCCCTTTTATTTTTATTTTTTCAATTGCAGTAATGAACCGACTAGTTTTTGAGTCTGAGATACACTGGCACAAAGCCTAGTCTGTTCCCTGAGTACTTTCAACCCTACTCTCAACTGCACTGTTAATAAAGGATTAATTTTTTCCGTCATGGCAGGTGGTTGTGGGCCCAGTGCAACCCTTAAGTTTGTTTGTTTGTGTTTGTTTGTTATAACTTACTTTGGGGTCTGCTCAACTCCCACACTGGATAATTGAAATACTTGTTTCGTTTGGAAAAGGAAACAAAATTCAAGGGTTGGGGTGTGTGCAATTTCTCTTCAAAAGACTTCTTTTTTTAATGCTGTCAAGTCACAGCCAATTTATGGCAACCCGGTAAAGTTTTCGAGGTAAGAGATGTTCAGAGGTGGTTTGCCATTGCCTGCCTCTGTGTCATAACCCTGGTATTCCTTGAAGGTCTCCAACCCAAATACTGATCTTGCTTATCTTCTGAGATCTGATGAGACTGGGGTAGACTCCTAACTAAAAAAAATGGTGGAAATTTGGCACAAATAATATGGGGGTGGCACAAAGAATCTGGAGATTCTGTGTACTTCTTTACACAGCGAGTGTTTAAAATGCAGAATTCATTGGCAGAGGATGTAGTGATGGCCACAGGCATAGACAGCTTTAAAAGGGGATTAGACAGCTTCATAGAGGATCAATCTATCAGTGGCTACTAGCAAGAGAGGAATACTGAAATCTGTTGTTGTATCTTAAACATTATAAATGCATAAAATTTACAATACTCAAATCCTCCAGGAAAGTTACACAAACGGTTTCAGAAATAACAAGTAACTCACACATGTGAAACCTACACACAAAAATCAAGTTATAATCTCATGTACAAGGAAAAGAGGAAAGAAACAGAAGGTGCTATCTTCTCGTTTCGTGTGTCTTCGTCCAATCTTTCCTCATGCACACTGTTTTGCAACTTGTGCTCCCCAAAGCACGTGGAGAAAAAACTTTGAACCTCCTTCTGAAATCTGTCTTCTTGATAAATTAAACCAACACGGAGACCTCCTCCATAATCTCAACTCATCAGATTTCCCAATGTGCCATGGTGACTAACCTCCACATTCAGCAGTCAGCCTCTAAATCCCACTACCAGGAGGCAACATTAGGGGAAGTCCTCAGCCTCTATGCCCTGTTGATGGACCTTCAGAGGAACTGATTGGCTACTGTGTGAGACAGGGTGCTGGACTAGATGGATCACTGGTCTGATCCAGCAGGGCTCTTCTGATATTCTTATGAACGGCTGAGGGTGCAACAGTAACAGGGAAAAGGATAAAAAGCTTAGGGAAGATAAGGGGGAAAGGGCCTTGTGACAGGATAGTTGCACATGGACAGGGTAAATAAAGGGCTGGGGAAACAGGAACTTGGAGGGAGAATAGGTAGAGATCTCAAAGCACCAGGGGGCAGAGATACATGGGTTTGAGGGAAAGAGGCAATATTTAGAAGGCGTGCTGGGGGAGGGGGAATCCCTGTACTCTTTTTTTCTTTCATGTACTTAATTTATACTCCGCCTTTCTCTCCAGTGGGGATCCAGAGTGGCTTTCGTTGTTCTCCTCTCCTCTGTTTTTTCCCCACAACAACCCTTTGAGGGAGGTTAGGGTGAGAGCGTGTGCCTCCCAGACAGAGTGGGGATTCAAACCCGGGTCTCCCAGATCCTGGTCTGACACTCTAGCTATTAGACCACACTGGCTGTCCCTGGCACTCTTTGACTTAGGAAAAGGAGAGTCTGTGCATAGCCAGCGGGATGAGCCAGGACTGAGCAAGGACAGTCATAGAATAGAATCGTAGAATCCTAGAGTTGGAAGGGGCCATACAGGCCATCTAGTCCAACCCCCTGCTCAATGCAGGACAATCCTAGAGATAGTAGAACAAGGCAGTCTGGGGAAGGGTGGCTGGAAAAAGTGCGACAGGAGTAGGAAGTGGGCTTGAATAACAGAAAACTGAGGAAAGTGTGAGAGGAAGTGAGTCTAAGAAAGGCTGTTTCAAGCAGAAAAGGGTCTTGCGTTTATGTGTGATTTTACTCCAGGGCTTAGTAAAAGGATGGGAATGTTTAGTCTGGAGAAGAGGAGGTTGGGTGGGAACATGATTGCTCTCTTTAAGTATTTGAAGGGCTGTCACTTAGAGGAGGGCAGGGAGCTGTTTCTGTTGGCAGCAGAGGGTAGGACTCGCAATAATGGCTTTAAATTGCAGGCGGAGAGGTACCGGCTGGATATTAGCAAAACTTTTTTTACAGTAAGAGTTGTTCGACAGTGAAATCAGCTACCTAGGGAGGTAGTGAGCTCCCCCTCGCTGGCAGTCTTTAAGCAGAGGCTGGACAAGCATTTGTCAGGGATGCTCTAGGCCGATACTGCGTTAAGTAGGGTGTTGGACTAGATGGCCTATATGGCCCCTTCCAACTCTATGAATCTGTGATTTTAAGCGGACAAATTATCACCTCCTGAAGTGGACCCACCTCTTTCAGGTAGCTGTCCCTCCTCTATAGATTTACCACAGCAGTATATTTAGGGCTTAACACTTTTTTCTAGCCAGGAAAGCACAGGATGAGAGAACAAGTGGCATACCGTAGCTCTCCAAGAAATTTGTTCAACAGCCATTGAAATTCATCCATAAAACTGAGCATTAAGCAGGGGGTTGGATGGCCTGAATGGCCCCTTCCAATTCTATGATAATTTGAAGATGAGTTTTATGTGTGAGTTTGTGTAGAAGATATTGACAAGAAAGGAATGGAGAGGCAAGGACACCAGGACATTGGTGGGCCAAAAATGTCATCGAGGGAGGTGGGAATAGGGACTGATACTAACTAATGAGTTTGCCTCATATCATAGTGGGCTTGCCAACCTCCAGGTGGGGCCTGGAGTTCTCCTAGAATGACAGCTGATCTCCAAACTGCAGAGATCAGTTCCCCTTGGAGAAAATGGCACTTTCAGAGGGCAGTTTTTGTGGCATCACATCCCTGCTGAGCAGCCTCTCCTCCCCAAATTCTGCCCTCCCCAGGCTTTATCCACAAATCTCCAGGAATTTCCCAACCCCGAGTAGGCGACCGTGTAATAGGAGTATGATACAGCATTATAGCCTGAGGCTCCTCACCTCTTGAATACTGTCTGCCAGTGACAACAACACCTTTTTCCTAATTAATGTTATGCTGATCTACCAGGGAAAGCTGTCAGTGCTAAGTAAGCCTTTAGCATATCTTATTTACGTTGCAGCAATGAGCTGTGGTGTAAGTCGTGCTGAAATAAGCATTCAGAACTACAGAAGGGGTATGTGCGCAATGTGTCTCTTCAGAATTAGTGGTGTAGTGGTGTTGGACTAGGGTCTGGGAGACCCTGGTTCGAATCTCCACTCTGGCATGGAAGGTTGCTGGGTGACCTTGGGCTAGTCACACACTTTTAGCCTGACCTACCTCACAGGGTTGCTGAGAAGATAAAATGGAGGAAAGGTGAACAATGTAAGCCTCTTTGGGTCCCCATTGGGAAGAAAAGCTGGGTAGAAATCTGAATTTTAAAAAGAAGAAGAGTTTTTATATGCCAACTTTCTCTGTCACTTAAGGGAGAATCAAACTGGCTTACAATCACCTTCCCTTCCTCTCTCCACAACAGACACCTTGTGAGGTAGGTGGGGCTGAGAGAGTTCAGAGAGAACTGTGACTGGCCCAAGGTCACCCAGCTGGCTTCATGTGTAGGAGCGGGGAAACCAACCCGGTTCTCCAGATTAGAGTCCGCGCTCATGTGGAAGAGTGGGGAAACCAACCCGGTTCACTAGATTAGAGTCCACCGCTCTTAACCACTACACCACGCCATAGAGCACCCCTAAATATTGTTACTAGTTCCTTTTTATGCCCCTTTCTTTGTCTGGGTTCTGAGCATCTTGTTTGTTGTGCTTTTCCCATCCAGGCCCAGCTATGGACCCCAGACCTCCTTAGCTTCAGTGCTTGGCCTTGAGCTTGTGTCTGCAGATCCTCTTCTAGGAAGGATGAAGGAGGATTTGGACTTGGGGCTTGGCGCATGGTATTACAAAGGTTTGCCACAGCCCCAAAGCTGGTGAGGCATGTTTTCCCTTTTGGGAAAGATGTGCCATTTTCACAGAAAGTGAAATTAATAACTTAATTTGACCTCTTCCTGTGCTGTTACTATGCTGCTTTTATGGCAATGCGAGGGAGGCCATGCCTTTGTTGCACTGATAGTGGGAACCCTAGCATTACACTTTAAAAAAAAAGCCATTTCATTACCGCAGATTAGTTTTCTGATCCTTAATCTGCGGTTTATTGTCAGTGATCCTGAGCATTCCCAGTTTGCCTTTTGGCAAGCAATAGCCAGTTCCGTGTTCTCAGATTCATGCCTTTGAATTTTTTTTCATGTTTCTGCATCCTGATAATTGTGAATAAAATTGGGGGGAGGGCTACTGATTCATGAAAATTTTATAAATTCCTTTTTCAGAGAAGTGTATTTTTGTAAATCTAACTTTCCTTTGTGTCATAATTTAGGACTGATTGACCCTTCTGTCTGCCTCACACCCTTATTTCCCCATACCAAGGATTACCAGCTCCGGGTTGGGAAATACCTGGAGATTTTTGGGGCGGAGCCTGAGGAGGGTGGGGTTTTGGGGAGGAGAGGGACTTCAATGCCATAGAGTCCAATTGCCAAAGCAGCCATTTTCTCCAGGTGAATTGATCTCTATTGGCTGGAGATCAGTTGTAATAGCAGGAGATCTCCAGCTAGTACCTGGAGGTTGGCAACCCTATGGATAAGCTACCCCTGTAACTTGCTTTTAAGTGATACTTGCAGACAGGATGATAAAAGGACGGGCATTTCTCTACTTTGTTTACTGCCTAGAGTAATAAGAAAATAAGGAGAGCCCTGCTGGATCTGACTAGTGGCCCATCTAGTCCAGCATTCTTATTCACACAGCAGCCAACCAGCTGCCACGGAAGACCAACAAACAGGTCATAGAGGCCAAGGCCTTCCCCTGGTGTTGCCTTGGTATTAAGAAGCATTGGTATTAAGAGGTTTGCTGCCTGTGAATGTGGAAGTAGTCACCATGGCTAATAGCTATTGATGGACCTATCCTCCATGACCATCACTACATCCACTGGCAGTTAATTCCACAATTAATTCCTTTTAGTGTTTCTCTAATCAGGTTTGGTAAAAACCAGAGTATGGTGGTTTTCTGAGATTCTGATTCTAGAATTAAAAACTGTGGTGGGTGTGTATGCTTCCTTTGTCACCCGAGGATTCCTTCAGTATGTTAAGAAATGAATGGAAAGGGCCAGGTAAAACTTAAATAATAGCTCCAGTTTTGTCATAAACTAGGAAAAATTCCCTTCCTGAGTCCCACCTCTACAATAGATAAAAAGAAAAACTAGATTGCACAAAACAAATTTACAAGGTATATATAATTCATCAGAATATAAAAGGCAATGAAAATGGTAAAAACACATTTGGTTTAGCACCTTGGAGTGAACTGTTTATTAACATCATTAATTTGATAACTATAACTGCAATGAAAGAGAGATAAAATTCAATTCCTTGTAGCTGAATTTCCTGTGGCATTAATTTACGACTCAGGAAGGGTTGTTTACAAAGACGATTGGTATTAAGCCACAGGATTCTGTGAAGATTACCGCATACAATTAAATTTAGAAAAGAGTGTATCCATGGGAACAGCCAGTGCTTTTACTTGAGAGGATATGCAAATCTTTTACTTGCTTTAAGAGTAAAATTCAGTGGCCTTCCGCCACCTGAAGCAAAAATATATGGTTAAGGATATGGACGTTTGCTAACAATTGTATTGCATATCTTAACAATGTTTTGACGAGAGAGCTTCTCATTCTTGTGAAAGTGCTAAAATCTTAGTCCTCGATGTCTGTTATGGTCAAGTTTTACCTGAACACATCTATTTGGATTTTTGTGTAGAAATTAGTTCACACTGTTCTCCTTTCGTTCTATCTGTGAAGATTCTGGTGGAAGGGCTACAACTAAAAACTCCTTAGGGTACTTGAATTGGATTGTTTAATGCCCCCCATCAAATAAGTGTCTCTATTTTTTCCATGCATCTTGACTGTTGTTTCCACCACAGTTCACTCAATCTGTTCTCCTTTCGGCCTTTAATGCAGGGATGTTTCACCGTCTGTAGTCATCGTTGCCAACTGCTTCGGGGCTTCCTTCTGATTATGCTTATGCCTTTTCCGCCCATCAGAGGTGGCCTCGCTCTCCCCATGCATTTTGCCCGTGTTTTCCAGATGCTGTTTTAGCCAGAATCTGGAAAATGTGGGCAAACCGCACAGGGAGGGCGAGGCGACCTCTGACGGGCGGAAAAGGCAAATCAAAAGGAAGCCCCGAAGAAGTCGGCGGGGGTGACCACAGGGAAACTTCCTTGCATAAAAGGCCTTCTTCTTGGACCTCTCTGGCTAGGTCCATTGCTTCTTCTCTTTCTTCCTTTTCAGGGATGATTCTTCCATACTGAACTTATAAAGTAGTCACAAGATTGTGATGTTGGTGGTACCCTATTTTTTTCCTCTCAAGGTTCTTTCAAACTAGTGTCTGAGAGAGCAAAAGTCTTGTGGTAGGATATCTCAGGGTGCTTGATCTGTTGCTGTGCTCCTTCTATATCCTGATGTTAAATATTGTTTCTCAGAAGGAAGTCTTATCGTGTGTTCTGTGGAACTTTGCAGCTAAGTATGCTCAGGATTTCAGCCCTAACATTGGCAGTGGAGGTGGGGGGGATGGGGGAGGAATTGTGAGAATCACCTGCAATGCTAGCCTCACCTCCAGCAGCAATGTCTTGCCGTTTCTCAAGATCAGCCTCCCCCCACCCCTGCAAGGTTTATGCCCCTTACTCAGAAGCTGCATATGGCATAACTCACTGGGAAGAGCGAGAAATCCCCTCACGTTTTTTTCATTCAGGCTTATAGTTTCTATTAATTTATGTCAATATATTATCTTCTCTTATGTTCCCCCCACCAATCTTTTGAGATGGCCCTCTGTTTATCCATCTGTTTATCCCCTCTTCCAACTTGGGTTTCCAGCGATGGTGATCAGCTGGAATTGAGAGACACTGAACTTGCCTCTGAGGCACACAGGCTCAGCCTGACATTTGACTTTCTCCGGTTTCGTTCCCTGTGTCTCCCCTACCACTGCCAAGGCCTGCAATTTCCAGATCCGCTCCAGCATTTCCAAATCAATCAATCTGCAGCTACTGTGTGTGTAAAGTGCCTTCAAGTCGCAGCCGACTTATGGCGACCCCTTTTCGGGGTTTTCATGGCAAGAGACTAACAGAGGTGGTTTGCCAGTGCCTTCCTCTGCACAGCAACCCTGGTATTCCTTGGTGGTCTCCCATCCAAAGACTAACCAGGGCTGACCCTGCTTAGCTTCTGAGATCTGACGAGATCAGACTAGCCTAGGCCATCCAGGTCAGGGCTCTGCAGCTACTAGTGGAACTTTATTCACAATACAAATGAAAGTAGGAACGTGCTTATGTAAATCCCCCTTCTTTTATACCCATCATTGCAGTGCCCACTACAATCTCTCTTTAGCTCTCTCTCAAATATTTAGGGTTGCCAGCCTCCAGGTGGTGGCTGGAGATCTTCCACTATTACAAATGAGATCAGTTTACCTGGAGAAAATGGCCACTTTGGGAGGTGGACTCTGTGGCATTATACCCCATTGAAGTCCCTCCCCAACTCAGACCCCGTCCTCCGCAGGCTCCATCCCCAAAATCTCCAGGTATTTCCCAACCTGGAGCTTGCAACCCTACAAGTATTCCTCACTGTCATTTATGCTTCAGTGGACTGATCTCCACTGTCTTCTAATGCTGAGCGTGTTAGTAAACTGATTTTAATAGTTCTCTTTTCAGAACCGAAAAAAGCTCCCTCTTTTCATCTCACAGCGGATCTTATCGTACCTGTAGAATAGCTGCTGTTCAGCTATATTCAGCAATGTTTGCCATCCCAGCGTGGTGTAATGGTTAACAGTGGTGGTTTGGAGTGGTGCAGTCTGATCTGGAGAACCAGGTTTGATTCCCCACTCCTCCGCATGAGCGGCGGACGCTAATCTGGTGAACTGGATTTGTTTCCCCACTCCTACCCATGAAGCCAGCTGGGTGAACTTGGGCTAGTCACACTCTCTCAGCCCCACCTAACTCACAGGGTGTCTGTTGTGGGGAGGGGAAGGGAAGGTGATTGTAAGCCGGTTTGATTCTTCCTTAAGTGGTAGAAAAAGTTGGCATATAAAAACCAACTCTCCTCCTTCTCCTTCTCCTTTTTCTTCTTCTCCTTCTTCTTATTGGAGAGAGTAGTGTGGCATTTTTTGTTTGGACTGCTAAGGAGAATCAGTTGAACTCCAGCTTGAGCTTGATTGGCATGATTGTAGAAAGCAAAAGGAGGTGTTTGTGAGGTTAGCGGTAACCTCGGAAAAATGGGGCAGCAAAACAATTTGGGATTGTCGGAGAATATGCAGTCATGCCCCTGTCGTTTCTCACCATGGTTATTGCTGTCTCTTTCTCGCTGGCCCAATCTTTTACAGGATCCTCTCTGTCATCTCGGACAATTGTCTATGCCATCAATTCAGAATGTTTCTCGTTTGAATGCATTTTTGCCTCCCACTCGTAATAAGATGCCATGTCTTTAAAGTCCTGTTGTTTTCTGACTCCTTTTCAAAGGCTTTTTTTCATTGATGGCTTTACATTGCTCTGTCCATGACTACATATTTCCTTCCTTCTTCTCACCTTCTGTTGACTTGTACCTTCTATGGACCACCATTCCATTTTCTCATGCTTCCCTCTGTATGTCTTTCTATGTTGACCCCTCATCTCAAACACCTTTCAATTGTCTATCTTTCATTCATTTTTAACCCACCCTTCGTTCAAGATATTCAGGCAGAACTGTATGTTCACAACAACTGTGAAGTAGATAAGGCTGAAAGAGGATGACTGGCCCATGATCACCCAGTGAGCTATGTAGCTAAGTAGGGAGTTCAACCCGGATCTCCCACTAACCACAGTAGCATAAAGTTGGCTTCCCTATTGATAATGGATGTGGCACGGGCCGCTTTAAGTAGAGAAAAAAGACAGGCATATTTTTCCTGTATTTTTTCCAAGGCTGAAAGTAACCTTGGGGAACCTTTTTAGTTAGGGGAAGTTTTCAGGGGGAAAGAGTTAACCCCTGTGTGAATGCCAATCCAAATTCCCTCTCTTGAGCCTGGTTTTTAAAGTCAAACTACACACACTCCAGTCACATAATTCCATCATTGCATGTGGTTTTGGCTGGGAGTAGGGTTTCCACCTCTGGGTTGGGAAATTCCTGGAGATTTTTGGGTGGAGCCTCTGTTGTTTGGAGATCAGTTGTATTTTCAGAAGATCTCTAGGCCCCACCTATTTAGGAGAACCACAAACTGTGAAGTGCCTAAGAACATCTCCATTTTTGTGAGTGAGCGGGGTGGGGTGGCTGGGGAGCTCTCTCAAACCAACTTCATTCACAGACCCTTTTGTAAGGCATGATTGATTCACCTGTGTCAAGCTGTTCCCTGTCAGCTTAATGGTTGCTTGCCCTGCTTCTGTGTTTTCAAATACCGTCTGATAACATGGACAGAACAAACTTAATTAAGACTCCAGGCCCAGAGTGGTTAGCAGTAGGGACTGTGTCATTTTCTGTATTCAGTACCATGTTTGCCATACCACCAGTGTTAAATAAATGTGAGCTGGAATCTGTGTTATCGTTATCTGACAAGGTTCAGTAATGAAAATGTTTGCTCATAAATGCATCTGTTGCCAAAGACAGATGTTTGTAGGAAGTGCATATTGCAGCAAGTTCATATAATTTCCAAGAAACAGGTTTTCAATATTGTCTTCATAACAGCAAAGGTTAGAGAAACTTTTTCATGCAGTATCTAGAAGTATGGTATTTTTAATAAACTTTACCCACAGACTACAAAACAGGTATACTTTTAAAAAAAAATTGTGCAGAGATCATCCTACAGTCAGAGCTTTATAATGAAGGCCCAGTTCAGGCATAAGAGGGCATTTCTATTTCCTTTCCCTTTTGCCCTCTCATACAAATTCCCTCCTTTCTGCCCTTTTCAGTTTTGCCCTAATGTCTACACCAATGTTAACGCTTACCATGGTTAGCCTCAAACCAAACTGTGCAATTATAGTTAGAAGCAGGCTTGGGTATTCTGGTTGGAACTAAGCATGGTTGGTGTTAGTATTATTTCAGATGTAACACAGCACCATGGTTAGCTTTGAAAAGGGACCGGATGTTGACCCCAGAAGTATGCATATGTTTGTTTGTTATCTATTTTTTCTGAAAATGTTAATAAAATATCTTTAAGGTGCTACTGGACTCTTGCTCTTTTCTATGGTTAGAAGAGATAGGGAAATCATGTTCTGCATTAGGCCAGAGGGCTTCAAACCAGTGTATCTGATGTATGCAAGGATCAGTCAATTCTCATATTGATTTTGCTATCCTAAAAATGTTTGGTGAGGTTTATTACTGTAGCTACCCTGACCTGGATGGCCCAGGCTAGCCTGATCTCGTCAGATCTCAGAAGCTAAGCAGGGTCGGCCCTGGTTAGTATTTGGATGGGAGACCACCAAGGAAGTCCAGGGTTGCTGTGCAGAGGAAGGCACTGGCAAACCACCTCTGTTAGTCTCTTGCCATGAAAACCCCAAAAGGGGTCGCCATAAGTCGGCTGCGACTTGACGGCACTTTACACACACACATTACTGTAGCTAGTACAGAACTAAAATTTGCAGAACTGTAAATTATTTCTTCTTTTTTAAAAAAGTGACCCTCATTCTTCTCTTCTGTCTTTTTTTCAGGCTCACAGGTATTTAGTGGGAGGAGTGAGTTTCGCATTGGCACCCTGAAATTTCACCCTGCTGATCCTAATGTTTTTATTTGTGGAGGATTTAGTCCAGAGGTTAAAGCGTGGGACATAAGGATTTGCAAGGTAAATGAAAACAAAACTGACATTTTGCTTGCTTGATAACGAAGCAAGGGTAGGTAACGATGCCGTTTTGGAGAAGATAATTGGCATTTTCTGTTAAAAAAAAACATGAGAACGTGACTTTACCAATCATGCTTGTTTTGTCTTATAAAAGTGAATAGCTACTGTCAATATTGTACTCTCTCAAAGAAATGAAAACAGAAAAGGAGAAAAAAATGAAAGTTTTTTTTTTAAAGATAAAAGCATTAATTCTCTTGTGGGAGGGGGGCTGTAGGAAAAAGGGGAATTGGGTGAGATTCATTGGAAAAGCTGTCTGGATCCAATCCCTTGTATTTATTTCCATGGAACCCTGTAGTAAAGGGAAACTATACATTCTGTGTACACATTCTGAAATTTCTGGCAACTGTGGCATAAGGCAGCTATATCGTATGATGAACCCTAAGCGTGTGCCAAGTTAAAAGAGTTGGTATCTCGGAAAGCGTAGACTTTTGACTTTAAAGTCTGTTTGCCTGTGACTAATCCGCCTTTTTGCATATTTTTTAAAACTAAGAATCTAAATGATTTGTGATTGTTTCGTTTGATTTTCATCGTCTGGATTATTCTTGGAAAAAGCGGTCCAAGTGACTTGGGAGCATCTAAGTGTTGTGAAAAGAGCTTTGGCTGACTTCAGCCCTCAGTTTGGGGGAATTCAATCTGTGCAAAGCTCTTGGATTGCTCCAATTGCTGCAAGCTTTCCCCTGCAATGTCATGAAGCGTTTTATAAACAGTACAGAAATGTAATCAGCTACTTTTTTACACTGGTTTTCTTTCTTTGGAACAGCGTGTTTGCTGATCGGCCTGATTTCTGCTTTCCTCTGTGTGTGTGTGTGTGTGTGTGTTAAGTGCTGTCAAGTCGCTTCCGACTCATGGCGACGCTATGAATCAATGTCCTCCAAAATGTCCTATCTTTGATAGCCTTGCTCAGATCTTGCAAATTGAGGGCTGTGGCTTCCTTTATAGAGTCAATCCATCTCTTGTTGGGTCTTCCTCTTTTCCTGCTGCCCTCACCTTTTCCTAGCATGACTGTCTTTTCCAGTGACTCTTGTCTTCTTATAATGTGACCAAAATACGATAGCCTCAGTTTAGTCATTTTAGCTTCTAGGGTCAGTTCAGGCTTGATTTGATCTATAACCCACTGATTTGTTTTTTTGGCAGTCCATGGTATCTGTAACACTCTCCTCCAACACCACATTTCAAAGAGTCTACTTTCTTCCTTTCAGCTTTCTTCAATGTCCCGCTTTCACACCCATACATAGTAATAGGGAATACGATGGCATGATGCATTCCTATAGTTTATGATACTTTGAGGCTGGTCTGTTTTCAGAGTTTCATTTACCTTCATACTAAGTTTGTGCAAAGCAATCATGTATTCCCCACCCACCCCACCCAATCTCTCCATTTTCTTTCTATTTGTGCATCCTTATGGTAACATTTGAGGCTGGATAAAAGAGTAGTCATCCTTGTGTGTCGTAATTTTGACTGTCGCAATATGCTCAATTTATTCTTAACTGGAAGAGATGGCTGGGGATTGCTTCCCACTTGCATCCAATTATGATGATGACACATGGCATTTCTATATAACCTAGGCATTTTTTGATAGCTCTTTCTTCTTAGTTTGTCACAAGAGACTTGCTATTTTCCAATCCCCCTATACATTTGCTGCAGCTTAGATCATGTTTTGTCTTAAATTGTACTTCCAAATCTTTCCCTATCATTTGACTCAGAAGAGCAGTTGATATTTGTGTGGATGGAGCTGCATCCCCACCCCGCAGATATTCCCTTTGTTATATGCAAGCCTTCGCTTGTTTCATTGGCAAAACTCAAAACTCTTTCATCAGAGATACATGAACGCTAAGATTCTGTCACATAGGGGTGGGGGAGCACAGAATGTGGGATTTGATACAGAAACCATCTTGATGAGCATCTCTGTTTCCTCTTTTGTTTTTGTTTTTGTGTTTAAACAAGACAAGTTTCTGATCCTTTTCACTGCAAACATATGCTTCAATTTGTGGACAAGACTTGCTGAAATCCAGAAGCCAGAGGGATGTTTGAATAACATTTCCAACAAATTTTGGGATACGTTTATCTTCTTGCCCTCCTGTGACTAGAAAAACCAGAATAAATTATGCAAATAGAGTCTATTTGCATGATTTATACAGGTGATGGATTTTGACTTTTTTGGGTATAGAATTTCAATTACTAAGGCACAGAGGTGTAAACTACGGGGGGGGGGGCAAGCGGGGCTCAAGCTCCCCCCCCCCCCGATTTCCTGACAGGGGCAATGCCCCCTCTGGGCATTCAGGCCCTCTGGGATTTCTCAGCAGGGCCAATGCCCCCCCTCCCGGTTCAGTCAGTCCAGTTTGTCTTTGAAGCAACTTGACAAGTTCCTAGGAGGTTTTTGTAAAGATAACAGGGGGAGGAGACCTTCTGTTGATAATACTGTCCTTGAAGAGATAGGAGGAGCATGGAAGAAGGAAAGGAAAGATCACTCCATCTAGCAATCAGGAAGCCTCAGTGGTTGGACTGAAGAATGTATTACTGAAGAATGTATTTCCAGGAAATACAACACGAATTCTGATGTAAGGACAGCTAGATTCGAGTCCAGTAGCACCTTGGAGACCAACAAGATTTGGAGAGTCAAAGCTTCCTTTGTTGGTATCTGTTGAAGGGAGTATTGAGTCTCAAAAAAACCCCAAATTGTATTGGTCTTTAAGGTGCTGCTGGACTCTTATCTAGCTTTCTCTACCACTTAAGGCAGAATCAAACCGGCTTACAATCCTCTCCCCTTCCCCTCCCAGTGGCCTACCAGCCTGCCCCAGGCATGGGGGAAGCCTCCACCCCATGAGCCCTTTGGAAGAGTCAAGAATATTTTTCTCTTTAGACATTTTTTGTCTCTGTAAATGAGGGTGGGGGGGATAAAGTTGGTTCCCCAAATATGGAAAGTACCGTATATACTCGGGTATAAGCCGACCCGAGTATAAGCCGACCCCCCAAATTTGAGGCCAGAAAAGGGAATTTCTTATTGACCCGTGTATAAGCTGAGGGTCAATAAGAAATTCCCTTTACCGGCAATGCTGCGCTCTAAAATGGCGGCCGCCATTTTAGAGGTCAGAGCCCCTGCCCCAGGTCGCCCTCCCGCCGCCTCCCAGGCCCTTCCGCCCCACCCCACCCCACCCCACCCCCAGTGCCATCCAAGGGGGAGGGGGAAGAGCCCCTGAACCCCCTACTTACCGGGAGACGCGGCGAATCGGCGGCGTGGCCTTCCTGGGCTGGCAGGAGGCCTTTCCAGGCCCCTGCCTGCCGGAGGAAGGCGCTTGGGTGCGTGGGTGGCGGCGGCGCAGCCGGCAGGGACCTCCTGCCGGCCCCTCCAGGACCCTGCCGGCAGGAGAAAGACTCCCGGGCGCCTGGGCGGCGGCAGAGCGGCCGGCAGGGACCTCCTGCCGGCCCAGGAAGGACCCTGCCGGCAGGAGAAAGGCTCCCGGGCGAGGCGGCGATGGCAGCGGTAAGTTCCTCCCTCCTCCCTCCTCCCCCCTCCCCTCTCCTACCGTATTGACCCGTGCATAAGCCGAGTTCGGCTTTTTCAGCCCTTTTTTTGGGCTGAAAAACTCGGCTTATACACGAGTATATACGGTACTCAAATTGTCTCAGTGAAGGAGTTCATGACATCTTTCCTCTCCTCTTACAGAGTCCTCTTTCTTTGACTGATATTCAGACTGAGTGGGAAAAGTATATATTTAAAACCACATGATTAATTGTTGATGGCATATGGTTTTTGGAAATATGAATAATTTCATATTGAAATAATTTAATATAGATTACTAAGTATGGGTCTGGAACAGGCTCAGCCCCGTGGCCCCCTCCCTGGGAAATTTAGAAGTCTACACCCCTACCAAGGCATAGATTTCCCCCTCTTAAGACTACAAGGATCCCTGGCTGCCATCAGCTAAGCACTGGAATCCTACTGTCTCCTCAAACCTAAATGTTAATAGTTGCAGCAAGATTAGACATCAGTCTTCAAAATATATATTTCCTTTTACAAAAGATGTATCTGTTTGTTCCCTTCCTTCTTTTATTCCTCATTGATTTTTTAAAAATAAGTCAAAATTTAATTAAAAACCCATGTATGCCACCATCTAGCCAAGTTAAGCACTCCCAAGTCCTATTTTCAACCGGGAAAGAATCAGTACTCTTAAACATTGTCTGGAGCACACCCGTATTTTGTCACATAAGCTTACGGTTGCCAGTCTTAACTGATCGAAAAATATCTGGTCAATTCACCAGTCATATATTACCGGTAATCAAGTAGGATAGGAATGGATCCTATGACTCACTTCCACCAGGGAGAAAGATTTCCTTTAACTAAGAAAGACTTTTCTTCATCAGAGGATACCTTTGTCCACTAAAAAAAAGCAATGCCATTTCTGGAAGTGACACCCCTGCAGACAGTCTTTCTCTGCTGAAGGAAGAATTAGCAGAAGAGATTTGTGGGATCCAGCTTAGCAGAAGGGGGTCGTAGGGTCAACTACACCCACTGTTGACCAGTTACTTGACTTTGAGTCAACCCTAGAAGACACAGATGGAATGTAATGGCTTGAATTCTTCTGAAAATTTCTGCTGAGAGAAATGAGCATGAGTTCTCCATCTTACCCCTCCTTCTGCAACCCAGAATACCCCCAGAAATTATCTGGGAGATGGGGACTCACAGGAACAGAATGACGGGGGAACTGGAGGTTTTCAGCAAGGGGGAATAATTGGTGGAAACAACACACCCACACCCTTCCACCAGCAGAAATTCTCTGCAGGATCCCAGCCAGGATTTAAAAAAAATTAATGATCCCGCAGAATATTTGACAATGTTTGACTGGTCAGTGGACTGGCTCTTCATAAACTATTGTTTCACCTTGTTTTTGTTATTTTCTTCCCTGTCTCCCTGTGAGTTTTTTCCTTGCTGGCTTTTAGAATATAAGTGACTATAGAGGATTTTTAAAAAAAATTAAGCATGCAGCATACTTTTAAGTACCGTATATACCCATGTATAAGCCGACCCGCGTATAAGCCGAGGTGCCTAATTTCTCCCCAAAAATGGGGAAAAATTAGGCACCCGCGTATAAGCCGAGGGTCGGCTTATAACCCCTCCCCCCCCCGCAGGCTTACCTGACAGGGCTCTCCAGCGGCGAGGGTCCGGCGGCGGCGCGGCCCGGGGGGGCCTGGGCAGCCTTCCTGCGGGTTCAGGAGTCTGCCCCAGGCCGCTCCCGGCAGGAGGAAACGGCGGCGAGGCCCAGGGGGACCCGGAGCAGCCTTCCTGCGGCTGCAGGAGGCTGCCCAAGGCCCCTCCCGGCCGGGAAAAATGGCGGCGGGGGCCGGGGGGGCCGGGGCAGCCTTCCTGCGGCTGCAGGAGGCTGCCCAAGGCCCCTCCCGCCCCAAAAAAATGGCGGGGGGGGGGCCGGGGCAGCCTTCCTGTGGCTGCAGGAGGCTTCCCATGGCCCCTCCCGCCCGAAAAAAATGGCGGAGGGGGGGGAAGGGCCGGGGCAGCCTTCCTGCGGCTGCAGGAGGCTGCCCAAGGCCCCTCCCGCCCGAAAAAAATGGCGGCGGGGGGTGGGGGGGGCCTTGGGTAGCCATCCCGCTGCTGCAGAAGGCTTCCCATGGCCCCTCCCGCCCGAAAAAAATGGCGGCGGGGGTGGGAAGGGCCGGGGCAGCCTTCCTGCGGCTGCAGGAGGCTGCCCAAGGCCCCTCCCGCCCGAAAAAAATGGCGGCGGGGGGCGAGGGGGGCCTTGGGCAGCCATCCTGCGGCTGCAGGAGGCTTCCCATGGCCCCTCCCGCTCGGGAAAAATGGCGGCGGGGGCCGGGGGGGCCGGGGCAGCCTTCCTGCGGCTGCAGGAGGCTGCCCAAGGCCGCTCCCGGCGGCAGGAAGCGGCACGGGCCCGGCGGCGGCGGTAAGTTTCCCCCCTCCCTCCTCCCTCCTCCCTCCCCCCCCCATATTGACCCGCTTATAAGCCGAGGCCGGCTTTTTCAGCCCATTTTTGGGGCTGAAAAACTCGGCTTATACGCGAGTATATACGGTAAGGCTAGGCACACTCCCCATTGTAATTGGGATAGTCTGGTATGATCATCACATTTGAACACTCAACAGGGGTGGGGGAAGCTTATTTTTAAATCAGGATTTCTAAATTGGCTTACAAATATAAAACAAAATTCAGCCCATGCATAGAATGTGCTATTCGTATAATGATGTAATCCTTAGCAGAACTACATCCTTCTAAACTCCACTGAGCTCAGTGTATAAGAGTGTAACTCTGCTTACAGTGGCATTGTAACTCTTTCTTGAGCCTGAGTCACGGATATTCATAGCCTGAGTCATTCACTGCACCTCCAACAGAGCCAAGTGAAGAAGAAGAGTTGGTGTTTATATGCCGACTTTCTCTACCACTTAAGGAAGAATCAAACTGGCTTACAATCACCTTCCCTTCCCCACAACGGACAATCTGTGAGGTAGGTGGGGCTGAGAGAGCTCTTAAGAGAGCTGTGACTAGCTCAAGATCACCCAGCTGGAAAGGGGATTTTTAAAATGCTGGGCATGATGCCCTTGAAGTTGTGCATGCCCTGAGCTTGTCCAAGAGCTTTCCAGACTATGGTCAGACAAGCTCAGAGATCTCACAGCTTCTTCCCCTTACCCAAAATTTGCCCACTGAACGGTAGAACCTTAAAACCCCTATTGGAGGCGCTCCTTACCTCACTTGGAGCTACACCTCGTGTCCATGCTGGGCTTTAAATAGACTTAATGTGAAAGTACATTCTGTGCCCACGCAGAATCTCTTGTTTTGTGTTGCAAACTAATTTATGAACTTCTGAGAGAGATAACATTTGGCTTTTAATGTGTGCCTGCGTGCATAAAGCACCAGGCAAATTTATATTCCAGTCCAGATAATTGCTGATTTTGTCAGATAACTGCTTTTTATGTTACCAGTGTTTAAGACTCTGGCATTTTGACTTACATTCCTGTGACCCTGTAGCCATTGTGTTGTGTGAATTCTGGTGTATGTTGTTTGCAGCAAAGTAGATTTGAATATCCTAAGGAGAAAATTCTTTAGCGATAACTCAATCTCATCTTATTTACCATTTATTCTGCAGCGATATCAGGTTACACAAAATCATCTGGTTTGTGGCTTCCTAGAGGCACCCGGTTGGCCACTGTGTGAACAGACTGCTGGACATGATGGGCCTTGGTCTGATCCAGCAGGGCCTTTCTTATTTTCTTATATGCTTCGTCTGCAGAAAGGCCTCAGAAATCCATGGCCCAATGCCATGATCTGCAATTATAGTAATGCCTTTGTATTTATATCCTGCTTTTTTTCTGCATAAGGGGGTTCAGAGTGGCTAGTAAAATAAGAAGCAAATCTGGATGCAGCCCCCAACCTAGAAACAGCCCCCAACCTAGAAACATCACCAAAAACCATTTGTGACCATTCATTTCAAGAAACATTAAACACAGCTGCCATAAGAAAAAAAACACATCTTCATCACATGAGTTCATAAATGGGACTGGTTTGCAGTATTTTTAAAACAATCCCAAGGTTGCAATGTCCCTCACTTCCTCTGGAAAGGTATTTTAAAGAAATGGGGCCTCTGCCCCTCTTGTAACCTCCTAATTGAGGCAAATAACAATTACTCAATTAGTTACTTGGATAAATTATTAGGGACTGTGGTCTATACTACTGAGTATAGCTTGATGAAACCAGGATCCCACTATGTAGGATGGTGTCATGTTAATACTTATACTTTGCTTCTGTTTTGTTTTTAAACTTCTGATTGGTTCTAGAACCCTAATTCCTATTGCACTGGTCACTGAATATCAGGGTACTAGCTGGAAATCTCCTGCTATTACAACTGATCTCCAGCCAATAGAGGTCAGTTCACCTGGAGAAAATGGCTGCTTTGGCAATTGGACTGTATGGCATTGAAGTCCCTCCCCTCCCCAAACCCCGCCCTCCTCAGGCTCTGCCCTAAAAACCTCCCACCAGTGGTGAAGAAGGACCTGGCAACCCTAATCCTGCCGAATGTATTAACTCCACCTTGAATCCAAGTGAGATAGGCTGACTGTAAATAGCATAAAAACAAACTGAATAATTTTCTGCCAGTGGACGTAGTGATGGTCATGACAATAGATGGCTTTAGAAGGGGACAGATTCATGGAGGACTGGTCCATCAGTGGCTACTAGCCATGGTGAACAAAGGAAGCCTCTGTATCATGGCAGCAGACTTTGGAATCCCACTACCAGGAGGCAGCATCAGAAGGAAAGCCTTGGCCTCGATGCTGTGTTTGTTGGTCCATCAGGACAAGGGGTTGGCTGCTATTTGAAACAGGTTGTTGGGCTCGATAGACCACTGGTCTGATCCAGTAGGGCTCTGATGTGCTGATTACCAAGGTACAGAGAGGAGAAAAGTTTGGGAGGAGAGTGACGAGGATGACCAGGGGCCTGGAGACCAAGTTCTGCAAGGAAAGGCAGAGGGACTTGGGAACGTTCAGTCTGGAGAAGAGGAGGTTGAGGGGGAACATGATTGTTCTCTTTAAGTATTTTAAGGGCTGTCACGTAGAGGAGGGCAGGGAGCTGTTCCTGTTGGCAGCAGAGGACAGGATTCGCAATAATAGGTTTAAATTGCAGGCTGAAAGGTACAGACTGGATATTAGGGAAACTTTTTTTTTACATTAAGAGTTGTTCGACAGTGGAATCACCTGCCCAGGGAGGTGGTGAGCTCCCCCTCACTGGCAGTCTTTAAGTAGAGGCTGGACAAGCACTTGTCAGGGATGCTCCAGGCAGATCCTGCATTGAGCAGGGGGTTGGACTAGATGGCCTGTATGGCCCCTTCCAACTCTATGATTCTAAGGAGGACTGAAGCTGGCTCATGGATTCTTATCAAAAGACGTGATCCTTTAAGTACATGGACCTATGGCCTATCAGGTCTTTTGCTGTTAAGATAAGTGCACAGAAGGTGTGGAGCCTGGGGTGGGAGGAGTTTGGGGAGGGGAGGGACCTCACTGGGGTATAATGCCATAGAGTCCACCTTCCAAAGCGGCCACTTTCTCCAGGGGAACTGATCTCTGTCACCTGGACCCGTTGTAATATATGGGAGATCTCCAGCTACCACCTGGAGGCTGGAAACTCTACCACAGTGTGATGAATAAACAGAACACTGTGGATTTCTTAACAGACGTTTAAAGTATTTCTATGCCATTTTCAATTTGCCACTGTTGAAAGATTTATCTTTTTTTTTTTGCAAAGCGAACTGATTTCTTAAGCATTCCAGAGTTGCATTGTGCTGCATGAAAACACCAAACCATACTGAACAGAAAAGACCTCTTGGGCATCTGTAAGTACTTCAGGGCCTTTGCTATACCCATTGTCATTGCAGATATGAACTCGGCTGAAATCCCAGAACATACAGGAAATGAATGCAAATTGGGTTCAGCAAATCAGACTGGCCCTTTATAGAAATGTTTAGCTGTTATGTTGTGTGTGTGTGGGGGGGACCTCTAATGCTCTTCTGAGCCTTTGCTGCTTTGTAAAAAAATAATAGTAGATGAAGCCTAGTTTTATCACGTTGTCCTCCTTGGGCAAAGCTGCTTCTTATCATTCCATCCCACCCACCCCCGCATTTTAAAATGAACAAAACATGATACTGTGAACAAATCGCCTCTCAGAGGCTGGAAACACTTGAAAAATAATATGAGAGATAGAATAATATAATAATAAAAGAGAGATAGAAAAAATTGAACCCCCTTTTTTCCTTAGCTGTTTTCCAATAATTGTTTTGGTTTGTTGGAGTGGGTTTATCTCAGCCGACATCTATGTTAAATCTTCTTTGAGATTCATAAAAGATAACTGGCAGTGCATAAACAAGTAGGCCGCTTTAACAGCATTAGAAACCATTACAGCATTCGAAGAAGAGGAAATGTCTATCCTTTAAAAGATGAGTCCCAGAGATTTGGGTTATTGCCTGCAAAGGGTACGTTTTTCCATCTGAAAACTGCCAGGGCCAGACAGGCTGCTGGAAAAATTGTACGTGCACCACCAAAGTGACAGGTGAGACAATTAGTTTTTACGCCATTGGCCAGTTATGCGCTTTCAGCCTGACCTACCTCCTAGGGTTGTTGTGAGGATCAAATGGAGGAGAGGAGAATGATTTGCTGGGCTAAAGAGCATGAGAACAAAATTGTGAACAATTGCCAACTTCCACATGGGGCCTGGAGATCTCCCAGAATTACAACTGATTTCCAGACAACAGTCCCGCTGGAAAAAATGGCTGCTTTGGAGGATGGACTCTGGCATTATATCCAATGAGGTCCTTCTTGTCTCCAAACTCTGCCCTCCCCAGACTCCACCCCCCAAATCTCCAGGAATTTCCTAACTTGGAGTTGGCAGCCTTAGTTCCAGCCCCTTCATCATCTTGGTTTGTTCTCTTTAGTACTTGTTCCAGTGCTGCGATATCTTTTTTGAGATGCACAGTGAGGGGCACTGCGATATTGGCCGCACTATGTTCAATCCTTTTCCTAATAGTCCCCAGCATGGGGCCGGCCTTTATAAGAACATAGAGCCACTTGGCAATGATAAGATCGTGAGTGTAGAGAGTATATGTCCAGCGTGGTGTAGTGATTAACAGCAGTGGTTTGGAGCAGTGGACTTTAATCTGGAGAAACGGGTTTGATTCCCCACTCCTCCACATGTGCAGTGGACGCTAATCTAGTGAACCCCCCAGATTAACTCCTCAGCGTGGTGTAGTGGTTAAGAGCGATGGTTTGGAGCAGTGGACTCTGATCTGGAGAACTGGATTTGATTCCCCACTCCTCCGCATGAAGCCAGCTGGGTGACCTTGGGCTAGTCACAGCTCTCTCAGCCCCACCTCCCTCACAGGGTGTCTGTTGTGGGGAGGGGAAGGGAAGGTGATTGTAAGCCTGTTTGATTCTTCCTTAATTGGCAGAAAAAGTCAGCATATAAAAAACAACTCTTCTTCTTCTTCTTGCTTTGCTTACCTGCACCTTGGCAGAGATTAGGGCTGCAGGTTCTTTGTCCAATATGCAGTGTTGAAAATCCCCCACCCCTCCAATCCCTGCCTCAAAAAAGTGCCACAGGATGGTAATTGTTGGCTTGAGAGAGGGGGAGCAGGATGCAGATGCGCCCAAGTGACATGTTTATCCCCTGCTTTCCCCTTGCGCAATGTTTATGGAGTGGGGACTGCTTCAAGCTGCTTCAGTGGCTAACCCTGTTTCATGCCTCAAGGCTAACAACCGGCTTGTGCCTTGAGCCCGGGAGTATGAAAATGTAGACTTTGGATTTGTTACACTGACAGAGTTTACAGCTGTGAACTGAAGGCTGACAGATCATCGGTACAAAAACAGGGCTTTAAATTCAGCTTCTCTGTGTGCCGTTCGCAACATCAAGAGTGGATGAGTCTCTCAAAAACGACTTTCTTGTGCCTGAGTTATCTTATCTTTTATGGGAAATGCCTTCGCCCTCCAACCCTTTTTGCCTCAGTGGGAGATTCTCCCCCCCCCTCCCCAAGCATTACACCAGATTTTATTAACATCAGAGGATACTGTGTGCCTTTTTTAGAGCCGTTTAATTTTTTTTCTTTTTTATTACCTTCAAAAAAAAAGAAAAAGAATGTTAAAAGAAAAAACGTATATGTAAAGACAAAAATATAACAACAGTGGTGGCGGATCGACACATAAGTTTCCATAAATGGTTTCCAAATATCTAAAAATCAGTCGCACAATTCCGTCTATTTGCCACGTGTTCAAATATTTTGATATCTAGTATCTAAGGTCCCCAATCCACTGATTTACCGGAGTTGGGCTTATATCTTTCCAGTGTTGTAATATGAATCTTTTAGCTGTAGCAAGGGCACAAAGGGTCCATTTTCATTGACCATTCCTCTAAGAGACAGGCAAATAGTTTAGAAGTACATATCCTCAAAAATCAGAGGACATTCTAAGATAAAATTGCGATGAATACTAACCTCTTCCCAGAAAAAACGAGTGACTGAACACACAAAGCATATGTTTAAGGGATGTGTCCTGTGAGTTACAACACCAGCAATTGGATACTTTACTCCAGGGGTCCCCAGCCTTTTTGAGCCTGCATGCATGTTTGGCATTCTGACACAGCATGGTGGGGCGCAAAAACAAAATGGCTGCCACAAAATGGCTGCCACAAGAGGCGGAGGCAGCCACAAGATGATTGCCACAGCTTAACTTCAGCAACACAGTGTAGATTCTTGTGCTGTGGTGGCAGCTGCTGAAAATGTAGCATTTTAAAAAATCTGCACAGCCGATCAAATCTCCAGTGGTCAATCAGAAGTCTTGTTGGGCAAAAGCCCTACCTGGCCCCACCCACTTTCTAAAAATACTTGGCGGGTGCCAATAAAAGGTGTTGGCGAGCACTGTGGTACCTAAGGGTACCACCTTGGGGACCCCTGATTTACTCAATCCTTTGCTGAAGAGTCGCTATGGTGTCCAGTATATCTTAAACATAATTTTTTGTTGAATAAATCGCAAATTAAGACCCATGAAGAGAGCTGTTATAAAATTTAAGGCCGTATCCCATTGCTTTGGCAACATAGGGCAATCTAGCCCCTTATTCCATTCATTCCTGAGACTCTGCATGTCATATTTATTAATTGACATCAAATATTTATATTTAAAAATAATATTTTCTAATTGTTACCTTGTAACCTAACTTGAACGCCTTTTTATGGAAAGGAAGCATATTAATTACATAAATATGCATATGTATGTAGTGGCTTTGGATGTGATGGAAGCCACAGGTTAAACCACTTGCCTGTGTAAGCATCTCATGCAACTAACTCGTCTCATTTAAATGCTCTCCACATATGCCCTGTGCCACATACCTGCTGCATCCCTGTGTTAACTTTATTTATATACTCTGCTTTTCACCTAGAAGGGCTAAAGTTAATTATAAGTAGCCAAGAAGAGGACCTGTAAGAACTTTTGGGAGATGGGAAATCCTATTCCTCAACCTCCCTGACTGGCTCCAGCTGTACTTTCCTCACTTCCTCCTGGTATTCGCTGCTGCTTCTGCAACAAAATCCTGTGGCAAATGCTGTGGCAATCTGAATTCTGTGCATGGGGTGTGTGTGCCATCTCTTAATGTTTTGGCCAGGCTCTTTTTAAAAAACAGATCAGGTCTCCTGGGTTTGCAGAACCCTAAAGTGTGGTTGGCCCCATTGTGCAGATTTTGTAGTCCCCATGGTGGCCAAATGCTAGGAAATGTGGAAGGCAGCAGGAAAAGAGGAAGCCCCAACATTAGATGGATTGACTGTATAAAGGAAGTCACGGGCCTCAGTTTGCAGGACCTAAGCAAGGCTGTTAACGCTAGAATGTTTTGGAGGACATTGATTCATAGGGTCGCCATG
Organism: Euleptes europaea; assembly: GCF_029931775.1. NCBI lineage: Eukaryota > Metazoa > Chordata > Lepidosauria > Squamata > Sphaerodactylidae > Euleptes > Euleptes europaea. The sequence goes on along the minus strand of NC_079317.1, from coordinate 19,089,593 downwards.
ATTCGGAAGCAGCATGACGACACTTAACATACACACGCACACACATGGTGGTCAGCCCTTGGCTATTTCATAGATGAATTTTAAATGGTCTAACACTTTCACCCAAATTTCACCCACAGAGTCCCTTCCAACTCTATGATTCTAACACAATAGAAGGGAACTAGAAAGCAAGGCGGTCTTTGTGTCTCTTTGTTTTTACTCTTTTCAGCGTTGTAGTTAGTTTAATGATGCAACATTAAGTATGGGGAGAGCAATTTCCTGTGGCATCCCTCGGGTACAAGCACAACACTTATGCATATATATTTATATATTTAAGGCACATTTTGTAAGATGTTCAAACAACTGTAGAGTTTCCCTAATGATGATTTAAAAAACAAAACACGTTTGGACCATCTTAAGCAGTGATTAAAATACAAATGCTTACTCTGGGACTTCCAGTTACGATCTCCCTTTGCTTTTATGTGTGTGTCCCCCCCCACACAATCCACAGCTAATTAGTTTCTGTCCCTCCGCTTGCTTGTCTGGCATTCAGGTGCACTTTTGTGCTCGCTTCTGATCTTTCCAGTTGTCAACATTAACTCCTTTCCTTTCCGAAGGTTCGTGTTGCTAAGCAACCATTTCCTCTACAATGTGCTCATCGGAGCATCCCCTTTCCATTAGAAACCTACGCATTCTTGGTGCAACTTTAAATGATTCAAAAAAAATATTTTTTTTGCTGCAGATTGCCAGCGGGATCTGTCCTGCCGCGCCCTTCTGTTTAAATTTCCATTCTGAACAGCTACTGCTAGCCATCGAGGTCTTCTTTTAAAAAAATATGTAAAGTATTATTTGTTTCTAAACTGAGAGCTTACATTTACGATTCTGCCAGTGTTTCCTTTCTTATTGAATTATGCAAGTGCATTTTTTTCTTTGCAGAAATATGGATAAGTTTACTGTGACTGTGCAAATATTGATAATGCTTTTTAAAGACTGCTTAATTGCTCAGTGAACTATGTAATATTCCCAGGACCAACTTAATTGTGCTTCGTATAAGAACCGATTTTATTCTAGCGAACCTGGTTTACAATCCCTGGCTTCTCCACAAGCACATCAGCTTACACTTCTTTTTCCATCTTAAGACAAAAGACTAAGCTGTGAAAATCAAACTGTGGCTATGTTAGTCTGCAGAGAATAATACTAAGAGAATTCATTTGCATCTGTAAGACCAATTCTTTATTTTACAGAGAATGAGTTTTGTAGGCTAATAACAATTTCATCAAATGTAAAGGCCATCAAGGTAAGGGGGACTGGGGGTACAAAGTTCCCCAGACCCAGGTCGGTCTGGGAGCCATGAGAAGATCACCTGCTCAATTTTGTTCTCATGCTCTTAACCTTGCCTGTAATTTGAGTTGTCAGCCATCAGCTGGCAACCAACAGGAGAAGGAGGGGGCAGGGATGGGAGGAACAATGTTGTACCATTGGTGCAAAACCATAAGTGATGTCACCATGTTGGTGTGATGCTCTGGGATCCCCCAAACTCTATGGTTTTGTACTGGAAGTGGCATCGTGCCATTGGCGTGACAACTCTCCCCCCTATTTCCCCCCACTACCCTGCTGAGCAGTGATGGAGAAAGCAAGTAGAGGGTAGGAGGTCTTCCACCACAGTGGGAGACCTAGTAATTCTACCTGTAATCTAAGGACTTCAGCACCATCCAGACGCCCCTTTAGAACCCATAATTCCTGATTTTTAACCCTTTCCCTGATTGGAAGTAGTAACAAGTGCTCTCCTGCAGCACTTGCTCTGTTTTCCGGTTAAGTGAAGGGTTAAACTAAGTGATTATGGATTCCTAGAGAAAGCTGATAGGAAGAAAGTAGATTACTTTGAAATGTGGTGTTGGAGGAGAGTGTTATGGATACCATGGACTGCCAAAAAAACAAATCAGTGGGTTCCAGATCAAATCAAGCCTGAACTGACCCTAGAAGCTAAAATGGCTAAACTGAGGCTATCATATTTTGGTCACATTATGAGAAGACAAGAGAGACACAGGATTGCTGCTGAAAAGAGCAGCCCCGTATCCTCTTCTGCCTCCTCTTTTTCCCAGTAATGTCTGATAATGCTAGCTGTGTGATGTCCCTGTTGAGAGGTTTCTCTGCCCCTGTCCCACGTCTCTGGTTGCTGTTTGTGGAGTAGAGAAACTCACATGTGGTGTGACATCCCATCACATGTTTGGTCATCTTAGGTCAGGGGTCTCCACCCTTTTCAAGCCTGCGGGCACTTTTGGAATTCTGACACAGTGAAGTGGGCACAACCACAAAATGGCTGCTGCAGGAGGCGGAACCACACACAGACAGAAGAAGCCCAGGTGCAGGTGAGACAAGAGGTAATTTTTAAAATACACTGAGAAAATGGAGTGAGAGGGAATAAAACTAACATTAGTGGCAGCTGCTGCTGAAGTGATATTTTAATCTGCGCAGCCAGTCAGAAGCCCTGCTGGGCAGGAGTCCCATGTGGCCCCACCCAATTTCTGAAAACACTTGGTGAGCACCAGGAAAGGGGTTGGTAGTCACCATGGCGTCACCCCTGACTTAGATGTTACTGAGAGGGAAAGGAGGCAATAAAAGAGTTTCTACTTTTGGTGTCTGCTACATCTCTCTCTTAATGTCTTGTTCCAAGTTTCAGCTCTGCCATTTTTTGGTTCTGTCTACTGCTATTCACAGTGTGCTTCCTTCCATGACTCGTTCTCTGAAACTGGAGTTCTCAGCAGAATCTTTCATGTGAATATGTCTGATAGCCCTTTTCCTTGGGTGCTTTGTATTCGCAAGTCTGGGTTCAAGTCCTGCTTTCCTCTTCAATAATGGTACACTCCCTAGGCAATAGCATTAGGCAGGCTGAACAACAGGGCTGATTTTCATTTTAAAATCCACTGTGGGTTTTCTGCCTGGATACCAGGGAGAGTGGCCTGGTCCTTTAATAAGGAGCATGTTTAGAGAAGCTGTTAGGAGCCCTGTGGATCAGAGTGGTAAGCTCCAGTACTGCAGTCGAAAACTCTGCTCACGACCCGAGTTCGATCCAGATGGGAGTCAGGTTCAGGTAGCCGGCTCAAGGTTGACTCAGCCTTCCTTCCTTCAGAGGTCGGTGAAATGAGTACTGAGCTTGCTGGGGGTAAAGTGTAAGTGATTCAGGAAGGCAATGGCAAACCACCCCATAAACAAAGTCTACCTACCAAACATCGGGATGTGACGTCACCCCATGGGTCAGGAATGACCCGGTGCTTGCACAGGGGACTACCTTTACCTTTATTTAGGGAAGCTACCAAATTCACTTGCGGTTGAAGGCTGTCACAGGATACCAGCATGACATTTCTGTAGCATGGACATTAAAATGGCAGCATGAACAGGACACAATTTTATATGAGCTCTAGAATGGATTGGCTTCTTTATGTGTGTATATGTGTGTGTGTGTGGGGGTCCTTTCTGTAAAAACCCTTCCCAAACAAATTTAAATTATGTTCTTTTTGTTGCTGCTTGTGCTTCCTTCTGAGGGTGAGCCATAGGATCCCCTGCCTTTCTCTGAAGCAAGCTTGGCTTTCTAAACTGTCAAGAGAAAAGCAGACATATAAATATTTTAAGCAAATAAATGAAACTTGCAATTTCTGGGAGAATGTGTTGCTAGAGAATAGGATTTGTTAAAATATGAAATGGTAACTCTTGTTTAAAATATGCTTTGTTACGAAACAAGTAATGTTGTAGATGTTTAGTTAAAAGCATATGTATGCCTTTAAGCCTTCAAGGTAAGTTGCAGCCTTCCTCCTGAAACAAATCATAGGAAAATAAGAATAGTCAGACTGTATCAGGTCCACCCAGTCCAGCATCCAGTTGCCAGCAGTGGCTAGTCACATGACATAAGTGAGCTCACAAGTAGCCTGCATCTGCTGACTGCTTCCTGACTTCTGGCAATCAAAGGTATTCTGGCTCTGAGCCTGGAGGTCTCATTTGGCTAATAACCAAGAATAGACCTTTCTCTCATCAATTTGCCCAATGCCCTTTTCAGTATAGCCAGTGCCATCACCACATCTTGTGGCTATGAGTTCCACAAGTCAGCTAGCCACAAGGTAGCAGCAGACAAAATCTCTTTAAATTTAGTTGGCTCATAATGTAACAGACAAGCTGTTCAAGCTGTTTGGGAAAGGGCTCAGTGGCAGAGCATCTGCTTGGCATGCAGAAGGTCTCAGGTTCAATCCCCAGCATCTCCAGTTAAAAGGACTGGGCAAGTAGGTGATGTGAAAGCCCTCAGCCTGAGACCCTGGAGAGCCGTTGCTGGTCTGAGTAGACAATACTGACTTTGATGGACCAAGGGTCTGATTCAGTATAAGGCAGCTTCATGTGCTTGTCACGGCTCGTGTCGTTAAGGGGTCTACACTCTTAGAATGTATCACTTACTGAGAAGTGAAGTTATCTTATTCAGCGAGACCTCACAGACAGGAGTCAATAATAATTCCTACTACTGTAGGCTTTCTATTGAAGTGTGCCAGAAAATTTATAAACAATGAACTTCCTTTAAATAACATTTATTTCACATAATATATATACCATATTTTTCGCACTATAAGACGCACTTTTTTCCTCCTCAAAAGTGAGGGGAAATGTCAGTGCGTCTTACAGAGCGAATGCAGTGCCGCCCGCCCCGGGAGCCGTCTGGGACGCCGCCAGCTGGGGCTGGGAGGCCCCTCCCAGCCACCCAGCGCAGGGCAGAGCAGTTTAACCTCCTCTCCCCCCCCCGCTTCCCGGTCCCGAGGCTCAGCTGCTGGGCCGATCCTCGGAACGGGAAGCACGCGCGGGGGGGGTGTCTTTAAACTGCTCTGTGCTGCCTGCCCAGGCAGTGCAGAGCAGTTTAACCTCCCCTGCTTCCTGGTCCGAGGCTCAGCTGAGCCTCAGGACCGGGAAGCTGGGGAGGGGGGTGCGGAGGAGCAGTTTAAAGACCCACCGCCCCTCCTGATTGGGCTTGCCTGACTGGTCCCGATCGGGCTTGCAGCCTGGAAAGGGAGGCTGGAGCCTTCCCCCAAGCCCCGCTGTGTGCACGCTCTGATCTCTCAGCGCGTGCACACAGTGGAGCTTTGAAGGCTTCAGCCTCCCTTTCCAGGCTGCAAGCCTGACTGGTCCCAATCCGGCTTGCGGTCTGGAAAGGGAGACAGGAGCCTTCCCCCAAGCCCCGCTGTGTGCACGCTCTGATCTCTCAGCGCGTGCACACAGTGGGGCTTTGAAGGCTTCAGCCTCCCTTTCCAGGCTGCAAGCCTGACTGGTCCCGATCGGGCTTGCAGCCTGGAAAGGGAGGCTGGAGCCTTCCCCCAAGCCCCGCTGTGTGCACGCTCTGATCTCTCAGCACGTGCACACAGTGGGGCTTTGAAGGCTTCAGCCTCCCTTTCCAGGCTGCAATCCTGACTGGTCCCAATCCGGCTTGCAGTCTGGAAAGGGAGACTGGAGCCTTCCCCCAAGCCCCGCTGTGTGCACGCTCTGATCTCTCAGAGCGTGCACACAGTGGGGCTTTGAAGGCTTCAGCCTCCCTTTCCAGGCTGCAAGCCTGACTGGTTCCAATCCGGCTTGCAGTCTGGAAAGGGAGACTGGAGCCTTCCTCCAAGCCCCGCTGTGCGCTTGCTCTGATCTCTCAGCGCGTGCACACAGTGGGGCTTTGAAGGCTTCAGCCTCCCTTTCCAGGCTGCAAGCCTGACTGGTCCCAATCCGGCTTGCAGTCTGGAAAGGGAGACAGGAGCCTTCCCCCAAGCCCCGCTGGGTGCACGCTCTGATCTCTCAGCGCGTGCACACAGTGGGGCTTTGAAGGCTTCAGCCTCCCTTTCCAGGCTGCAAGCCTGACTGGTCCCAATTGGGCTTACAGCCTGGAAAGGGAGGCTGGAGCCTTCCTCCTAGCCCTGCTGTGCGCACGCTCCACAGAGCAGGACTAGGAAACTGGAAGTGGAGTGCAGTAATCCCTCCACCCAGCCCTGGCCATAATAACCTCTCAGCTGTTGGCCGGGAAGCGCGGGGTGTGTGTGTGCGCGGAGGTTAAACTGCTCTGCGCTGCAGGCAGCGCAGAGCAGTTTAAACCACCACTGCCCCCCTTCCCGGGAGTCCTGGGAAGGGGGGCGGTGGGGAAAGAGAAGGAAAAAGGAGGAAAAAGTAGAGAAATATATTTTCTTAAAGACCCAGTGGGTCTTTAAAAAATATATTTTTTTTCTTTTTCCTCCTTTAAAAACTAGGTGCGTCTTATGGTCAGGTGCGTCTTATAGAGCGAAAAATACGGTATATATGCATGTGAATATTTACACACTCTCAAAACATGTCATAAAATACATTATGATATATGCAAGCAGTTTCAAACAATCTTTATAAGCACTTTCTATGTTTCATAATAATTCTCTCGATGAGAGTTTAAACCTTTCAACTTGTATCTCTAGATTCAATTAGAATACTACAGTTACAGAATCTTGTAAAAACATGGCTAGTGTATAATCATTACAGAATCCCTATCAAAATATGATTAATATAATGGGAGGGAAGACATGATTAGTAAAAACATAATTTCAGGTATCATAGCAATATTTCAGGACAAAAGACATGCTTTTATTTTGCCATGTCATTTGTAAATCATCTTAACTTCATGGGAACTGAATTTATGTTCAGGATATTTATATGTTCCAGTATGTGTTAGCTTTACCCAATGCTATGTGCAGAGGATAGAATACCATAAGCTTTGTATTTAATCTATTCTATGTTTATGGACTTCTGATCATTGTTAAGATCAGGAATGCTACATACATGCTGAAAGTATGTGTGTATCTTAACAGTCAGCAATGCAGAGCTTATGTGTTATGTATAATTCATTATGTGTAAGCTTAAGACTGTATTAATGTTCTATAGAAGACTCAGTTATTCTCTGGCTTTGCCAATCTCAGAGAATATGTTTACTTGGTTAAGAGTCTCCATAAATAAGCCTAATAGGTTCTGTATATGTTTTATGTAAGCATATTATTTGTGCCTTGTGCATTACCACAGAAAACAGAGATCTTCCTTTCTTTTCAGGAATATCTCTGGCCTCTTATCCTGAAAGTTCTGAAGCCCTTCTGTTATTTAGAAAAGACTTCTGAACAGGTCCAGGGAATTATCTATATAGGATCTATATAGGATATACAATCCTCATGCTTGCCAGCGTTTGGAAAGCCAGAACAGGATCAGACAGATCTTCTTTGAGGTTCCATTAATCCTTGCTAGGATCAATTGAGGCTCAATATACCAAATATGGTGAAGATCCAATACACTTAGACTCCCATCTCTAAGGTAGAGTATTAGAAGTTCTAAGGTCTCCATCTTTGTCACGGAGCAGCCTGTCAGCATTTCACTTCAGACTCTAGCCTTTATGAGAACTAGAATTGCTGAATTCCCTTTCAAAAGGGATTTCTAGCTTTAGGCAAGAAGACTGTAAATCTGTATGCAAGAGATGATAAGAGAGTGAAGCCTGACAAACAGAGTCGTCTTCCTTCAATCTCCTTAGGTTTTACATCTTCCAAGATGGAGAGAGCAAGGCCAGACAGCTTCAGCTGTCCTCCAGTTACTCCTTAGTCTCACGCAAGAGACAGAGAAAGCTGATAGCCAGACAATCAGCATTGTCCTCTACCAACATTTCTTTCCAAGTTTTACATCTTTGGAGATGTGGAGAGAGTGAGGTCAGACAGCCTACGCCATCTTCCGTCAACTTCCTTCCCTTCTGGCAGTTTGGTTCTGGCTTTTATTCTCTCAGACCCACGGTCATCTGAGCTGAGAGACTAGAAGCTTCTGCCCGGGGTGGCTACACTAATACCTTTATCCTTGCACTTGGCATGGTCACACATGGTGGTGGTGTGCCATTGTCACCTGGTCTGTGAAGAAAGAATTACCATGTTCTTAGCATTGAGTCACAAAGTTCACCAGTGCAAGGTCACCATCTGTTATACTGTTTGAAGACTAGGTCTGAATCATTAGATGGTAGCATTATTCCCTCCTCACACGGCAGCTATCAGAGGGGCTAAACTCCCAGGCAGAAATGACCTTCTTGTTAATGTCAAGAAGAGGCCAAGCACCTCGGATAAGTGAAGCTGATATTATTCCAGACACAACAATCAGGCGGGCAATATTGCATATCTTAATCTTGTAGGCTTGCAGTTTTATTTATCTCAAAATAGTTTTAGCCAGCATGACCTTTACTCCACTTTATTTTCCACAGAGAATTCTGTTCAGAGAAGCCTCTATATGCTTTACTCACAAGATTATTAGGGAAACCACATGTTCAGGCTTTCTATCGCTCAGGCCTGCAACATGCTCATGTGTTCAATGAATTCAGCAACAGTATGTCTGCAAAATGTGCCAGAATATCAACTCTTTCTATACCTGTAAGAGTTTGGAAATTTTACTTGGCACTGCAGTAATTAGGTGGGAAAGGTCGTAGGATTGAGGTGGGGGGTGGGGGTGAGTCATTCGAGCAGCAGAAGACTTGTGAGCAGTCCTGGAGGAAGGTGCCCTGGGATATTGCTGCTGTTGTTATTTATTTATTTATTTATGTGGGATATTTCTATACCACCTCTTTAGAGTCCTGTTTGAGGCGGACAACAATTAAAAACCACAATATCAAAATATGAATTATTAACTCACAAGCCATTGAAACATAAGCAGGATAAAAACTATCCCTAAAACTGCTGTAATATCCCCCATCCAGCTATTGATTCAAAGGCTTGCTTTGGGCATAAAGCAGGGGTCCCCAACATGGACACCGTGGGTGTAGGGTTGCCAGGTCCCTCTTTGCCACCAGTGGGAGGTTTTTGGGGCAGAGCCTGGGGAAGGTGGAGTTTGAGGAAGGGAGGGACTTCAATGCCATAGAGTCCAATCGCCAAAGCATCCATTTTCTCCAGGGGAACTGATCTCTATTGGCTGGAGATCAGTTGTAATAGCAGGAGAACTCCAGCTACCACTTGGCAGTTGGCAACCCTATATGGGTGGGACCATCCCACCAACACCTTTTCTGTCACCCGCCAAGTATTTTTAGGAAGTGGGTGAGGACAGGTGGGGTTTTGCCCAGCAGGGCTTCTGATTGACCATTAGAGAGTTGATTGGCTGTGCAGATTTTTTAAAATGTTGCTTTGGCAGCAGCTACCACCACAGCACAAGGATCTGCACTGTGTTACTGAAGTTAAGCTGTGGCAATCACATGAACACATGAAGCTGCCTTATACTGAGTCAGTCCATCAAGGTCCATCAAAGTCAGTATTGTCTACTCTGACAGGCAGCGGCTCTCCAGGGTCTCAGGCAGAGGTCTTTCACATCACCTTACTTGCCTGGTTACTTTAACTGGAGATGCCGGGGATTGAACCTGGGACCTTCTGCATGTGAAGGACTGTAACACAACATGTAATGCAAAAATTCATAACTCCTCCCCGTTGTCCAATTCCAGCATTTAAAAAATTTTCTCATTAGAAGAGGCAACAAAAGAAAAAGGATATATCATTTTATGGCAGCCATTTTGTGGCTGTGCCCACCATGCTGTGTCAGAATTCTAAATGTGCCCACAGGCTTAAAAAGGTTGGGGATCCGTGACATAAATACAAACCGTAGCTTTTCATTACATTAATCAGGCTGAACATGTTCCCACTCCATCCCTTCCTTCTAGTTCAGAGACTTCCACTTTTTCTCCCATTGCTGATGCGTTATGATGAAACCACAAACTCTGGTTTGCTTTGCTCTTTCCTGGGGGTGGAAGGCAAATTCCAAGGCAAATTATAGAGTCATAGAATCATAGAGTTGGAAGCGCCCATACAGGCCATCTAGTCCAACCCCCTGCTCAATGCAGGATCAGCCTAGAACATCTCTAGCAAGTGTTTGTCCAGCCTTTGCTTCAAGACTGCCAGTGAGGGGGAGCTCACCACCTTCCTAGGTAGCTGCTTCCACTATCAAACAACTCTTACAGTAAAACAATTTTTTCCTAATATCCGGCCGGTACATTTCCGCCTGCAGTTTAAACCCATTATTGCTTTTAGAACAATATGCATTTAGAACTGCATATTAGAAATATTATGTATTGAATGTTTGTTGGAGGTGTGAGAAGGCTGTTGGTACTTTTTTCATATTTGGCAGAAGCACCCACTTGTGCAGGAGTGGTGGACAAAGATGTCCACTGTGGTGCCAGCTTACATATTTTAATAAATAAAATAAATAAACCACTTGCAGGCCAGATGCAAGGGGAGAGCAAGCAGCTGAGCCAAACGATCCTGTGGGTTTCCTCACATGATGACAAAGCATGGTTTTGGTGAATCTGGCGACACAATGGTTTGGATACTGGTGTTCTTGTGGGAAAGGTAGCAGACTCCAAGAATACATTCTGCCTTCATTAGTCGTTTATGCATGGGAGTTTTACCTGAGGTTCATTGCTCGCTGGACCCATACTTTCCTGTTGGGAATCTATGCACCAGAAGTCTCCAAGCTCAAATCTAGTCCCCGGCCCTTTAAATGCTGCCTTGTAATTGGCTTACTTTGTAGAGCTTACTGAGAGAGAAACCCCCCAAAAAACCCAGTTGCTGCATAAAAAAGTATTTTAAGAACAAAACACAAAACACGGAGCAATCTGAAAGGGGGGGGGGAATCCATGCCTCGGTTTTAAAAAGTCTTTCTTCTGCTCAAAAAGAGCTCAGAGGAAGCAGGAAGCATTTTAATCCCCACCTCTTTACACACTGCTTTGTAATTGGCTGTGAGAGAAACCAAGCTTGCATGTCCCGCGCTTTGCCTTATGCACGGGGATTTCACCCGGGCTGAGCTCAGGGGAGAGGTAAGAATCGGGTTAACAGAGGAATGGGAAGTCCCGGGGTTTGTGAGGGCTGGCATCGAGGTCATCTCTAATGTATGGGAAACTCATGCATAACTCCAAGGATCAACCGAGACAGACCGGGGGCAAACGTGAGTGAAAGTACCCATGCATAAATGACCATTCACTTCTTTCCCTTAACTTGAATGGTTTTCCTTGAAGGCACTACTTCAGTTTGCATAAGAATAGTCTGGAGCTAGATGGAAAGACAACATGCGAGCAGCCCTTGGAACAATCGTGTGTATCCAGGCACGCAGTTCTTCCAACAGGGTGGCATGTCCATGTGCAGAAGAAGGGGCAGCAATATTTGCCCATATCCCCCCCTTCTAATGCAAGACACCCGCTTTGTGCTGTCCCCGAGGGTCTGCAAGTCCCCTGGAACAAAACTGGGAGGGAGGACTCAGTGAGCTGCAGCCGGAGGGGGAAACGGGAAGATCCCGCTGCACAGATTACGTGGATGGTTGCATTAGCATGGCTGGTTGCCCCGTGATACGATGTCTCAAATATATTTCATGTTTTTGTGTCACAGGCAATTAAAGTGTACAAGGCTGCAGTGCAGCAAACCTTGGATCTCATGTTCCTCCCTGAAGGAAAAGAGTTCCTCACCAGCACGGACGCGGTGAGCCAAGATTCAGCTGACCGCACCATCATCGCTTGGGACTTCCAAACAGGCGCAAAGATCTCCAATCAAATTTTCCACGTAAGACAATCATTTGCCAATTGTTTTTATGTCGTTAAGATGTCTAGATCACCAGGTCATCCAAAAATGATATTCAATGGAAATTTTCTTGTAAGAACTGTAGAAATAAACTTACATTTTGCCAGCCGCTGTACCACAGACAACTGCAGTTCCCTGCCTCCCCCCGGAAAGGGCAGATCCATCTCAATCAGAAGTAAATCTCATTGAATGTAAAGGGTGTTCTTGCAACTATTTGTGCATAGGGTTTTATATAGAATAGAATCATAGAGTTGGAAGGGACCACCAGGTTCATCTAGTCCAACCCCCTGCACAATGCAGGAAATTCACAACTACCTCCCCTCCACACACCCAGTGACCCCTACTCCATGCCCAGAAGATGGCCAAGGTGTCCTCCCTCTCATCATTTTCCTAAGGTCATAGAATCAACACTGCTGACAGATGGCCATCTAACCTCTAACTTACTGATTGCTGTAAGAGATCAAGGGGGTTTCCAGACATTTAAAAAATAATACAAGCCAAAATTGCATGCTAATATCAGCCTTAATTTCTTAAACTCAAGGGTGGATGCTAGTTTCAAATTGCTGGCTTTGCATCTTGGTTTTGAGATCAATGAACTGCTCGCAACTGGAAAGTGTGTTTAGTAAAGCTTTTGAATTTCAAAAGCAGTTGTAATGACAACCAGACTACTTGGGAGCTTCTAATGTGCCAATCACATTTCTTGTAACGGAGTGTATGCTGGAGCACTTCCTGAGAGATTGTGGAACAACGCCGTTGTTTTCCCATACTTTTTAGCTAGCTGTTGGGCCGTTTTTATGCACAACTCTTGGTGCGGATAGTAGTAGCCAACATGCTACACGCAGAAGGGGCACGATAACCTGTTCCTGTCCCTTGATTGTGCAAAGAGTTTACATACAGAGGAAATGTGAACCAGTTCTTGGATTTCACACTCAGGTAGGGTTGCCAGGTCCCTCTTTGCCACCGGTGGGAGGTTTTTAGGGCGGAGCCTGAGGAGGGTGGGGTTTGGGGAAGGGAGGGACTTCAATGCCATAGAGTACAATTGTCAAAGTGGCCATTTTCTCCAGGTGAACTGATCTCTATCGGCTGGAGATCAGTTGTAATAGCAGGAGATCTCTAGCTACTACCTGGAAGTTGGCAACCCTACACTCAGGCCTCTGGGCAGAGCTGAGTCCTTGCTTTCACAGTATCTTGACTGTGAATTTCCTGTGCTTTTTGCAGAAAAAATGTGAAGCCGGGACTGTTCTTGGTGTTGCCCTCCCATGGTATGTGTAATATGCTGATCTGGGAGGTTTTTAAAAACAAAGCAAGGCATTTCCTATGTAATTTTCGTCAGTTTCAAACAAAGATGGCTGAAACGTTGTGGGAGGCAGTTGAGTCTCTTTTAAAAATTTAAAGAAGGAGGTTGGTTGGTGTCCGTTTAGCTCTGAAAAAAATAATAATGCTGTCCTGGCAGAGAGATGGAGCGAATGATATGATAGAACTTTTCCATGCCCAGCTTCCATGATTATGCCTTTGTCCAGAGTTGCAGATGTACAATCCTGTGCATGAATTGTGATAGTAGGTTAGTCATTTGCACTTCAAAAGCAGTGCGCTTCAGTGAATAAGAAACAGCAGAGCGCTCAATTTTGATGTATTCAGCAGCTTAAACAAGATGATTTCCTTGGTGGGGAAAAGAGTGTTATTGAATGGGGCAGTTTACTTCTCTGTTCAGAGCTAGCATGAAATTGAGGGTGATTTTTTTGGGTAAACAATTACCAAAAAATTGCCTTTAGTTTCATAAATTTCCATTTCTAATCTTTCAGATGGGCCCTTGTGAGCCCTCCCAATGTACTGAGGAAGCAGTTTTCACTTTGAGCCGCAATAAGCACCATTTACTGAGCCAAGGCAACTTGTATTGTTTGTTTCCTTTCCTTTTGTTCTGAAATGGCTGGCTTTTTGTCTCTGAGTCATTCATTCTTTCTCAGCCAGAAGAAATGGCCCAGTATGGATGCCACCTGTCGCAAATTTCCTCCCCAGAAATATAATGTTTATCTTGTCCATCCATCCCTGATTCAGAATGGTATTTCCCCCCTTTATTTCTTTCGTTCCCAAAAAAAATGGGGGGAAAAAACTTGTGTGGAGGAAATCCAGCAACTCAATAAAGTTTAAAAAAGAAAGAAAAGATGTACATAAAGCCGAGATAAAAGATATACATAACGCTCAGTTTGTAGAGCATCTGCTTTGCACACAGAAGGTCCCAGGTTCAATCCCCGGCATCTCCAGTTAAAGGGACCAGGCAAGTAGATGATATGAAAGACCTCTGCCTGAGACCCTGGAGAGCCGCTGCCAGTCTGAGTAGACAATACTGACTTTGATGGACCAAGGGTCTGATTCAGTAGAAGGCTGCTTCATGTGTTCATGTGTGTTCAGAGACAAAAATATAACAACAGCGGTGGCAGATCTACACATAAGTTTCTATAAACAGTTTACAAATATCTAAAAATAAGCCCTTATGCAATTGTCATCTATATGCCATGAGCCCTTATGCAATTGTCATCTATATGCCATGAGTTCAAATATTGATAGAGTTCTAAGGTCCTCCATCCATTGATTTACTGAAGTGGGCTTTTATCTTTTTAATGTCTTTTAGCTGTAGTAAGGGCATGGAGGGTCCGTTTTCATTGACCATCAGTTAACCTCCAAGGGACGGGCAGGTAATTTAAAAGGAACACAAGCGCCCTCAAAAATAAATGAACATTCTAATACCAAATGGATTTGAGTAATAACCTCTTCCCAGAAAAACCAAATGACTGGATATGCCCAAAGCATATGTATTGAAATAAATGGTATTTAAATAGACATTTCAGCAAAATATTTGCTATGGAATTTCTGATTGTGCCTTATTCCCTCTTTGGGCCCCACTCCTGTTTTACTTTTGTGGTGTGACTGCCACAGGGAAACCCCTTCCCCACCCTCCACCCCAATCACTTTCTTTATTTACATGCAACTCTTTCTTGAAGCTTTGTGGTAGTTCCCATTTAAATGCAAACAATTCATTGATTTTTTAAAAAGTCAATAAAATTACAATACACTGTTAAAGCAACATCAGAACTCATCCAATTATGACAAAAAAACAAACAACAGAACTTTAAAATGCAGCAGTGAAATACTTTGCACTTAAAAGCTATGAACAGCGGTGGAATTTCAGTACTCTGTGCCACCGTGGTCATGTACGCAAACGTTTCCCCCTGTGGTAACCTCAGCAAAAGTACAGTACTGATGTGAGAAATAAATACACAATCTGGGTGACCTACTTGTACTGCCTAGGCAGACCAAAGTTAAGTGTTTCTTTACTCAAAGAATTATTGGTTTATGGAATTTGCTGCCACAGGAGGTAGCAGTCACTAGCTTATGCATGTATGTGTTGTCAGGTCACAACCGATTTATGGTGACCCAAACAAGGCTCTTGGAATGCAAGTGTGAAGCAGAGGTGGTTTGCCATTGCCTTCCTCTGCACAGTCTTCTTTGTGGTGCCCCAGCCAAGTACCGACCCAGTTTAGCTTCCAAGATCTGACGTGATTGGGCTATACCATACCACCTTTCCTCTCTGGCCACTATCTTAGGTGACTTTTAAAAGGAATTAGACCCAATAGAGGAAGATAGGGGACTCATCCCGTCAACAGACCACAGGACCTCCAGGTTCAGAAGCAGTAACCCTCTGCAAATCAGTGCTGGGAGGCAACAGCAGGAGGACCTCTATACCTTTCTTGTAGTTCTTCCAGGTGCATCTGGTTAGCCGCTCTGTGGAAGAGGGTGCTGAACTAACTAGACCATAGATTTGACTTTGCATGACTGCTCTTATGTTGATGTACTTTGAGTGTGTGTGTGTATTTTTTTGTGTTTAAGAGAGTAGTGGGAGTTTGAGGGAGGAGGAGCAGTGTACCAGCAACACCTTACCAATTAGGTTGTAATGTACTCCTCCACCTTGCCTGTTGAATCAGGAACCAATTGCTGTAGTTTCTCTATTGTTGTAGCTCATGACTGGTTGGCTAGATTTTTGCTTTCCCCTGTGCTGTTAGTGATCGTGCTGCAGAATCTGGCTTGCCTACTACCTGACTTGCCTGACCTGGATGGCCCAAGAAGTGCTATCTCATCAGATTTCAGAAGCTAAGCAGGGTCAGCCCTGGTTAGCACTTGGATGGGAGACCACAAAGGAAGTCAGCCCTGGTTAGCACTTGGATGGGAGACCACAAAGGAAGTCAGCCCTGGTTAGCACTTGGATGGGAGACCACAAAGGAAGTCGGCTCTGGTTGGCACTTGGATGGGAGACCACAAAGGAAGTCAGCCCTGGCTAGCTCTTGGATGGGAGACCACAAAGGAAGTCGGCCCTGGTTGGCACTTGGATGGCAGACCACAAAGGAAGTCCAGGATCTCTATGCAGAGTCAGACAATGGCAAACCACCTCTGTTCCTCTCTTGCCTTGAAAACCCCATGAGTGGTTGCCATAAGTTGCTTGCAACTTGACGGCATGTTCCACCACCATTGCCTGACTCAGCCTTGCTTTGCCTTCCCTGAGGACCATCTGCTTATGACTCAGTCTTGCTGACCCCATCCTTGACCATTTTGTCTGACCTGGGCAGAGTGGTGGGGTGCAACCTAGTTTTGTTAAATATACCTTTCTGACACTTTCCCAACCCCTTCCAGGAGCGCTATACCTGTCCCTGTCTAACTCCTCACCCGAAAGATTCCGTCTTTGTGGCTCAGACAAATGGAAACTACATGGCCTTGTTCTCGAGCCTTCGACCCTACCGCATCAACAAGAGGAAGAGATACGAAGGGCACAAAGTGAGTAATCTGTTGAAACTCTTACATGTATAGCATGCCCTTTTATAGTCTTTTTAGCATGCCTGATTATGTTGTTGATTTATAACAGGGATAAAAATTAATAGACTTCAACCCCGTTCTCTATATTTTAGTCAATTTACAATGAAATTGAACGTGGGCAGAGCTTAAAATAACTGAGAACATTATTAATTGCTAATAGCCTGCTCGCATATACACTGAGTGCCACTAACAATGTAAATCCCTTAATGGGACTGTCTTAATAAACACCTGGGGAAGCAATTAGAGCATTATGGCTAAAATTGACATGTTTATTACACTTTGAAATTTCAGGAGGTTATAGATCACACCACATTTCCTTAATTAAGCATCTTGATTTATCAAAACTCTCTTTCATTGTTTGATTCATACAGGTTGAAGGGTTTGCTGTTGGCTGTGAGTTCTCTCCAGATGGAACGCTGCTTGTGACCGGGAGCTCGGAGGGCAAAGTGTTTTTCTATAGCTATCGTACGGCTCGAATCGCGCGCACGTTGCCCGCGCATGGGTCAGCCTGTACAAGTGCCACTTTTCACCCAGTCCTCCCATCCCTTCTCGCGACCTGTGCTTGGGACGGAGAGATCAAGATATGGCAGTAATGAAAAATGTTGAATAATGCAAATTATCTGGCCAGCTTGCTGGCTTCCTACCTTTTTTTAAATCTTTAAGGATTTGTTTTGAAATTCTTTGTTGTGAGGCTGTGTTAGCCAAATTGCTCGGTTATGATATTTATTTGGGGAATAGCGAATCAATAACCGGCTATGGGCATCACCTGCAGGATCTAACCTGTGTATACGGGAGTCCAAACTGTGATTCAAATAATAAAGCAGAGTCAATGGATTTAGTTTCAAAGGTTTACTTATTAAAGATGTGTGCACAAGCACTCAAATATCATATACACACCAACATACAGAGCATAACAACCAAAGAGAGGAGTATAGAGACGTCTGCCAATGTGGCAGGCCCTTCGATGATGGGAAATACTGCACCTGTCCTGAAGCGGAGTTGTCCTGGGTTCCGTGGGCTAAGATACTGGGAAAGAGGGGCAAGAAAGAGGGGTTCCCGGGGACTCGACCAGCGAGGCGGGAGGCGGAGCGTGGTCAGGCTGCTCAAAACCCAAACCAACAGAGTAGCAGCAAGTGTGCCAGGGGAAGACCTAAGGTAGCATATGGATTACTGGGGACCCCAGTTATACCTTTCTCCAGGGGCGGGGTGATTGGATTACCCCTTCGTGGTTCCCATGTAAAACAAAAAGTGACAAAAAGACTAATGGTCGGCTGCCGGGGGGAGGCAATAGGGCAATTGAAACAAACTATGCTATTCCTATTGATTTGCACAATTCCGGGAGGGTCGGTAGTCGTCAAAGACGCGTATGGATGGATCCGGGGCACGTCGCTTTGCATAGCCAGGGGAGCGGTCCTCGTTGCAGCTATCTTGATGCTTGTCGATGGGCCATTAATCATGCATACAAAGGAGGAAGTGGGGGAAAAGGACTGTGTGCATGCCTGGACATCTCTCGCAAAATGACAGCTTGCTGGAGACTGGGTCAGAGAAAATGGATTCCCTCTGGTTCTCCCCGAGAGGGCGGACCCCTTCCGGGTCCCATAACTTGGGGCCCGCTGACCCAATCTTCACAAAACTTGGGGGGTTTTGCAAGAAGGGTCCCCTCAAGCTACACTGAAAGTGTGGGACCTCTACCTCCAAAAATGCCCCCCCGGAGTCACGGAAAGCCACAAATGTGTTTGTAATGGCTTTATTGCAGTGGGCAGATGGGGGGACCCCTTCCGGGCCCCATATCTCAGGGGCCCCTGACCCAATCTTCACAAAAATTGGGGGTTCTTGCAATAAGGGTCCCTCAAGCTACAATGAAAGTTTGAGACCTCTACCTCCAAAAATGCCCCCCCCCCGGAGCCGTGGAAAGCCGTGAATGTGTTTTTAATGGCTTTATTCCAGTGGGCAGATAGGGGGACCCACTTCTGGGCCCCATAACCCAGGGCCCCCTGACCCAATCATCACAACACTTGGGGGTTCTTGCAAGAAGGGTCCCCTCAAGTTACACTGAAAGTTTGGGACCTCTACCTCCAAACATGCCCCCCCTGGAGCCGCGGAAAGGCACAAATGTGCTTTAAATTGCTTTATTTGGCCGAATTTCCCCCCCAACTCTGAATCTCGTGCCGAATTCCACGGATCCGAATCGGGGGAGTTTGGACTTTGGCATTTCCTGAATCAAAACGGGCCGAATTTTCCGAATCTGAATTTTACCGAATTTTATTTCTCAACAGCCCTATACCCTACCTTACAGGGTTGTTGTGAGGATAAATTGAGGAGAAGAGAGTGTTGTAAGGTGCTTTGGGTCCTCACTGGGGAGAAAGACAGGGTATAAAATGAAATAAATAAATATACAGTGAGGGGAAAAAGTATTTGATCCCCTGCTAAATTTGCCCGTTTGCCCTCTGACGAAGAAATGACCAGTCCATAATTTTAATGTTAGGTTTATTGTAGCTGTGAGAGACAGAATAACAACAGGAAAAACCCCAGAAACCCAGAAGACAAAAGTCAGAGATTGATGTGGATTATAATGAGTGAAATAAGTATTTGATCCCCTTTCAACCAGCCAGATTAGGGTTAGGGTTCTGCTGTCGACAGAAGCAATCAATCCATCAGATTCCAAACTAGCCACCATGACCAAGACCAAAGAGCTGTCCAAGGATGTCAGGGACAAGATTGTAGACCTGCACAAGGCTGGACTGGGCTACAAGAATATTGCCAAGCAGCTTGGTGAGAAGGTGACAACCCTAACTGTCAACCTCCCTCAGTCTGGGGCTCCATGCAAGATCTCATCTCGTGGAGTTGCAATAAGCATGAGAACGGTGATGAAGCAGCCCAGAACTACATGGGGGGAACTTGTCAATGATCTCAGGGCAGCTGGGACCATAGTCACCATGAAAACAGTTGGTAACACACTACGCCGTGAAGGACTGAGATCTTGCAGAGCCCGCAAGGTCTCCTTGCTCAAGACAGCACATGTACTGGCCCGTCTGCAGTTTGCCAATGCACATCTGAATGACCCAGAGGAGAACTGGGTGAAAGTGTTGTGGTCAGATGAGACCAAAATCGAGCTCTTTGGCATCAACTCGCCGTGTTTGGAGGAGGAGGAATGCTGCCTACGACCCCAAGAACACCATCCCCACCGTCAAACATGGAGGGGGACATATTATGCTTTGGGGGTGTTTTTCTGCTAAGGGGACAGGACACCTTCACCGCATCGAAGGGACGATGGACGGGACCATGTATCGTCAAATCTTGGGTGAGCACCTCCTTCCCTCAGCCAGGGCATTGAAAATGGGTCGAGGATGGGTATTCCAGCATGACAATGACCCAAAACACACGGCCAAGGCAACAAAGGAGTGGCTGAAGAAGAAGCACGTTAAGGTCCTGGAGTGGCCTAGCCAGTCTCCAGACCTTAATCCCATCGAAAATCTGTGCAGGGAGCTGAAGGTTCGAGTAGCTACACATCAGCCTCGAAATCTTACTGACTTGGAGAGGATCTGCAAAGAGGAGTGGGACAAAATACCTCTTGAGATGTGTGCAAACCTGGTGGCCACCTACAAGAAACGTCTGACCTCTGTAATTGCCAACAAGGGTTTTGCCACCAAGTACTAAGTCATCTTTTGCAAAGGGATCAAATACTTATTTCACTCATTATAATGCACATCAATCTCTGACTTTTGTCTTCTGGGTTTCTGGGGGTTTTCCTGTTGTTATTCTGTCTCTCACAGCTACAGTAAACCTACCATTAAAATTATGGACTGGTCATTTCTTCGTCAGAGGGCAAACGGGGAAATTCAGCAGGGGATCAAATACTTTTTTCTCTCACTGTATGTGTGTGGATCAGAACTGCTGCCTAATATACTTTTAAAAATGCTTTCTCTTCCCTTGTTTGAGGATGTCTTACGACATGGTACTTTCTAATGCCAATGCCTGATTCTTCAGTCAGTACTCTTAAGGTGCTGCTAATTTAATTGACTCTGGCCTAAGCGCAACATTTCATTATTGCTGGTACTTCTTATAAATTGACTCCAGTTGTTTTGAATCAATACTATTATGATAAATTGCATTGTTCTTCATGGACAATTTCAGGAAGCTAGCCGTCTTTCCCCGTATGTTTTGCAAATCAAAGCCCCTGTCATATGAGTCGGTATTTTCTGTCCAATTTAAAACGTACATTAAGACAGGTCTAAGAATTGGCTGCAGTGGCAATAAGCCACCATGTTTGATCCTGAAAAGACCAACCTCTAGTTAGGCACAAACCACCGTTAAATACAATCGTTTCTGAGTCTCAGTTCACACGTTCCCTTGGACATGTGGGAGTTAAATCCTCGTATACCAGCGAATACTGAAGAAGAGCGGTGCCTGTAAGATGTCAGTCATCTTGAACCGGGTACTCTTGCAGCTGGATCCAGATGCATCTGAGCCACCATGATGACTTGGTAGATGTTGGCCTGTAGCACTGTGCCTACACCACAGTTTGCTGCACCACAGGCCATTTGTGCTTGGTAATTAGCAGCACGTTCCAGGCTGAAGTACCCTGCATTTTTTTTTTTTTTAGTTTTTCACGCTGAACCATCATTTAGGAAGCAACTGCGAAGCCGGTGCATACCTGCTTCGCATTTCTTAAGAGCCCCTTTAACGCGACCTTTTGTGTGTGCTCTGCCTCTGCCTCGAAGAATCCGCTCAAGGAAGCATGCAAAATCACAGCCGCGCATTAGCTATGCAATCAGCGGTTGCTAATGGGAGGAACGAAGGAGCAGGCGAGTGGGGTGTGTGGAATTTCTCCTTTTGCGGGACCGTGAATAGGCATTTTAAAGGTCGCATTTAAAAAAAGAGCTTTGAGCGAGCATCAAAATTGACCCTGCATAAATGGCCACAGTGTTACCACCACCAATGGTCAGGGTGGTGATTATGGTAGGAAGGGGAAAATGGTGCCTTTCCTTGTTGGGAAACTCCCTTAGACCAAGGGTTCCCAGGAAAGTACCCTAGTAACCAGCTGCCACCACTCAGGACCTCCTCAGAACCTCTAGACTGACCTGCTGAGCAGGTACTCTTCCAGCCCAATACTAGAGCAATAACAAAATAACTTATAACCGACCTGGTCGCACCTGTGCAGTCTAGCACATGGGGAAGAGATTAAGAAAAATAGCCCAGAGAAATAGATTGAACTAAGTGAAGCGGAAAAAATGTCTTTAAAAAAAAGGTTTATTGTAAAATAAAGGAGGAAAAAGGGAAATGGTAGCTGGATTCAAAAGAGAGTGGAAAAAGGCAAAACAGAATCTGAGCAACTAGTTGCTGTTTTGAGACATCTGTCCCCAACTGGTCCGGACCACCCACACAGACAAGGACTTATTTCCACCAACATTTTGAACAGTCTACTGAAGCAAGAAAGGCTACTCAGGGTAGAGAATAGAATAGATAGAAATTTTATTTGGATCCTGCCCTCCCCCAGCAGAACCAGGCTCAGGGAAGCTGACACCATTATATAAATACATAATGTAAAAAAAAGATAATTAAAATAATGCTGGATATAACAATATATCTATAAATGATGCCATATTAATTCCTGTATGGAGTGATGTCAACCTGGCCTCTATCGCTCAACCATTTTGTTTGATGTCATGCTTCAGGAGGAATGGCCAGGAAAAGGGGGATGGGAAAGGGGGAGAAGGAGAGAGGGAGAGGGAAAGGGAGGCCAGCTGCCAATGGAAACTGTCACTGCCCTCAATTGTAGGCCTGGTGGAACATCTCTGTCTTACACGACCTGTGTAACTGAACCAGATCCCAAAGGGCACGGAGTTTCACCAGGGTGGGGCCAAGGTCGAGAAAGCCCTGGCCCTGGTTGAGGACAGCCGGACGTTCTTAGGGCCAGGGATCACCAATAGATTATTCCCAGCTGATAATAAGGCTCTGGGGGGGAAGGGGTTAGGGAGAGGCAGTCCCACAGATTAATCCGAGCCAGTTAATATTTTATTTGTATAGAACATCTCTTTTATAAAACTTCTCCTTCCGACTTCCTCGTCTTCACTTTTGTCAGAAAATCTGCTGCGGCAAACGTCTAGCAGCAGGCTTTAAATTAATTTGGTAGCTTCTTTATTTGAAGCTTTCAGATATCTGATATTTGAAAACCCATTGAAATACACAACCAGCCATTTCAGCTCCCCTGCAGTACGACGGTGTCGATACAATCTTTTATTTTAAAGCCCTCATTTTATAAACGGGGTCCCGCTGAGCTTTGAGAGAGAGCCCGGTGAGCGAGTGAAAGCAAGCTACTCACCTCTCACAATGGAATGTGCAGTTAGGAGGGACCCAGCAGTGGGACAGGAAGGAGGAGGTTAGATCCGCTGGGGTATTTGCCTCCTCGCACTGTAATCTCTGCTGCCACTCTTCTGTAGTCTCACAAAACAGTTGTTGAAAGACTAGTCGGCCAGACAGATCTAAATTTACTAGATTCCGGTGGGTAGCCATGCAGTAGAAGAGCAAAAGTCGAGGCCAGTAGCACCTTAAGGATCAACCAGATTTCCAGGGTATAAGCTCCCCAGAGATTTTGCCTTGCCTCATGGCTTCAAAGATCCTGTGCTGATAGCTAAAGAAGTTCCTTTTTAAGGGCACCTTTGGCAAGAGCCCCGTGGCGCAGAGTACCCAGCTTGCTGGGGGTAAAGGAAGATGACTGGGGAAGGCAACGGCAGATCACCCCATAAACAAAGTCTGCCTAGTAAATGTTGGGATGTGACGTCACCCCATGGGTCAGGAATGACCCAGTGCTTGCACAGGGGACTACCTTTGCCTTTTTGGCCTTTCAGTGGCTACTCTTGCTGAGCCTGGAATCAGATTTGTTATTTAGGCCAAACAATGTGTGGCCTTGGGTCCTGGGATCAGCTCTCCCAACAAGTTGTTGACGGCAAATAAAAAGCCACTGAGGAAGGGGAGAATGTGGAATGGGGCTGCAATGATGGTGAAGTGTTTTTGAACTTATCCAGTTTTTGTATTCAACTGAAATTGAGTAAATGCCAATTTCTGTAGTGAGCTTAATTTGTAATTATAACGGTGTAAGGGGAGGGGCCGTGGCTCAATGGTAGAGCATCTGCTCGGCCTGCAGGTTCAATCCCCGGCATCTCCAGCTAAAGGGACTAGGCAAGTGGGTGATGTGAAAGACCTTTACCTGAGACTCTGGAGAGCCGCTGCTGGTCTGAGTAGATAATACTGACTTTGATGGACCAAGGGCCTGATTCAGTATAAGGCATTCACGTGTTCTGGGGGAGATTTGACTCTCAAGAGCTTATGCCCTGGAAACCTTGTTGGTCTATAAAGCATTTTTGGTTTTTTTGCCATCAGGTCGCAGCCGACTTATGGCGACCCCGTAGGATTTTCAAGGCAAGAGACTTTGAGAGGTGGTTCGCCATTGCCTGCCTCTGCATAGCCACCCTGAACTTATTTGGTGGTCTGCCATCCAAATACTTCCCTCGTCAATGCCACCCCCTTTTACTCCGCCATCATATCCCACCTCTTTGGTGCTAACCAAGCCTTGGAGCAGGGGTGAATCCCCAGTGAGCTATAGGGTGTGTGGAAAAGCCTTGATTAGATGCGCTACTGTGTCTTACCCTCTTTTTACCCTGGTTCTGCAGTTCTCTGGAACGGCTTCAGGTAGGGTTGGTGGGGGGAGCCAATTTCCCAGCGCACGTAACCATGTCCCTTCTGGAATAAACCTGGAAGTGATGGGGATGCTCTAGCACATCCCTAAAAACTCTATGGAAACCATAGAGTTTTGGAGGAATGTGCTAGAGTGTCCCCATCAAACCCAGAAGTGATGGGGATGCTCTAGCATATTCCTCCCAAAAAATATGGTTTTCATAGAGGTTTTTTAAAGGACATGCTGGAGGGTCCCCATTGCTTCCAGGTTTAGAAGAAGAAGAAGGGACATTATTGTGCCACCCTTTAGCTGGCCTGTTCCCCCCGCTGGCCAGCTGAGGGGCAGCGGGCAGGCCTGTTAATTAGCGGGCAATTGCCAGCCATTAACAGGCACCTGGCAACACTAGCTGCCGGCAGGTGCTGCAACTGGGGTTGCCAGCCTCCAGGTAGCAGCTGGAGATCTCCTGCTATTACAACTGATCTCCAGCCGATAGAGATCAGTTAACCTGGAGAAAATGGCCACTTTGGCAATTGGACTCTACGACATTGAAGTCCCTCCCCTCCTCAAACCCCTCCCTCCTCAGGCTCTGCCCCCAAAATCTCCAGGTATTTCCCAATCCGGAGGTGGCAACCCTAGCTGGAACCCACATCTGTGTGGGCTTCCTGGAGTACATTGACTCCAGGTCTCCTGCCATTCATGCTGCAGGCTTCCCATTGTTCAGGTGCTCCTGGGAGAGAGCCAGCATGGTGTAGGCTGTAGGGGTTAAGAACGGTGGATTGGAGTGGCGGACTCTGATCTGGAGAACTGGGTTTGATTCCCCACTCCTCCACATGAGTGTCGGAGGCTACTCTGGTGAACTGGGTTGGTTTCCCCACTCCTACACATGAAGCCAGCTGGGTGACCTTGGGCTAGTCACAGCTTTGTTAGAGCTCTCTCAGCCCTACCTACCTCACAGGGTGTCTGTTGTGAGGAGGGGGAAGGAAGGTGATTGTATGCGGGTTTGAGTCTCCCTTAAGTGGTAGAGAAAGTCGGCATATAAAAACTAACTCTTCTTCTTCCTCCTGTGGGCAGGGGTGGTATGTCATCAGAGGGCCCGTAACCATATATCCAGACACTGGTGGGCTATGCCTGTGCATGCCATCCATGGAGACATCAGGGGGTCGCTCTTCCTTGATTGGCAGGTGTGTGTTTTCCCCCCTCCAAGCATGGGACAGCATCAGGTGTCACCTGTACTGTGGTGGAGCTTTACAAATATAGCTGTGGTATGGCCAGGATGGGGCTGCCTATTACTTGCTTGTTTCTTATTTACCTGCAATGAAGTATTGTAATAATATAACTGGTTCAACAATATACCCTAACTAAAGGAAAATAACAACAACAACATTGACAGCTGCCTCAGTTTTTCTGTAACAATTTCTATCTTTTTTTTTAAGAGATGATGATAGAGTGACCAGGGTTCAAACTCGGGACCTTCTGTGTGCAAAGGGTTTGCTATATCTCACCGAGCCCTTTATGTCTGTGCTATTCCATAAAAGAACATAGGGATGGTTTTTTGAGGAATGTGAACCATGATAAGTCCTTGATGGTGTAATGCCCTCCTTCTAAAAACAACTCCTCTTCACAACGGATGAGTGCACAGCCGGACCGATGCGTGAGATTTGTACCTTCTTCCATTGTTTGCTTGTGTTTTGCAGTTCTTGTATAGGAGCATATGCTGTGAGATTTGAGTCACTAATGTTTACAAAGCACTCGAGAGCGTCTATTGAAAAGCCAACTAAGTATTATTTATTTACAAAGCTATAATTGAATACTTCCTTGGAATTCATATATTTAAAAGAGTTGAATTCCTTCTGACCGCAATTTTTTTCCTTTTGTATATTCTACTGCATTATAATGTCCTTGAATTCTGAAGTAATTATGAGTCTATTATACTACAAAATAGGGAATATTTCAATAGCGGAATAACTCTTGGAACTGAAGCATCATTAATGTCCAATATCACGACATAAAATGATACAAGGATAAAAGCATAAGAAGAGCCCTGCTGGATGAGACCAATAGTCATAAGAACATAAGAAAAGCCATGCTGGATCAGACCAAGGCCCATCAAGTCCAGCAGCTAGTACCTCCAGGTACTAGCTGGAGATCTCCTGCTTTTACAACTGATCTCCAGCTGATAGAGATCAGTTCCCCTGGAGAAAATGGCTGCTTTGACAATTGGACTCTATGGCATTGAAGTCTCTTCCCTCCCCAAACCCCACCCTCCTCAAGCTTCGCCCAAAAATCTCCTGCCAGTGGCAAAGAGGGACCTGGCAAGCCTACTTGAAGCTCTACCCATGTCCAAATACAATGCCCTGGGCGTGGCCTTCTGTCAGGTTTTCCATTGGTTTCAGAGTTGAGTCCCAGCGCAAGTGGTGGCATTTGTACTTGCCATGGTAGCCTACCTAACTAAGGAACTCAGCATTCACATGGGAAACTTACCATGGCGCACCAGGCAGTTATCCTCATCCAGGTTTCTGGTCCTCGTCGGAGCTGATAGAACCTCAGAAGCTTCTGCATATTCTACTGAAATCTGATCTTGATGCTCTAGTGCCCGAATGGAATACCTCATAATTTCCGGGTTGTTTGATCTGAGCGCAAAATGTATTTTCGAATGTGTTTGTTTGGATTCTGGAACGGTCCTGGTAACACCTGTTGCTGTTTGCAGTGATTACAGCGTGAGGAGACCACGGTTTGTTTGTGGAAACAGCAGGTGCTAATGACACCAGCACAGCAGTCGTGCAACCTTCCTTCCACTTCCTTCTCCAGGACTCAAAGCCTTGAAAGATAATAAGGGTGTTTTGGGTTGCCTTTTCATACCAAACAAAGAGCGCATTGCCAAGCACAAACGGGCATGAAAACAAACAGATTGGCTCACCTGGCACCTCAGCAAGGGCTGGAGATTTTTTAAATTATTGGTGTGCTATTCACAGCCTCAGCAAAAGTGTCATCTTCATCTTTGAGGGTGTGAGTCCCAAGCAACAGAAACCAAGTGTCTCAATATATTGGAAAGAACAATGTGAAATTTTGGGGGCAGGCATTTGGAGGAGGAAAGGATGATTTTCTGAAGTATGATTTCCAGTCGCTTTCCTGTATTTTGAAATCTTCCCCAATGACTTTGTCTACAGAGTCCAGTCTCCGAAGGTCCATCCACTCACGCTGAGAGGTCACCACCATCAGCTACGCATGGTCATAGAATCACAGAGTCGGGACCACCAGGGTCATCTAGTCCAACCCCCTGCATAATGCAGGAAATTCACAACTACCTCCCCCCCACACCCCCAGTGACCCATACTGCATGCCCAGAAGATGGCCAAGATGCTCTCCCTCTCATAGAATCATAGAGTTGGAAGGGACCACCAGGGCCATCAAGTCCAACCCCCTGCACAATGCAGGAAAATCACAACTACCTCCCCCCTCCACACCCCTAGTGTCCAGACGTTAGCCAAGATGCCCTCATCTGCCTAAGGTGATGTTTGATCTGGGTCATGAACTGCCTAAGTTAATAGAATCAGCATTGCTGACAGATGGCCATCTAGCCTCTGCTTAAAAACCTCCAGGGAAGGAGCACTTACCACCTCCCAAGGAAGCCTGTTCCACTGAGGAACCGCTCAAACTGTTAGAAAATTCTTCCTAATGTCTAGATGGAAACTCTGTTGATTTAATTTCAACAAGTTGGCTCTGGTCCGACCTTCTGGGGCAACAGAAAACAACTCTGCACCCTCCTCTGTATGACAGCCCTTCAAGCACTTGAAGAGGGTTATCATATCACATTGTAGTCTAGTCCTCTTCAGGCTAAACATACCCAGCTCATTGGTTCTTGTAGGTTATCCGGGCTGTGTGACCGTGGTCTTGGTATTTTCTTTCCTGACATTTCGCCAGCAGCTGTGGCAGGCATCTTCAGAGGAGTAACACTGAAGAACAGTGTCTCTCAGTGTCAAGTGTGTAGGAAGAGTAATATACAGTCAGAAAGGGGTTGGGTTTGAGCTGAATCATTGTCCTGCAAAAAGTATCAAAGGGAATGTGCTAATAATTGTCCTGTAAGTATCAAGATAATGTGCTAATGAGGGTGTGGTATGTTAATATGGAACCATTGTATCCTGACGTAGGGCTGTTGGGAAAAAAAAATCGGTAAAATTCGGATTCGGCAAAATATGGCCGTTTTGATTCGGGCCGTGCCAAAGTCCGAACTCCCCCGCTTCGGATCCCCGAAATTCGGGTGAGATCCGGAGTTCGGGGGTAAATTCGCCCCCCCCCCCGCACGCCTTCAGGGAAGCCCCCAGCCGGGAGGTGCAGATCTATTTAAAGGGCCCCCCCGTGCGCCTTCAGGGGGCTCCCTCCTCAAAAGTGAGGGGAAATGTCTGTGCGTCTTATGGAGCGAATGTGCTCACAGAGCTGGCTGGGCGCGCTGGAATGACGCGAGCCGGCTCTGTGTGCCCCGTTCCAGCGCGCCCAGCCGGCTCTGTGCGCCCTGCCCGCCTCCCAGCTGGCCGTCGGGGCGGGTAAAGCCGGCTCGTGTCGTTCCAGCATGCCCAGACGGCTCTGTGCTCCCCGCCCGCCTCCCAGCTGGGAGGCAGACGGGGCGCACAGAGCCTGCTTGCGTTGTTCCAGCGTGAGCCAGCTTTCCCTGCCCTGACGGGGAAACTCGGGAAAAACAGTCTCCCATAGGAAAGGTATTCTCGCCATTTATTAAAAGAGTCACTGATAGGATGGAGAAACTTTTGAAAAAACATAACCTACAAACAGTGTTTAAACCACCAAGAAAATACAACAGATGCTACGATCAGCAAAAGATAAAAGAGACCCCCTCACCTCTGCAGGAGTATATCATATACCTTGCAGTTGTGGACAAGTTTACATCGGGACCACAAAACGCAGCATACAAACAAGGGTAAAAGAACATGAAAGATATTGCAGACTTGGCCAACCTGAGAAATCAGAAGTGGCTGAACATGGACTGACACAAACAGGACACAGGGTCTTATTCCAAGACACTGAAAGACTGGACAATTCTAACAACTATTTTGTCAGATTACACAGAGAAGCCATTGAAATTCATAAATATCAGCACAACTTTAACAGAAAAGAAGAGAGTTTAAGAATGAATAAGGCTTGGCTTCCTGTCCTGAAAACCTCCAGACTAACAAAGACTACAGTCCACAATAGCCATGCATATTAGCTTTGGATTTCACACATTAACAGATCACTTCAGGATACAATGGTTCCATATTAACATACCACACCTTCATTAGCACATTATCTTGATACTTACAGGACAGTGATTAGCACATTACCTTTGATACTTTTTGCAGGACAATGATTCAGCTCAAACCCAACCCCTTTCTGACTATATATTACTCTTCCTACACACTTGACACTGAGAGACACTGTCCTTCAGTGTTACTCCTCTGAAGATGCCTGCCACAGCTGCTGGCAAAACATCAGGAAAGAAAATACCAAGACCATGGTCACACAGCCCGGATAACCTACAAGAACCAATGATCTCTGACCGTGAAAGCCTTCGACAATACCCAGCTCCTTTAAACATATCCAGTCATAGGACTTGGTCTCCAGACCCCTCACCATCGCTAGCTCCTGGCCATGGCTTCCAGTGTATGGGGGCAGTTCTGCATGTATTCTCCCTTGCCGTTAAGAGAGTTGTGTGAAGAACAGTGTTTCCAATTTGTGGGGGGTAGATAGAGTCGATGCATGTACACTTTCTCCAGGCATTGACTCCATGCTCATAATCATGCTCAGGTGCAGTGTGGGACCACTGTGCTTGTACCTGCTCCCCCTCTGCGTACATTGTTTCAGTGTATGTATGGGTTGTGTGTATGTGGAGAACTAAACTGTGTGTATGTTCACTATAACATATATAGATGGCTTGAGGGGTAAGTCTGTGGTTAGTGAGATATGCATTAATGTATAGGCATGGCAGAATAGTTGCTAATTTCAGGAACTGGGAGCCCCATTTCAGCACTCCAAGATGCGTAATCTTGTGCTGGTCATCCTCCCATGTATCAGAATGGTATGGGAAGGAAACCCAGCTGTCTATTGCCAAACATTGGCTTTTCAAAGTAAGGCTAATGGATCCCTCTCTTTGGGGCATGTCTACGGGCTTCCATTAAGGGTCTACCATGTCCTACCTGGAGCATGTGAATTCTCATGTGAGCCTGGGATGGGGGTGGGTGGGTGATGATTTATGATTTCAGGACAATTACTGCATTTCCAGTAGGGCTGTCATCTGATTAATGAAACTTTAGTCCGTTAACTGGATGCATTTTAGTCCATTTATTGATTACATCTGCACAAATTTGCATGCAAATGAAACTACTCATGAAGGAAAAAAACATTTTTGATTTTAGACAGCACAAATATATAGATAGCAGGGTTGGTTTTAGAACAGGCATTCACTCAGGTGTGAAAGGTAATGAGGGAATGCCACTTCTAAGTTGCTTCTTCCGCAGACAGTTTAAGTTCTTGCTTTAAAGTAATTAACACATTAAAAATAGAATGTTCTACCAGTTCATTAGGGGCAGAGTTTTCCTCAATCAAATGATTTAAATTTATATAACCAATGGATTGACATGTCACCAAACCCATAATTTCTAGATCTTCATTTCTGGCTTTGTCATGACATTTGTTCTGCCCAACAGTTGTTCAGATACACATTCTTTCAAGTAGCCTGTTTTGTCCTTTAGGTACAACTCTTCCCTATGTTTGATTACAACTGTGTCACTCCCCAGGCCACCGTGTTTTTTTCCAGTTCCATCAGCAAAACATCCAGTCATTGTGGGTGAGAGCAAAAACGAACACGAATCCTAAACAAAGCCATTGTTTGGTGGTGCGTTTCACCTCTGCCGCCTCCACCTGAAGGTTTGTGTTTGTATGAGGAGATAAAGGTAAACTGAGACTTGTGTGTTACTAAAAGCTTTTTCTTCCAGAAACATTCCTTGAATGTTAGTTAGTTAGTTGATTGATTGATTGATTGATTGATTTAAAAAAATTGTTGGCTGCCTTTCTGGTGGGACTCAAGGGGGCTTACAGTATAGATAAAGCATTATTTAAAAGCACACAATTAAAAACAACAATTATAAACCCATTCAAGTCACTCTTTAAAAACTCCAGTTAAGACTGCCAACAATAAAAGCTAAATCAATCAAATGCAGTCCTAAATAAAACTGTCTTCAACTGTCTCCTGAAGATCGACAATGAAAGGGCCAATGGAGGTTGTTCCACAATTGTGGGGCTGCCACAGAAAAGGCCCTCTCTAATGTACCCACTGAACGAGCATCTTTAATTGGTGGGGCAGTCAAGAGAGCATCTCCCTGTGATCTTAATTCCTCAGCAAGAACATATGGGAGAAGACGGTCCTTCAGACACCCTGGTCCCAAGCCATGTAGGGCTTTAAAGGACAAAACAATCACCTTGAACTGGGCTCAAGAGTAGATTGGTAGGCAGTCGGGTTGCCAGGTCCCCACTCTCCTCTGGCGGGAGGCTTTTGGGGCAGAGCTGAGGTAGGGTTGCCAGGTTCCTCTTCGCCAACGGTGGGAGATTTTTGAGGCGGAGCCTGACAAGGGCAGGGTTTGGGGAGGGGAGGGACTTCAATGCCATATTCAATTGCCAAAGCGGCCATTTTTCTCCAGGGGAACTGATCTCTATCGGCTGCAGATCAGCTGAATTAGCAGGAAATCTCCTGCTACTACCTGGCAGTTGGCAACCCTAAGCTGAGGGGATTGTGCGCACGCGTGAGTCACTTCCGGCTTACACCTGGAAGTCCTGCATTGCGAAGGGTCTTTTACCACTCAAACTGTGAGTTTGAGTGGTAAAAGGCCCCTTGCGATGTGGCACTTCCGGGTGTAAATGCATCGCAAAGGGGCCTTTTACCGCTTAAACTGGGAGTTTGAGTGGTAAAAGGGCCCTTGCGATGCATTTACACCCGAAGTGCCACATCACAAGGGGCCTTTTACTTCTCGAACTGGGAGCTTGAGTGGTAAAAGGCCCCTCACGATGCGGTGCTTCCAGGTGTAAACCAGAAGCAATGTGCCACGGTGTGCAGGCACATGCGCCTGTTTGCCCACTGACCCTCAACTGGTCGACGGGCAGTGGGGTGGATCGGCGGGGGTTTGCCCGCCACCACCGGGCACTTGGCAACCCTAGTAGCCAGTGTTATTGCTGTAATATTGGAGTCACATGCTTCCTGATAGCTGACCCTGACCCGGAGTCTAGCCACAGCCTTCTGCACTAGCTGCAGCTTCCGAACACTCTTCAAGGGTAGCCCCAAGTGATTTAAAGGTCAGGGCCTGTTTTGACTCAAATGTCTAATTATAATCAGCTCCTGTTATCAAGCACTGGAATATGACATGGGGGGGTGACCCAATCAGGTAGGTTCAGAACAATAACCCAGAAGTTCTTAGCTAAGGGAGCAATTATTTTTTACCATTAGTGCAAACTTCAAAGCAAACTGAATGAGCTGTTTGCTGATATTGTGGTATGGCATGGGCGGGAGGGGGAAGGAAGGAGGATATTTTCCCCAAAGAGTCAAGGAAGTGAATGTTCTCAGGCCTGCCATGAGGCCAAATCCATACAACAGCACGGTACAATGCATGATGCTCTTGTTGGGAAGGCAGCCTTGTTAAAGCAAGGGCTGTCAAACAATTCATCGAACCTGAGTGTGTTTAATTGTATGGGCTGTAATTAACTACACTTAGCATTGGTGCATTGTTTAGAGTGATGGATGAGGAGTTGGGAAACAGGTTCAACTCCCCACTGGGCCATGGCACTTGTGGGTGACCTTGCGCTCGTCATTCTCAGTCTAACCTACCTCCCAGGATTGGTGTGAAGGTAAAATGGAGGGGGGAGGAGCCACGTATGCTTCCTTGAGCTCCTTGGACGAAGGGCGGAATTAAAAATATCATAGCTAGATCTGTACATCCATAAAACCAAGAGTTCAGAATAATAATTTTGACAAGCAGACTTTTGGGATTGGGCCACTCAGAAGCAAATCAGATGATTTAGTCTGGAGGAGGTTGAGGGGGGACGTGATTGCTCTCTTTAAGTATTTGAAGGGCTGTCACTCAGAGGAGGGCAGGGAGCTGTTCCTGTTGGCAGCAGAGGATAGGACTCGCAATAATGGGTTTAAATTGCAGGAGGAAAGATACCTGCTGGATATTAGGAAAAAGTTTTTTACCATAAGAGTTGTTTGACAGTGGAATCGGCTACCTAGGGAGGTGGTGAGCTCCCCCTCACTGGCAGTCTTTAAGCAGAGGCTGGACAAGCGCTTGTCAGGGATGCTCTAGGCTGATCCTTCATTGAACAGAGGGTTAGACTAGATGGCCTGTATGACCCCCTCCAACTCTATGATTCTATGATTCCAAAAGAATGCTCCCCCCAAAAGTTGGAAATTTTAGCCTTGCACTCTGTTAATAATTCCTGAGTACGATGTCCTGCCTGGATGGGATAATAGGAATAATCTTTTTTTTCATCACTGAGGTTACTCCTACATGGGATTGCAGTCCCTTGCCAGGGCCACCCCAGGACCATCTGAGGGAGGGAGGGGGCTGTAAAAATTGGCATTGCAGATCACTGTGACCTTACTTCTGGGTCTGTATAGCTTTACCATAGAGATCTGGAAAATTCCTAGAGTGTCCCAGAATGCTGTGATGTCTCTTCCAGGAACAAAAGAGAAAGAAAAATAGGGCCGCACCAAGCAATGTGCCAGTAAACCAAGAAGGAAAAAAAGATGCCAATGTCAGCTGCAGGTGAGAGGTTGTGCACCACACTGGGCTAACTGCAACAATATTCCTCCACATGGGGAGCCAACACGTGAGCCTTTCTGTCTATACTCTTCTTATCCTGTCGCACATTGAGGCAATTATTTAGAAGAGGAAGGAACAAGAAGGGGTGAGAAGAGGCATGCCTCTAAAAAAAGGGCCCCTAATTATTTGTTCATGTAAATATTAATACGCTGGTATTCTTCCCAGTGGGAACCCATAGCGGTGTACATTGTTTGCCTGTCCTCCATTTTACCCTCATGGCAACAGCACTGTGAGATATGCTAGGCTAAGAGAGAGAAAGAACGATCAAGAGAAAGAGGGACTGGCCTAAGGCCACGCAGTGAGCTTCCATGGCAGAGCAGAGATTCAACCCTGGATTGTCCCTGGTTTGGCACGCGAAGCACTACAAATTAATCGGAAACCTCTTTAAAAACAAACAAACATTCTTTCCACCTAACAGCTTTTAACTGAAGAAGCCAAGCATCAGATCAGGGACCTTTGTACATGCAAAGTGTATGTTCTGTCACTGAACCATAAGCCCCGCTCCTCTAAGCCATTGCTCATTCCTGTGTGTTCATTTAACCGTCTGCAGATTTAGAGTTCTTTAGGTTTCAGGCTGAGCATTTAAACAACAATTTGAAACAGCAAGAAGAAGCCTGATCGGAGTAATTTCCTAACACCTATCTGCAAACCTTCGTAGGGCCGAACGACTCCGCCTTTGCTCCTTGGCCCTGTGTTATTAATCCCATGCAAGCCGGCGGCTCCAGTGGGTTTTAAATGCAAGCGGTGAAGGAGCTACGAAATGGCTGTTCCGGGTTTTGGTGCCTCTTGGAGTGTTTTGTGTTGCTATGAAACACCCTGTGGGGGATAAAAAATGATGCAGACAGCTATCGATGCTGGAAATTGAGGAGAGTAATTAATTGAGGGCCTACTGCTGTTTCTATTTTTAAACTCTGGCACTGTGTGAGTGTTGAAGTCAGTTTACTTGTGGCAAGAAACATCGAGCCATCGCCGTTGCCCGTGCGCATCCATTATGCAAACCTTGAGGACAAATTCAGATTGAACTGAGCTGTAGTTATTGATTCTTCCCCCTCTCTCCCTCTTTCTCTCGCACACAACATATGTCAAGCGACGTGGTGAAGGGGGCAATCTTGTCAGACTTGTGGGCGCTTTGGGAGTGTTGAGAGCGCTTATTGGCACTGCGACAAAATGGCTGCCGTGGAGGCTGGCTTCCATAACAAAATGTTAGCGGTCGGAAGCCAAGAGGAAGAGGAGAGCCCAGTAGCTTCCGGCAGGGGCAGAGCTCAGTGGTAAAGCATCTGCTTGGAATGCAGAAGGTCCCAGGTTCAATCTCTGGCAACACCTAATTTACCTCATGTATTCTTGTTCAGAGTGGGTTGGGTGGGAACAGAGAAGGCATGGGGGACCCACCCTTGACTTTTGGCCAGGGCTCCAGGATCACAAAGAATTACCCTGCCTGGGTCTATATCCCTGCTC
Organism: Euleptes europaea; assembly: GCF_029931775.1. Lineage (NCBI taxonomy): Eukaryota > Metazoa > Chordata > Lepidosauria > Squamata > Sphaerodactylidae > Euleptes > Euleptes europaea. The sequence goes on along the minus strand of NC_079317.1, from coordinate 19,054,170 downwards.
GGTGGGTGCCTTGGGGGAAAATCTCTATTTCAGGCTTTTGTCTACTTCAGAGAGCTGTTGTGAGGACAGAAATGAGGCCGCCTCTGATCATGGAAAATGGGGTAAAGAAAGAAATGGGCAAGACGTCTTCTGAGAACTTTCAACACCAACTCAAGTGCTGTTGTGTGTGTGTAAAGTGCCCTTAATTCGCAGCCGACTTATGGCGACCCCTTTTGGGGTTTTCATGGCAAGAGACTAACAGAGGTGGTTTGCCAGTGCCCTTCTCTGCACAGCAACCCTGGTATTCCTTGGTGGTCTCCCATCCAAAGACTAACCAGGGCTGACCCTGCTTAGCTTCTGAGATCTGACGAGATCAGGCCAGCCGGAGCCATCCAGGTCAAGTTCTGTTAGCAGTGCTTAATGAAATCCTTGGAAGTCAAGCTTTTGGAACCAACTATCTGTAACACAAAGGCAGCCCCCTCTTGCGCTCCCCTGTTGCTTTAATTGCTCCCGCTGCCTTTGCCTTTATAGAAGAGGACAACTTCTTGTTGTCAATCAGTGTCACCAGCCTGTGAAATGAAACCTGTCACCCGCAAGGACGCTTTCTGCATAGAAGCCAAGAAACCAAATGGAACCCGCCCCCCAAGGCATTCTGGTTGGAACAAAATGAGGGGGGAGAGATTCTGATGGAAAGGTCAACCAGCCTCCAGTAGCCAGGTACAAATGGTCACTGTCAGAAAAAAAAAACCAGCCTGCTAAATCTGTTTGAAAGTGCTTTTACCTTCCTCGGTTGTTCTTATAAGCAGTGAATACGAAAAATTTCAACCATCTTATAAAGCTCATGCTAAGTCGCTTAATTGCTCAGGCAACTGGTGGTATCCTTTGAAGATGAAGGAGAGTTGGTTTTTATATGCCGGCTTTCTCTACCACTTAAGGGAGAATCAAACCGGCTTACAATCACCTTCCCTTCCCCTCCCCACAACAGACACCCTGTGAGGTAGGTGGGGCTGAGAGAGCTCTAAGATCACCCTTAGACTAGCCTAAGGTCACGCAGCTGGCTTCATGTGTAGGAGTGGGGAAACCAACCCGGTTCACCAGATTAGAGTCCACCGCTCTTGTGGAGGAGTGGGGAATCATACCTGATTCTCCAGATCAGACTCCACCGGTCCAAACCACTTTTATATAAGGGCACATTAAAATGTGTGATCTGTAATGCAATTAGGGGTGGTTGTTTTTTGCTGCCAAGTCGCAGCCAACATATGGTGACCCCCATGTGGTTTTCAAGGCAAGAGACAAACAGAGATGGTTTGCCATTGCCTGCCTCTGCATAGTGACTCTGCTGTTCCTTGGTCCCCCACCCAGATATTGACCAGGGCTGACCCTGCTTAGCTTCCAAAATCTGATGGGATCAAGTTAGCCTGGGCTATCCAAGTCAGGGCAATGCAATTAGTTACATGTAACTATCTTTTGGGTGCAAGAAGAATCGGATTGAGGCTCAGATGTTTTGATTTTCTGTAGCTGTGATAGAGTGTCTCACTGTTTCTTCATTAGAGACACTTTCTTTTGACACTTCTACTGCTACGCACTTAAATCTTTTAAGGCTGCTTGTTCTTTTCTGGCAACCCCATTAAATTCCATAGTTTATTTTACTTCTCCTATCATCCTCCTGACATTTATGCCTCCCTGTGTAGTACACAATATGTATATATATAGTGCTAACCTTTTGAATAACAAGGTAAGTCTGTTCATGTTATCGAAGTGCATTTCACCCCTTTCCAATCAGGTGGCTCATGGATATCTCGAGTCCTTTGAGACTTGGTTCTTGGAATGAAATAACATCCCGAGCTGAACGGCTGCTTGGAGTCCATTGACTGCTTGAGAAGTGCAGCCAACCCGAAGATTTATTGAGTCAGGAATTAAATATTGACCTAGACAAATTCAAAGTCAGTTCTCATCAGTCAGATACGTTAAGTAGGAGACTTTCAAAGGCAAAAAGGGCGACTGGAAAGTGAATCGCTGAGACAGTTCAATACGTAAAAGATCTGTGGCATGATGGAACTGCTAGAGCTGCAGTGCCATCCTAAACAGAGGTCATTTATGCATGGGAGATTTTGCTGGGCCCACACTTTTCTGTTGGGAATCTCTGCACCAGCAGTCTCCAAGCTCCAATCAAGTCCCACCCCTTTAAATGCTGCTTAGTAATTGGCCTACTTGTAGTGCTTACTGTGAGAGAAAATCCCCCCCAACCCAATTGCCACTTTAAAAAGCATTTTAAGAACAACATACAAAATGGCGCAATCTGAAAGGAAGTGTGTGTGGGGGGGAGAAATCCAAGCTTCAGTTTTAACAAGATTTTCTTCTGCTCAGAAAGAGCTCCGAGGAAGCAGGAAGTATATCAATCCCCGCCTCTGGACATGCTGCTTTGTAATTGGCTGTGAGAGAAACCAACTTGCGTGCCCTGCACCTTGCCTTATGCATGGGGATTTCACTCGGGCTTGGCTCAGGGAAAGAGTTGGGTTGACAGAGGAATGGGAAGATCAGGACATTGTGAGGGCTGGCAGCGAGGTCATCTCTAATGGAGAGAAAACTCATGCAGAACTCCAAGAAACAACCGAGACAGACTGGGGGCGAACTTGAGTGAAAGTACCCATGCATAAACGACCAGAGTTACCGCCTGTTGAGCCTGTTGACTTCAATAGACTCAGAAGGGGGTAACTTTGCCTAGCATTCCACTGCAGAGGAAGGAGTACAAAGAGTTTTTCGATTGTATGGGATGGATGCCACACACACATTTTCTGATGGAAGCTCAAGGTTAGGTCTGTCCTTGACAAATTCCTTCCTTTGATTTTTTTTTTGCATGGAAGACACAGGATGGGGACAGAAGGCATAAATTTCAGCAAAAAAAGTGCAACATTTTAAGGTTTTTAAAATAAACTCTGCATCCAGGTTTCACAGTTCAAATGCTGGAAAAGTCGACACATTTTTAATTAGTATACCGAAGCAAACGCCTGGGGGGGTGTCTAACTCCACTTTATGTATCCTCTGAAGTCCTTAATTCCCCCCCTGAAAAAGCCACTGAGAAGAAGCAATTTGGCAAGGGAAAGTAGCAGAGAGGGGTTCATGATACCCATCCCCTCCAGTTTTTTTCAGGACAAATGTATGTCCAGAACCCTGGAGGCTATAGCGTGTGTGTGTGTGGTTTTTGAAGCACAGCAGCACCTGCCAATGTTAAGGACCCCCCTCTTCATGTCATGTCTCTGTTCCAAATAGCCCCATTCTGAGGCAGCTTTTCCTCAGAGTTTGGTTTCATGCATTTGCCCATCACCCAGAGAAAAGGCCCCTCGGGCCTGAGCCATAAGTACCAATGAGTAATGCAACATTTATTGAATTCTCTTTACTGATGATTTTTTTTTAAAAAAAGCATTCCTTGCAAATAAAGCCTTTTGGGGACCCTGAGGAAATAAATAAGCCTAAAACTGTAGTGCTGGAAACCTTTGTTCCACAAATAAAGAGATTTCTATATAGGAGTTCACCACCTCTGCCTCTGGGCCAGAGGCTGTGCTAAAATCTGGCTAGATCTCATCTCTGTCACATGTCACGTGGCTGTCTGTAAAATGGATTATGATACTATTTCACTGTCTACTGGTATGCAGAATTTTCTCCCTTCCGTATAGCATACATAAGAACATAAGAAAAGCCCTGCTGGATCAGACCAAGGCCCATCAAGTCCAGCAGTCTGTTCACACAGTGGCCAACCAGGTGCCTCTAGGAAGCCCCCCAACAAGACGACTGCAGCAGCATTGTCCTGCCCGTGTTCCACAGCACCTAAGATAATAGGCAGAATGAAAGTATGATAGTATTGCAGATTGATACCAGTAGAATGGTACATCTGTTCCTTATTTGTCCAGTGCTGTCTTCCACATCTGTCTGCATCTAACATACCTGCCTCAAGCAAGAAGGAGAAGGACTGGGGTTTTATCTATCTTATAGAAGTCTTTTAAATATTTGAACACGTTTGTGGTTGATCCATGGCTCTCTCTTCTCCCCCTCCATGTTAACCAAACCCGGCTCTTTTAGCCACCGTATGTCATTCAGTCGAAACCCTTTCATCATATCTGCTGGCTTCCTTTCAAGCATCTCATTCTTCTGTTTCTAATCTGAACAGCTCACTCAACTCCTGCTGCAGCCTAATCAAAGCCAAAGAGGCCTGTGTGATTAATTTTTATGTGTACCTTGTGTCTTTGCTCAAGGGGTCATGGGCGTATTCCTGCAACTAAGGAAGAGACCAAAGGAGTATTTGAGGCATGGATGCCCGTAGGTGAGCAGGAGATGCAAGAGAGTTTTGTGCTCACAAGGCTGCCTCTCCTGAGAGTTTATTTCTAGTGGCATTTGCCCTAAATGCTGGAAAGCAGGTGTAGAAAAGGTGAACATTCATTCAGGGGGTTCCTATATATTTTCCAAAACCACACGGCTATAACAAGGTAATGTAACAGAACACTTCCGCAGTGGTTATACTGATGCAAAAAGAGACCCCCCCCTTTAAACTCAACACTCCACATGTTTAATTAGTAATCATATTTGTATAGAGCAAGATTCGAGTCCAGTAGAGCCTTAAAGACCAACAAGATTTCCAGGGTATTAGCTTTCAAGAGCCAAAGCTCCTTTCATCAGATACATCATCACATGAACACCTGAAGCTGCCTTATACTGAATCAGACCCTTGGTCCATCAAAGTCAGTATTGTCTGCTCAGACCGGCAGCGGCTCTCCAGGGTCTCAGGCAGGGGTCTTTCACAGCACCTACTCGCCTGGTCCCTTTAACTGGAGATGCCGGGGATACTGACTTCAAAGGACCAAGGGTCTGATTCAGTATAAGGCAGCTTCAGGTGTTCATGTGAATATTAAGAATTTGGTTTTTCAGCTTGAGCAATACCTGTTTCTCACTCGCACTGAAATGAATCAAAATGCCATACAGCATTGCTTGGCACAAAATTATTTCCTTCGACTGGTTCCAAAAAACGACAGGAGCTGAGTTCCTTACTGGAAAAAAAACTACTTGGTAACGGGATCCTCTTGGAGCATCTTTTAATGAAGGGGGGAAAAAACTCTCCAAACATTTTCACTGGTGTCTTTTATTAAGTAATGCAAAATACAGTACTAATTATGACACTCCATGCATCTGAGACAATATAAATGCAAGCCTACAGAAAAATAGGTGACAAACCCTCAATTAATGTTGAGGTAGTGTACAGGGGCAGAGTAGAAACACAGCGGGACAGACAAACCAAAATATCCGTATGTGCATTCTTTTAAATTTCCCCCCCTCCTAAATACATCTGTATTAAATAACTTAGTGGGTCATTTCAGTTCCATTTAATTTAAAAATAGATTTATTTTTAAAATAACATCACCATTCTTGCACCGCACACCATCCACATTTTAAAAGAATCTTACAGGGGTTTGATTTGTCATTGTGATAAGGGGGTTTCTCTCTCTCTCTCTCTCTCTTTCTTACCCTTTTCCTCCAAGAGATTAGGCACAGGTGGCCTCATGCACAAAAAATAAATAAGAAACCTACTTGAAGGGGACAAAAAATGTCACTCAAAGCGCTTGAGAGTACTAAGGACAGTCTAATAAATACCATTTTGTTTATAAAAATATATCAGGGTATAAAAGTGGGCTCAGGGTTGGTATCCAAGATGGAAAAGTCATTGTGTGAAAAGTGCTGAGTAATGTTTTTCATCATAATTGGGGGATTTCCCCCCCTCCCCTTTAAAACAGTACCATTGTGAATATGAATATATATTGTATAATAACTCTGCTTTTCTCAGCCTACCGTACACTAGAAGTATCAAAGGTCATCTTTGTCATCGTCATTGTGGTCTGTCTCCTTATTGCAGCTTTGGAAGATGTTTAATTTAGGAGAGTCCCATACAGTTGTGCTTTTGTGAGACTGTCCTTCCGGCTCAAGCCGGTACTTCCAGTCCGTTGGAATTGCTGCTGTTTGCTATGAAGGCTTGAATGGCTTCCTTGATCAATGGAAGACTGATGGATCTCTGATGCCTCCATAGAACTCTGGTTGAGGGACTCGGCTGAACTGTTTGGGCTAACATCAACATACTCTCTTTTCAACACCGGGCTACCTTCAATACTTTTGCTACTGCACACCTGGACTGTGATTCTTTCATTTTTTTTGTCTCTCAATTCTTTTGTTTTGTACGAGGCCAGCTTGTCCTGTTTACAACTAGCACTGATGTCAATATTCAAGCCACCGTCTGTTCTCAGGAAGCAAGAGTCAACAAGCCTGCTTTGACACAGATCGTCTCCTTCCGAGAAGCTATCCGCTTTGTAACTGGCATAAATGGGACTTGACCGGCTGTCTGCTTTCTTTATTGGGCTCCTATAATACTGCTCTGAAAAGCTGCAGGGCGAAAGCCTGCCACTGTTTCTGTACGAATACGCCCCGATATCCTCAGCGCTCAGCTGCCTCCACCGTCCTGGCAGGTCCTCTTCGGACAGGTGGGTGTTCCTGCACTCGCTACGCATTTTCTGAGACGATAAAGCTTGCTGAGTTGTTATGGCCGAGAAATGATAAGGCTCACTTGAGTAAGGCGACATAGTCCTGGTGAAGGTTGGGGAGTCCTCGTTGTCGTCCGCCAGCTCCATGTGCTGAATGGATTTTGACTTGGCAAACCGCGGACTCCCCTGGTGGTCATAACCTGAAGATGGCTTTCTTTCAAACATCTCGTCACGGCTGCTCATATAAATCGCCTGCTGGGAGGCCGTCAGAGTGCTAGCCTGGGCATTCTCCTTCTCCTCCGACGTTACGCTGAAGCTGGAGTAAGAGCTAGATGTAGGTAAAGAGGTAACATATTCTGGGAAAGCTTCATGAGAGAAGCTGGAATGGAAGCCGTCTTCTTCCACAGTGCTGTCCGTGGAATTCTGGGACCTCAAAAAGCCAACGTCTTTAACCTGCATATCGACACTCTGTCTCCTTTCCCTTCTCCTCTCGTCGGGGCAGTAGAGGGCTGTATCGCTGCAGTAGATGTCCGACTTATACTGAGGCCTCGGGCCAAGCTTTCCCACTGAGTCTTGGAAGGCCAGGTCTCTAGCAGATGGGCTCGACAAGCGTGACGACAGGCTGTTGGGGTCAGGCTTTTCTAGCACTTTAGCGATGACGCAAGTTGGGATGTTGTCCGCAAATGATGTGTGACACAGAGGTACTGAAAGGCTGCACCCGTGCTTCTCCAGGTGGATGCTCACACGTTCCTGAAATTCAGATGGTAGCTGTAAAAGACAGAAGAAAGGAGGAGAAAGAGGGATGCAAATCAACTGGGTTTTGCCAGAGGGGCATTGTGGTCTAGACGCCACAGATACTGAAGCAGTTAGTATGGCTCTTGGAATGAAAATCCTGCAGAATATTTCCATTGATGGAATGGGCAGCATTTTTTTGCCAGTTTCCCGCCCCTGGTGCAGACCTCTAATTTCCCACTTGTGCTGTTTCTGGAAGTCTACCAGCCCCTAGGAGCAAAGGGTATTTTGGGCTGCAGTGGGAGAGTGGAAATTTTGGGAGTGATCCCACCCAAGGGAAATAACCTTCTAAGCACACTGGGATGCACTGTGGCTCAGGGGTAGAGCATCTGCTTGGTATGCAGAAAGTCCCAGGTTCAATCCATGACATCTCCAGTTAAAGGGACTAGGCAAGTGGGTGATGTGAAAGACCTTTGCATGAGACCCTGGAGAGCCACTGCTGGTCCAAGCAGACAATACGGACTTTGATGGACTGATAGTCTGATTCAGTATAAAGCAGCTTCATACGTTCATGTTGATTTCAGTGGAGTAAGGGTGTAAGTGGAGATACAATAAGTTTGACTTAGTGCGAGCAGTCTTCTCTTATCTTTCTGTTTGGGCAAGAGCTCCAGCATAGGCAGACATTTTATGCTGAATCCAACCCATGATATGCAATTGTATTGTAAGCTACCTTATTAATATTCTAATTTTGTAAAGTGGTTTCATTTAAATTAAAAAATTCTTAATTCCCCCCTACCTCTAAGACTAGCCATAACCTTAGCCCCGTAATCATAGCTCTAACCCTCTAATAGTGACTCTAAATCTCATTCTAACCCTAATCCTGTCAGCCTGACCCTAATCAGCTAACCCTAAGTGTAATTTGAACAAACCCTCCGAACTTACATTGTCTGTGCTTTTTATGTAGTATTACTGTACAACTCTACTGCCAAAAAGTGGCTTGCAGAAAAATGACTCATTACCATGACAAGTGTTAGTGAAATGTTTTGAGGGTAGAGGTCTTGTATTCAGCAGCCAGGCTTTAGTTCTTTTACTGAACAATTTTGCAGGAACAATGTGCTAATGGATGCAAATTCTAGCAGTTCATTTATCTCTCTGACCAGCTATTGCCAACTTAACGTTTAGCTACCAAACTAATTGAGTACGAAGAAGATGGAAGAAATAAAAACATATTTTGGTGTGGCAGGCAAATGTTTCCAGAGCCATTCAACATGGACCAATGTGCTGCGGTGAGCAGAAAATGCCCATAATTCCCAGTTTCCCCAGATATACTGTATGTGCACAGGGGAACAGGGCTGGAGAATGGATTTCTCCCCATTATCCCCATGGCTGTTGATAAGCAACCTGAAGCAGGAGGAAGAGAAGAAGGTCTTGTGTTTGGTTTGCGACCCCAACATGGGCTTGGCTCTGACGTCCCACAGACAGCAGTTATTTTTTTCCCATGACCCAGGGCCCAATTCAACGCTCCAATTAATTTTTCAGTCAACAGAAAAGTAACCAGTTATTCTGTCCCCCTCCCCCACCCCAAATCCCATTGTGAGATCCCAAAGGCTGTGGAAAGGCCAAAGATTTACCTCAGGAATCAACGCTTGGCTGATGGCTACTCTCTGCCCTCATGCCTGGTTAACTGAAATGTAATAACTTTGTGAACTGGTCAAATGGTGTGAACTGGTTTCAGGTCTCTTTACTAAACAACTTTATTTCATCAAGAAAGTTTATAGAAGTTACTGTCCTCCCCCCCCCCCCCCGATGTTTACCTCAAACGTTATCTGGAATTATTCCTTTCAGAAGCCACTAGGGCCTGTTTGACACTGGTCAAATGAGTGCTATCTCATTTTAAACAGTTTTTTTTAAACTCCCACTTTCACACCCATCCATCTTGTTGAACTGGCAATGAGGTGCTGACCAGTGTGGGCCAAGACTGTAAAACATAAAAGTGTCATTCCAAAATGGTAGTGCAGAAAGGGTGGCTTCTTTCTCCCCACCAAAACCCTTGTGTGGTTACCCAAATCATCCAGCAATCTCCACCCATACTGGCCATCCTTTGCAGTGGTGCTAACTGGCAGCCATTGTGATTTGGTGGTTAGAGGGTAAGAGTGGGACCAGAGAGAGGCAAGTTCAAATCCCCACTAAATCATGAAGCTCGCTGGGCGACTTTAGAGTGATCTCTCTCGATCACCCAATGCAGTTACTCTGTAAAGGACTTCACTGCCAAATACCTCCCAGTGTGGTTGTGAGAATAAAATTGGTGGATGGGAGAAACTACGACTGCCATCCTGAGCTCCCAGGATGAAGGGCAGGATTTTTTTTTTTTAAGCATACATCAAAAATACTCAGTATATGGAAAAGGCTGTTTCAGCATTACATTGCTTCAAACTGACTTCAGTGTTGGACATGTTACTTTATTTTAAATGAATTAATTGTTCCTGACAATGTAAAAAAGAGAGAAAGAGTGAGAGATCAGTAGCAGGCACTCTTCTAATTCTCCCTGTCTTTCTTGTCAAACTTTCCTAACAATCTGTATAAAGAAACATCGCTCTGTGTACATCATTAGCTTACTGATTGATAGTTGTAAGTGGTATGAGGAAGGGACAGAACAGAAATTAATAGTGCTTATCGGGCCCGCATCAAAATATGTACTTTTCCATTTCTGCTTAAGCAGCAAAGACCAGTTGAGAACAAGAAGCAGAAGTATCTCTGTTCTTGTCAGGAATTCTCCTGCCATTTCTCCTTGCCTAACCTCTCACCAGCAGTAGAGTTTTAAAAGGAGAGACCTCAAGCTTACGAAACTTTGCAAACTCAACCCAGAAGTGCGAAAGTGCAGGCTGCGTTTACTGAAGGATATGCATAATGTACTCTGATCAATGTATCCTCAGAGAAACCCATGCATTTATCATTGTTTCATATTTTGTAGGGCTGAGCCTTAATAAATGCTGGGGCTGAAATGAGCTCTAACTAAAATAAACCCCTATTCCACACATTCTTGCCTCAAGGCATATGGGACAGCTGCTTTATCATCTTAGAGGAGAAGTCAAAAATTCAGCCAAGGCCTGAGACTAGCCTACGAGGTAGCCAAGTCCTAGAAAGGAGGACTGCAGTTCACCATTTAAGAAGGAATGATCTTTTTTTTCCAACTTAAGTGGCTCTTCTGTTGGGAGGAAGGCTCCAAACCTTTGCTCAGTGAAATGGTAGGATACAGGCCGTGATCCTGTTGGGAATTCCCAAACAATTCCTTTTCTTACAAAACCCAGTCCAGCTATATGCTGCCTCAGCTCATCCCATTCCCCTAATTCAGAGCAAGATGGATGCTTCATTCTTCTGGGATCTGATCATCAGAGATACAGTATGATAATGCTTGCAATAATGGGTATAAATTATGGGCAGTAAGATACCGGCTGGACATTGGGAATTTTTTTTCCAGTGAGAGTATTTTAGCAGTGGAATCGGCTGCCTAGGGAGGTGGTGAGCTCCCCCTCACTGGCAGTCTTCAAGCAGACTCTGGATAAACACTTGTCAGGGATGTTTTAGGCTGATCCTGCCGTGAGCAGGGGATTGGACTAGATGGCCTGTATGCTCCCTTCTGACTCTATGATTCTAGTATTGTTTCTAAATATAACTCAATCAAAACTAGCAGGTACGGCAGGCTTGGCCGTAAGGAGCCCATTAAAGAATAGTGAAGATGCTTCTTCACCACCACAGAGTCTCAATAGCTTGGATGGCCCCTCCCAAGACTTTCATCTGGACCGTGAAGCTGATGAGTCCCCACAGGACTCCCTTCAGTGACATCCATTAGCTTGCCTTCTAGACGTCCTGATCTTGGATCCCAAGCCACACCCTTCTTCTTCATGCCTAAGTGAGTGCTGCCCTATATCCTAGCATGTTACTGATGCTCACTTAGACAAGAAGAAGAAGAGTTGGTGTTTATAGCCCACTTTTCTGTACCTTTAAGGAGTCTCAAAGTGGATTGCAATCACTTTCTCTTCCCCCCCACACAACAGACACCTTGTGAGGTAGGTGAGGCTGAGAGAGTTCAGAGAGAACTGCAACTGGCCCAAGGTCACCCAGCAGGGGTCATGTAGAGGATGGGGAATCAAACCCGGTTCATCAGATTAGAGTCCACCACTCATGTGTTGGAGTGGGGAATCGAACCCGGTTCTCCAGATTAGAGTCCGCCGCTCTTAACCACTACACCACATTGTCTCTCGCCAATTACTCTCCTTCCACCCTGGCTGTCCTCCTTACCCATTTTCCCCCACTGCTGTTTTCTGGTCCTTCCTTGACTACACATAGCCACAAACCCACCCATTTGGCTTTCTCCCTTCCCTGAAGAGCAGTAGCAGGCCACGGCCATCGCCACATTATTGCATTTCAGAGACATGCATTTTTGTTTACATTACCTCGGAAAGCTTATGCGCCCTGTCGTAATTCTTGCTACACTGGAGCAGCTGAGCAGCTAAATTGCAATCCTTTCTATAGAGCTCCTGCAAAAACAACACACAAGGATATATAAATTAAAAAACCCAAGGTTTACAGCCAGCAACTCAATCTGCATAGATCGCTATTCTGGGGAAGTGAAGAATATGTTTAATGTCTGAAAATTCAAGTAAGCCATTGATCCAGTCTGGAACTAAAAACTCCTGAACGGTCCAATAATGTAATAGTTGAAGGCTGTGGTCATGGGGAGCGGTGGCTTTATAATCTGATGATGGGAACTAACCTGACACAAGATTATCTTTGCTTTAAGGATGTCACCTTTTAACTAGGACCGCCAAGTTATTCACCACACATGAGAACAAACAGACAGATCTCTACTGAGCAAAAACCAAGTACTAGGTACTTGGGGTCAAAGTGGAAAAGTGATGTATTGATGCTTAAGAGACTCACTTAACACATCAAATGATACAGCAGATATGTACCAATCACTCAACGTACACTATCTAATATCAGCAAATAAGATTGGCGTCTGCAACATCAAGTGTCAATGAAAGGTGAGTCAATGCATTATTTACCACTGATGACACCCTTATAGTCTTCATCTATACTTAATAATTTATTCACTGACTTGAGTTTCATTGAGACATGGTGTTTGATGTTCATACTTATTCGTGGTGTTAATTATTGTCAGTGCCATCCTAAACCAGTGTGGTGTAGTGGTTGGGAGCGGTGCACTCTAATCTGGAGGACCGGGTTTGATTCCCTGATCATCCACATGAAGCCTGCTGGGTGACCTTGGGCTACACACAGTTCTCTCTGAACTCTCCCAGCCCCACCTACCTCACAAAGTGTCCGTTGTGGGGAGAGGAAGGGAAGGAGATTGCAAGCCTGTTTGATTCTCCTTAAAAGGTAGACGAAGTCGGCATATATAAAACTGACTTCTCTTCTTCTTCTAAGCAGAGTTACACCCTTTTACACACCCCTTTTATATTGTGGCTTCTCGAACCTGGTAGTTTTTTTTTTCTTCTTGTGCCAGTCATTTATCACACTAGTGGGCAAAGCAAAGAGGACATGTACAGTGCTATCCTAAGCAGAGTTACACCCTAACTCCATCAAAGTTAATGGGCTCAGAAGGGTGACCTGGCCTTAGAAGGCTGACATGGCCAAGCGCTCACTTAGGGTGGCACTGTAAGAATGATAATGAATGAATAGAATTATAGTAGGTTATAACATGAGTGAGCGCTTGCCCATGTCAGCTGCATAATCATGGGTATCTAGTAACACAGTAGACAGAATTGGAAAACAGGCCACTAATACCACTAGGGTTTGGAACCTACAGATGCTAATTTTCTGCCCCTAAGCATTTCTCCCCTGCTCTAATCTAGCTGATTATAATGTGTGTTGTGCCTCTGCATCCTGAGTTCCTTTTTTGCAACACCCCTCCTGCCTTCTAACGGGGATATAAGGACTCAGAGATCTCCATTCAACACTTATGTGATGAAGGAAGCTTTGACTCTCGGAAGCTTATATCCCAAAAATCTTGTTGGTTTCTAAGGTGCTACTGGACTCGAGGGGAGGGAAGGCAGCATGGTATAGCCCGATCTCGTCAGATCTTGGAAGCCAAGCAGGGTCCGCCCTGGTTACTATTTGGATGGGAGACCACTAAGGAATACCAGGGCTGCTATGCAGAGGAAGGCACTGGCAAACCACCTCTGTTAGTCTCTTGCCTTAAAAACCCCATGAGGGGTCACCATAAGTTGGCTGCGACTTGACAGCACTTTACCCACACACACTGGACTCGAATCTAGCTCTTCTACTACAAAACAGCATGGCCACCCTCTGAGACTGGTTTGGATCAGGTATCTTGTTTCCACTCACACTACTCTTTGTCAGTTGTGGAGGTAATCTCTCACTGTGGAGGACATTCCTCTGGCTCTGGGTACTTTTCAGCTCCTTGAAAGTCTGGCATGAGTGGAAGCATCCAGCACCAAAGGAATGTACTGTGGCTGTATCTGCAATGGATGAAGAGGAACCCTTGCAGAAACGAGGTGTAGGATTCCAGTCACTGTCATTATGATCTCTTTCACCCAATAATTTCAGTTTTCTGAGTGGCAATGCAAGGAAATCAATAACACACAGTAACACAAAACGAATTGACTATATTTAAAAGACAAACAAATGGTTATTTGCAAAATAAGCGTTTGTGAGAAAAAAGGAGCTTCTTGATGCAACAAAGAGAAGGATGCTGTGACTCAAGGTCACTTGAACAGATAATTCTGCCGTCACAGAAAAGATGGACAAAGTCATTTTTTTACTACTTGTGTTTGGTACAGCTCCCAAACTATGAAGAGTCCCTAAAAATATAAATGGGAAGCATCTTTAGTGGAGAACCTTCAGATGCAGACAAGACCTCTCGTTTTGCCCAGTTGCCTGAATACCTCTGACAAATTTGGCTGATTCCAAAGGAGTAACAAATTCAAGGCACTGAATCCAGTTCTTCATAAGAAATATTTTTTTAAAATCTGCACGAAGAGCTAATAACAGATTGTGACCCAAAATGATGTCATGTCACCTCTCAAGTCTGTGGTAGGGGCAGATTTTGTTCTGCTCAGGCTAACTCGTGTACCAAGCCATCCCAAGCTCAAAAGACGATGTAAAAAACGGAACACCGATGCTGGGAACCTGCAGCGCTGTCTGAATTAAACCCTTGCCATGGACGGCAAGTGACGTGAATGGTCAATAGGCCACGTATTGACTACAGGGGAATGGGTTCCACCACTGGGCACGGAACGAGCATGGAAGTATGAGTTTCCCAATTCCAGCTCAACTCCTTCTATGGGAGGGCAAAAACTTATTGATAGGCAACATTCAACAAAGTAAAAAAGGAAATAATTATGATGAATGGAAAGTTGCCTCTCTATTTAAGTATTTGAAGGGCTGTCACTTAGAGGAGGGTAGGGAGCTGTTCCTTTTGGCAGCAGAAGATAGGACTTGCAATAATGGGCTTAAATTGAGGGTGGAAAGGTACCGGCTGGATATTAGGAATTTGTTTTTTACAGTAAGAGTTGTTTGACAGTGGAATCAGCTACCTAGGGAGGTGGTGACCTCCCCCTCACTGGCGGTCTTTAAGCAGCGGCTGGACTTTATGCAGAGGCTGTACTTGCGATCCCATGGGCAAACGGCTCCCTGGGAAAAGGTAAACCAATAGGCATGTGAACAGGCATGTGACCGGGCGGAGCACTAAGAAATAGGCGCAGGAAGGGGCGGGGAGAGCAAGGGACGTCGCCATGATGTCACTCCCTGGCACCCACCCTGCGCTGCAGTCCGGGCATGGCCGCGGGAGGCCACGGGAAGACGGAAAAGAGCCGGCATGGGAAGGGTGAGTGAGGCACCCTCCCCCTCCCTCCCGCGGAACCTCTCTTTCCCCAGGAGCCTGCCCGAAGACATAGCAACAAGCGACCTGGTTATTCAGGTTGCCTCTCTTGTCATGGATGCTCTAGGCTAATCCTGCATTGATCAGGGGGTTGAACTAGATGGCTTGTATGGCCCCTTCCGACTCTATGATTCTATCATTCTAGGGCCTCATATGTCTCGATTCATTAAAGAATTGTTACTTTTCATGTCACCCCTGAAGCCTGAATTCCAGAAAAACAAGAACTTTTGTTATGGCAACTTGGTGAGGCAGAACAGGTGTGAGTAAAACACTTCAGCTGCTTATTTGCAAAAAAAAAAAATGTTTTTGACGTAATCTGCTCAACACATCCATTACAGGCAGCATTCTTTCATATGTAGCTTGGTTGGCAGCAATTTCCATAACGGCTCAAAATTAACTTAGCTCAATACATTTTCATTGGTAAGGCCATCACAGTTTTTGTTTGCAGATACAGTCTGAAATGGCTTGCTTGAATATACCACGGAGTGAAAATCCCCTTCCCTCTGGGGGGCCTCAGATTTATCTAAGCATATAATGCGCCCAAAAGATGACAAAGAGAAATCAAAAGAAGCCTCGAGCCGAGGACCAAACACATTCTGTGTGGCCCTCGAAGGACAGATTGATGCTATTTACAGCAACCAGGATTGCTGCCGGGAAACATTCAACAGAGTAACAAAGGAAATAATTATGATGAATGGAAAGTTGCCTGCGGCACATGTTTGCTGGGCCCAAATGCTCTCATTTATCATTTGTGCCAATAATACTTTTAGGCTTGAATCACACATGCAATCAGCTTTAGGGTAGCTTCTTGAAAATGAGTCAGTTAAGAGCTTACTTCCTACCTATGCTTGCCACAAAAAATGGCAATAGGAAATGTTTGAATGATCCCAACTATATGCCTCACATGCATTTGCTTGGCAGCTTTGTGCAGTCATGGAGCAATTAACAGTGGTGGGTGAATATCCTTCATATTTAGAAAGCATCCTACCAGTGCAGTCCTAAGCAGAATTGTGTGTGTGTTAAGTGTGTTAAGTGCCATCAAGTCGCTTCTGACTCATGGCAACAGGTTCATTTGGAAGATAGCCACCACTGCTAAATGCCACTGCTGGACCCAAAGAGAACCTTCATATTCAAAAGGAGTTATTTGTTGGGGCAACAAGAGTTGAAGTCCTTGGCCTCCGTGCCCTACTTGTACGCTTTTAGGGGGCATCTGGCTGGGCACAGGATTCTAGAACTGATGGATCATCAGTCTGATTTATCAGGGCTCTTCTTACATTCTTATGTTGTGGGTGAGGGTTACCAAAGTAGTTTTGGTGATGCCTACCATGGGCAAACAAGAGAAACTGTGAGAGCCTAGGGAATAATTCTGCACAAATAATTTGTCTCATGGAGCAGCCTTCCTGTGGTTGTGTTTCCCAGCAACCACCATACTATTTATCATGTGTCAGTCAGCCAGTCCATAAAGGCCTTGCAACGGTGCCCCTCCAAGCTAAACAGCTAGACTGTTTCAGGTGGGCAGCTGTGTTAATCTGTAGCAGTGGAACAAAATTCAAGTCCAGTATCCCTGGAAAACAAAATTCTCAATTTTTCTAAATTGTGGGGAGGATGTCGTGAACTTTTTAGGTGCCATCGCTTTCTGGATTTGTTTTTAGATTTGTCTAGATTTGTTTATGGACCTATTAGATTTCAAATTCTATCATGGTTTATATATTTATGAATAAATTGTTAAATCTGTATTCATTTTAGGATGTGAGTCACTGTGAGCCCTGCCTAGGTGGGGGGAGGACGGGATATAAATATGATTAAACAAACGAACAAAAGCTTTGACTCACAAAAGCTTATATCCTGGAAAACTTTGTTGGAGGAGGAGAAGACGAAGAGTTGGTTTTTATATGCCAACTTTCTCTGTCACTTAAGGGAGAATCAAACCGGCTTAAAATCACCTTCCCTTCCTCTCCCCACAACAGACACCCTGTGAGGTAGGTAAGGCTGAGAGAACTCCGAGTGACTAGCCCAAGGTCACCCAGCTGGCCTTATGTATAGGAGTGGGGAAACCAAACTGGTTCACCAGATTAGCCTCCGCCGCTCATGTGGAGGAGTGGGGAATCAAACTCAGTTCTCCAGATTAGAGTCCACTGCTCTTAACCACTACACCATGCTGATGAAGAAGGAGAAGTAGTAGTAGTGTTGGTTTTCATATGCTGATTTTCTCTACCTTTTAAGGAGAATCAAACTGGCTTACAATCTCCTTCCCTTCCTCTCCCCACAACAGATACTTGTGAAGTCGGTGGGGCTGAGAGAGTTCTGAGAGAACTGTGAGTAGCCCAAAGTCACCAGATTAGAGTCATGTGGAAGAGTGGTGAGTCAAACCTGATCCCCCAGATTAGAATCCACCGCTCTTAACCACTACACCACGCTGGCTTTAAGCCACGCTACTGCACTCAAAATTCTGTTTGAAACATCTTATGGATAAGTTGAAAATCAGCCTGAGGGATAATGTTTGGAAACTATGCCTTCTCTATGGCAAAAGTGCCAAAAGTCAAGCAAGCTCTTGACCTTTTTTTTTTTTAGGGGGGGGGGACTCTTCAGAAAAACTGTAGATTTAGAAGTAGTGGAGCTGTCAGCGAACAAATCTAATTGAACTGGAAAAAGTGCTTCAGGTGGGGGCGGTTTGGAGTTGGGAAACAGAATGGGGAGGAAGCACCTAACTCTAAATTGCTTCGATCCCCCCCCCCAATAGCATTGCCCTGCAGTATTTTAAATATGCTTTATCCTTTCCAAACACATGTTCACCACTGCAGGCGAGCCACAGAGAATGTGATTATGCACTTGCTACCTCCTCCGCTCCAAAGTGCCCACTTTTCAAAGGGCTGTTGGGGCTACCAATGCATGGCTTTATGTACAATCTATATTTTGAACATAATAGCACTTAATATACGAAGTTTAACTTTGGCTGGAGCACGCTGACTCTCAGAGACAGACCCAAGACGTTCCAGTGCCTGGGGCAGGAAATCCAGAATGGTACCTTCAACAAAGGTAAAAATATAATATGCTAAATAATGTAATTTTCTGCCCATAAATAGTACCCTAAGATCAGGTTCTGCTGGAGGTGGGCTACCTCCTCCTGCCTAATGGAAGGGCTAACTCAAGACTATATGCAGAAAAAAAGCATGCTTTGCACAAGTGGAAAATAGACAACGTAGAGCTTGGTATGGACTTGTTAGGAACATACAGCTATTACTGCTCTAGGAATATGGTCAAATGCATGTTCCCTACATGCTCCTATAATTATAGGATTAGAAGAAAACCCTTTAAAAGTAGCCGCTGAGGCAGCTCGGTGGAGTAGTTCAAATGGAGTAACTAATAATAGTGAGAGACATAACTCAGCATTTCTGATCCAGTTACCCGCAATTTCATACTCTTGTTTTTGTGCATGACCATGACAAACGTCTGCAATTCAATACTTACATTATCTTCGGACAATTTATCAATTGTCACCTTGGCTTCTATTAAGTGGTTATTGAGGGCCATTATTTCATGGCTTAAAGCTCTTTTTTCCTCTTCGTAATGTTGACCCTGTGTGTGAAAACAATTCAGTCAATGTTTATTTCCCCCCCTGAAGACATGACATTGAATATTGTTTTCCAAGCCAAAGAGAAACATTATTTCACCCCTTTCCAAATACTTTACCAACTACTTTTACTTTTTTACTAAATAAAAGATCGTAGGAACAAACAGCCCAGACTGGAAAATGAAACTTTGACTCACTTGGGGCAATTTCACCAGCGAAGGTAAAATTGGATGTAACTTAAATCAGCCTGTAACAAGTATGTAGAACCCTACCTTGGCAAGAAAGTACACTAGGGTCATTTATGCATGGGTATTTGGACTCCCGTTTTCCCCGTCAGACTCGGTTGTTCCTTTGAGTTCTGCATGAGTTTTCCGTCCATTAGAAATGACCTCGCTGCCAGCCCTCACAAATCCCGGGAATTCCTGTTCCTCTGTTAATCTGATTCTTCCATCTCCCCTGAGCATAGCCCGGGTGAAATCTCCATGCATGCATAAGGCAAAGTGTGGAACACAGAAGCTTGGTTTCTCTCACTGCCAATTACAAAGCAGTGTGTAAAGAGGCGGGGATTCAAATACTTCCTGTATAGACTTCACTAGAATTAATTAAATTAAAGGGAGCTAGGATGGAAAACTGAGCTTGAGAACATTTTCTTTACCCCCCCCAGAAAAGCAATTTCTTATTGGAACAGACATAACAAAAAGAAAACATAGCTTCTCCAAGGTAGGGCTGTAGGAATTTAATTATGTGGGCCAACTTGAACACATTTCTGTGTCTTCAAAGAGACACCATCTCTCCCCTCTTCTTTTGTATATATGCCATTATTTTAGCCTTTTCTTCTCCATTTTAAAAACCTCTACAGGTGCTTATATTCCCACTAGCAACAAGTTTCATCTCCTTAGGTAAGGAGATCCTCACATTTGAGAGGTGAAGAGGTTATATGAAGATTTACTTCTGCCAAATAGATCCACGGGTTATTTTAAATCTCTCACTATTTTTCCTTCATACTTGTTTGAGGTAAATGTAGCTCAACCTGAGGCTCAGGTCCAATTAAATTTTAAACCGATACTGATGAAGTTCAAGGTGGAACCTCCACTGATGCAAGAGGAAGGCTCCTTGGCCCAAAGGAAGCTGCCACTTGGAGAGGCCTGGTAGAGCCAGTAGTTCTTAGAAGGATGGAGCTCTTCTTACTAAAGTATATAACACATGAAAGCATGAAGCCACCTTATACTGAATCAGACCCTTGGTCCATCCAAGTCAGTATTGTCTATTCAGACCGGCAGTGGCTCTCCAGGGGCTCAGGCAGAGGTCTTTCACATCACCTAGTCCCTTTAACTGGAGATGCCAGGGATTGAACCTGGGACCTTCTGCATGCCAAGCAGATGCTCTACCATTGAGCTATGGCCCCTCCTCCAACAGACTATGTAGTTTATCCCTAAGATTAAGGGAAAGGAAAGGAAGGTCCATTGGTTCGGCCATGGAATTCACAGGATGACCACAAGCACACAGAGCACTCTTGGATCACAGTTATAGTCACATCTTCTCTCCCTAAGATTTCCAACTCCAGGCTGGGGAATGCCTGGAGCCTGGGAAGGGTGGGGTTTGGTGAGCAGATGGACCTCAGTAGGGTACAATGCCATAGAGCAGGGGTGTCGAATTCAATTGTTGCGAGGGCCGGATACAACATAAATTCAGCTTGGTTGGGCCGGGCCATGCCTCGCCAGCCCAGATTGAGAGTGGGGGGTGGGGGTGACTGCCTCGGCTGGTTTGCAAGCTGGATAAAAGGTCCCAAGTGGTTGGATCTGTCCTGCGGGCCTTATGTTTGACACCCCTGCCATGCAGCCTACCCCCCAAAGCAGCCATTTCCTCCAGGGGAAATGGATCTCTGTCATCTGGAGATCAACTTTAATTCTGGGAAATCTCCAGGTCCCACCAGGAGGTTGGTAACCCTACCACTTGCCCACCTTTCTGTGATTCCGGTTATAAAAATCTCTGAAAACATTCTCCACACCCTATGAACCTGATGAAGTTAGCTCTTACTCATAAAAGCCGCTCTGAGCTAGGTTTGTCCAGGAAAGGGTGGCCTATAAATCTAATCACCACCACCACCACCACCCCCATCCCCATCCCCACCACCATCGTGGGATAAACTTTGTTGGGCTCTAAAGCACCCTAGACTCCTGTTTTGTTTTGCTGCAGGAGACTACTAACACGGCTACCCCTTGTGAAACAACATCATAATGTTCCTCTTACAATACACTGATTCCCTCCAGATCATAGAATGCCCTCCCTTTAAACACCACCGAGATAAATGGATCACCCCCATATTGGCGAGAATTCCTGCCCCCATAACAAGAGGCAAAATAGTCCCCTTTTTGCTGATGGATAGAGATCCAAATATAACATTGGCCATGGCCAAATTTCTCTCCATCATATTTTCCTCTAAGAAATAACTGCTCAGGACCTATGGGTCTAGGGTTGCCAGGTGCCTCCTTTCCTCCGGCGGGAGGCTTTCCTGTGTAATCGTGTGTGCCGAACCGGAAGTGCCTCCTCGCAAGGGGCCTTTACCTGTTAGTTTGAGTGGTAAAGCGGCCCTTTACCACTCAAACTAAGAGGTAAAGGCCCCTAGCAGGGCGGAACTTCCGGTTCTAAACCGGAAGTGCCGCACACCATATGCATGCACACGTGCACGTTTGCCTGCAGACCCTCAGGTGGTCGGCAGGCAGAGGGGTAAATGGCCGGGGGTTTGCCTGCCACCAGCGGGCACCTGGCAACTAGGCTTACCAGGTCCTGTTGGTCCATGGGCGGGAGGTTTCTTGGAGCATGTTGTGCACGCATGCACCTGGCATGATGCGCCTGGGCGCCCGCGCGTCTTCATCACTTCATCACTTTACTCGGAAGTGTTGCGGACGCTCTATCAATCTGGGCCGAAACTCTGTGGAAACCACAGAGTTTTGACCGAAGTTGCTAGAGCGTCCATGTCACTTCCGGGTAAACCCAGAAGCGACGTAGGCTCGTTGTGTGTGCACGCGTGCACGTGGTGCCCGCCGGCCCTCAGCTGGTCGGCGGGAAGCCCGGTGGATTGGCGGGATTGTACCCGCCACCACCGGGCACTTGGCAACCCTACTGGCAACCCTATATGGGTCATAGGCGCAAAGAAGGAAAAGTAAATATTACCTCCAGATCTTTGCTTGGAGCAGCGCTCCCAGCATTCAGAACTTCAACCCTGCCTCTCCTTTCTCACTTATGTTTATTACAACAAAACATGAATGATTAGCTGTAATAGGTATACTAGACTAGGCTTCAGCCTCCCAAATGCCTCATGTGTACCAGTATAAACACAGACTTCCATCATTGTCTTCCCTGCATCATTTGACAACTGACAGCTATGGGAGCCATTTATCTTGTGGGCCCTGAACAAAAATCAAGGTTAATTGTCTGCCCACGAGAAGAGCCCAGGACAGTGATAAACGGGGATGGTAAAAATCGAAAAAGGGGTGACACGCACACATTAAGGCAGCTCGGGGGTGATTTCAAAACACATCAACACATGCTCTTTTGGTTTAGTACTCCCTCTGCACAAAATATCCAGGATGAAATTTGCTTTGTGGTTATCAACAACACAACTTGTTATGTGGGTAAAGCACGTTGCTTCTTTTCCCAAACAAATTTACAAGTGGGGGTGGGGGTCAAAAATGTTATAGACATTTGGTTGGCTTCCAGTTTTTACACACACACACAGAAAGAAAACTTGTCTCGTTTCAATTCCCAGGGGAGAAGACGAAAGAATAGAAATATAATTAGAGAATTAGTAAATGATGTCTGAACAAACTAAGATGTGAAAGAGGGCATTAACTGCCTATACAACAAGCAGGTCTGAAGGACCAGCAAAGATTAAACTGAGTGAACACTCCCTTCAATACTGACAGATGAGAAAACCAAACCTGCAGTGTAGGGGCACTTTCCTCTAACGCAGAGCCATTTTCTTGCTATTACTGAGTCATTTTCCAGGCCTCAGCCAGGTCATTTCTACTGTCCAAGCACAGACATGTTAACAATTCTTTCTGCCCTTTCTAGAAGCACATTTTAAATCCTGTCTTTCACGCACGAAACTCAAGGCGGGGTATATCAAAGGCACTGATCAGATCCACCCTAACTTCAGCATGGTGGCCGAATCTTGTGAATGCATGTATCCCCCTTATACTGAGTTAGACCATTGGTCTATCAAGGGCAGTATTGTCTACTCTGTCTGAAGAAGGAGAGTTGGTTTTTATATGCTGACTTTCTCTACCTTTTAAGGAGAATCAAATTGGCTTACAATCTCCTTCCCTTCCTCTCCCCACAACAGACACCCTGTGAGGGAGGTGGGGCTGAGAGAGCTCTTAATAGAACTGTGACTAGCCCAAGGTCACCCAGGTGGCTTCATGTGTAAGAGAGGGGAAACCAACCCGGTTCACCAGATCAGAGTCCGCTGCTCATGTGGAGGAGTGTGGAATAAAATCCGGTTCTCCAGTTTAAAGCCCATCGCTCTTAACCACTACACCACTCTGGCTCTCACAAGTTACTCTCCTCTCACCCTGGCTGTCCTCCTTACCCATTATTCCCCACCGCTGTCCTTTGGTCCTTCCTTGACTACACACAGCCACAAACCCACCCATGCTTGGGTCTCCTGACATTTTTAGTTTTATTTAAAAGCAACAGTGTGGGCTCCGAACTGGGTTGGGTCTACCTCTGTGGTCAAGATTCTTTAAAACCATACCTTATCCTATACTGTTTGCCCAATAATTTTTTAACCCACTTTTAATCTCAGACTATCAAAGTAAATACATTAACTATATTTATACAAATCTCCTGATTTGCTGTTTGCCCCAGGTAAGAAGGCCTACACATGTCAGCTGTATGATTTTACCAGTGGGGCAAAGTGCAGTTGTGGGTGGGAAGATTTAGACGGGGAAGGTGCATAGTAGAAAAGGATTAACCCCACACTCTTCCAGTGCAATGGCTCTGATATAATTTGCCTCCCCCCTGATTACTTCTATATAATTGTTAAGATGCCGGGAGATCTGATCAAGGTATGCTCATTTTCTCTCTTGCTTCCTTCTTCGGGCCCACTACAAGTATGTCACTCAGGTGACATACAT
Organism: Euleptes europaea; assembly: GCF_029931775.1. NCBI lineage: Eukaryota > Metazoa > Chordata > Lepidosauria > Squamata > Sphaerodactylidae > Euleptes > Euleptes europaea. The sequence continues at coordinate 19,030,308 of NC_079317.1, read as the reverse complement.
ATACAATATTGCCATGCTATGTTACTTGGGGGGAAGGTCATTATTTGGGCGGAACTGGATGATCTCTAGGTACGCCTGCCCCAAAATTCTGGCCAAATCTATTTAAAAATTTAAACGGCATATTCGAACCTTGGAGAAGACTGATTCTGTTCCTTTTGCGCCAAGCTATTTAGAGACTTTCTCATAAATATTTGCATAGACTTTTGTCAAATAATGGGAGATTGCAGAACAAATCCTAATCATGTTAATTTGTGTCAGCAAACAGAGCAAAGCAACAAAACGCGCTCGGGGGCTGTGAGCAGGAATTGTGAACCGTTCGGCATCGGTACAGCAATCTGCGGACTGAACCGTGCGTAATGGCTGCATATTTAGGACACGCAGGCAAGCATCAAAAACAAACTGTTTGCGTGTCATCCCCTAGTCTCAACAGCAATCTCACGAGGGACTAAAAACATGCTATGTTATCCCAAGAAGAAAACAATTCCTTCTCTGGCTGACCCCTTCCCGCTGCACTCCTTTCGAAAATTTCATTTAATCCGAGGGGAAGAGCGGAAGGGTTTGGCCAAAACTTGCTGGCAATCATTGTTGGACAATTCCCAGCCTTTAAGAGCTCCTGGCTAGAATTCCCATAAACCTGCTAGACCATTGGCAAGAAGATTCTCTCTGACCCTAATTCTCAGAGACATCTGAAACCATTCCAAGCTTTGGTGATTAAGGCTAGTTCAGCACCAATTAACTAAAAAGAATATGGAGCTCAGTAGACTGGGTTCCTTGCAGCTGTACACTTAGTGAAATAAGCTTGCGGTATTGGTTAAGGAAGGCAATAATACAAAGCAATACTTGTCCTCTGATTTTTAACGTGTGTTCCTTAAATAGTGTGTCCCATATGTCAGCAGAATTCTGTTGGCACCTCTCTTTTATCTACACTTGTGAATGCCCCAGTGATTCAAGCAGCCCCTGGGATATTTGGATAAACAAGGTCACGTTGTACTGCCTTTCTGTTTGCATGAATGGTGAGTTTATCATGGAATATAGTCTGATGCATGCACAATGTTTGCATTGCGGCACTTCAAAACACTTTGGTGGGGAAGGAAGACTCAGAACCTTTAGAGATGAGATTCTTGCTTGGAAAAATAAGGCGTTCCTGCTACATCCTCTAACACTGAAAAATGCTGAGAGAATACGGAAGCAAACGCTTGTTAGATATACAGTATTCAAGGTGTGTGTTGGTGTGGTGATCACCAATCATCCAAACATACGCTACCGGGTGGTGGGGGTGGGGGACGGGGACGGGCAAGCGCTTGAGGAAGGCATCTCATTTCCCCTTTTTGCCTTCCCTGGATGCCGCCATAGCACCTTCCCTTTTCCTTATTCCTTCTTCCCACCCACCCAACCTATCTTTATCTCCCCCTCTGTCTTCACCTTTCCCTCCCCTTGGCAACCTCTTCCAGGGAAAACTCTAGCCAAGTTGCACAATGCTAGCTGAACTTGGTCCAGTTGCATAGCGGGGAACCTGCAAGGACTTGTGTGGTGTACTTCAGTTTTCCCTGTATCCCCACTCTGACACTATTTTCTCTGACCCCTCCCCTCACCTTTATTGACAGAAACCAAGCTTGAAGGCTGGCAATGCTGTTGTGGTTACCTAGCAATGGCTACTGAGGGCATCATTTCTTAAAGCTACAGGTGCAACCAATGTACTTTTTTGTTTAGTTTTCAGATTCTTCTGCAAACATGGGGCTTTTCTCAGATTTGTGGAAAGATCTGTGCCCCTGCAACCAGTCTCCTGATTTAAAGATGACATCATCTTTGAAGAATTTTTGGGAAATGTGTATAAAGGGTTATCATGAATGTATCAGACGCTTGAAAAATCAGTTACCGGAAGCACTTAAAATAACTGTACCTCAATCCAACATGCATTTATTGAGAAATAATGTCCACTATTAACTAAACTAGACATGGGCCTAACCTGTGGGAGCCCCACGACAAGTGGATTACAGAAGTGTAAGCTAGAAGTTCACAGTAGGTAGGTAAAGATAGCCCCCTGTGCAAGCACCAGGTCATTCCTGACCCATGAGATGATGTCACATCCAACGTTTACTAGGCAGACGATGTTTACGGGGTGGTTTGCCAGTGCCTTCCCCAGTCATCACAGTAGCATGGATCAATATGGCTATGTATGTGCATGCAGGGAAAAAGAAGGGACTTTTTAGCAACAACTTTTTTTCCCAGCAGAGAAAGGCTGGGTTCAAGAGAATCCCCAAAATCTTCCCATATTCTGCCAAAGATACGATGCAAACAGGATCACGGTCTTAATTAGGGGTTGGGTGCAAGTTCCCCCTTTGCAGGGAAGAGTGAGTCAGTTCCCCATTGTCCAAAACCTGGTGACCTGCTTCACTGTCGTGAGAACAAACACCATAAAAATAGCAAAGCCTTTCCATATTCCAAGTGCCATATAAATCATAAGTAGTAGTACTTTCACATTCGGGAGGATAATACGAGCTTCCTCTCCATCCCATTGTAGCCCGGTTGATTACAGCTGCAAAAATAGCCTCTTTGCGAAATGGTGGCTATTTTGGTCTATTTTTTTAAAAAAAAATTCTATAGGAGTTCTATTTTCAGACTGACAAAAATGATGGAGAGCGCAAGGATTTGCTTCAGGACCACTCTGCTTATTGCCACAAAGCTGCCAGCTTTTAGCAATCTGAGCTTTAACGGTGACGGGTTAATAAAAAACTGAAAGCTCACGGGGAGATTAAGAAAAGCAATGTAGAAACAGTCAAATATAGGAAGAAGAATTGGTTTCTATACCCCGCTTTTTTCTACCTTAAGGATCTCAAAGTGGCTTACAATCACAATCCCGTCCTCCCCCCACACCAGGCACCTCTTGAGGTAGGTGGAGCTGAGAGAGTCCATATGTTACTTCATTGTAAGTTTTACTTGAGGCTGAGGAATGTTTATATCAGACCTTTGTTATCGCGTGCTCACAGTTTCTCAGTCCAGCAGTTGGTGGTGTATCTTTTATCAGACAGAAATTCTTTTATGATGCAACAAGTAGCCAGAATCCTGCTAGCTGTATCAAGGATACGTGAACTGCTTGTATACGCCCCCTAGATGATGTCACTAGCAATGTTATTTTAATGCTTTTATAGACTATTTGGTTTTGGTAATCTTGTTTTATAACTATGGTGTGGTAAATGCCTAATAAAGGTGATGATGGGGAGAGAGTTCTGAGAGAACTGTGACTGGCTCAAGGTCACCCAGCAGGCTTCATGTGGAGGAGCATGAAAACCGTAAATACAATGACGAAGCAAGCACACACACACTGATCGTCTAAAATCAGGATCAACTATTCTAATCCGGTTAGATTGAAGTCAGTATCTGTGAAGGGAGTTTTGAGTCTCAAAAGCTTATATCCCCAGAATCATGTTGGTCTGTAAGGTGCTACTTGGCTCAAATCTAGCTGTTGTACTGCATACCAACATGGCTACCATCTGAAAAATTTTAATCTTGATTTCCAGGCAAATACCATACAAAAAAAGTTGTTTGAATACATGAAGCTGCCTTATACTGAATCTGACCCTTGGTCCATCAAAGTGAGTACTGTCTGCTCAGACTGACACTGGCCCTCCAGGGTCTCAGGTAGAGAGGTCTTTCACATCACCTACTTGCCTGGTCCCTTTAACTGGAGATGCCGGGGATTGAACCTGGGACCTTCTGCACCCAAGCAAATGCTCTACCAGTGAGCCACAGCCCCTCCCCTAATTTCTTCTGTCTTCCAGGCCCAGGATTCTAGACTTTGCCAGACTCAGTTTGGGCAAACAGGTTTCGACTTTCTGTGACTCTACAGGTAGCTTTGAACCAAAGTCTACTCCAAGTGACTAGCGATAGAAACTCCTGCGTCAACTGACCCATTCATTAGTATGGTGATTTCCCCATTCAGAAATTAATGAATCACAAAATACATGGGTAGCCACAGTGTTCTCCCAAGAATGCATGTAATAATAATAATATGCATAACATTCTTTTAAATATTCCCAGTGAGTCATTTTCCCTACAGGAAAACCAAGAAATACAAGAACAAAAAGCAAAACAAAGCAAAAAAAGAAGAAGAAGAAGAATAAAATAAAGCCCTATCCAGTGCTATGGGAAAAGTAAAAGCTGAAATTCATTGAACCTGATCACTTTTTCTAATTATACCCCAACTGTATTTTCTCCCACTCTTTTGTAGCTGAAAAAATGTTTATAACTCTAAGACAGTTGGGAAATGTTTTAAAAAAATCAAGATGTTTTCAACAAACATAAGAATTTCTCAAGGGGAAAATCTGGAAAGTCGTTGGAGAACGGTAAAGTTCAGCAAAAGTTAATTGCAAGTTTTGCCTTTATGAAGGAATTGTTCTCTGTTCAGACTCGAACACACAGTACAGTAACATGTGCACTTGATACCCTCACATACTTAGCCAGAACGCAATTGAAAGGCCATGTACAGATGTCAGTATACAGTGCAAGTTAAAAGTCCTGTTCACAAGCTACAGTGAACATATGGACAATCCATGTACATTGAACATTTGCTTTTTCTTCATATATGTATTTAGCAATTCCTGGGCTACATTCAATGCATATCCAGCTGACTGTGTGACTGAAAACTCACATTTATCTGGGTACTAGTCCCTGGCTTCATCTGTAGAGTGAACACATGCTGGCTCTTTCTTATCAACAGAGAGTCAGTGTGGTGTAGTGGTTAAGAGTGGTGGACTCTAATCTGGAGAACCAGGTTTGATTCCCTGCTCCTCCACATGAGCGGTGGACTCTAATCTGGTGAACCAGGTTGGTTTCCCCACTCCTACACATGAAGCCTGCTAGAAGTTTGGGCTAGTCACAGTTCTCTCAGAACTCTCTCAGCCTCACCTACCTCACAAGGGGTCCGTTGTGGGGGAAGGTGATTGTAAGCTGGTTTGATTCTCCTTAAAAAAGGTAGAGAAAGTTGACATATAAAAACTAACTCTTCTTCAGATGTATGCACATCCATGCAGGATGTACGTATGTTAACTGTAACATGTAAATAAGGCTAAGGTTTCATTCTTATGCAAAAAAATGTGCACAGCACAAAGATACAAGCTGTTTCTCTTAAAACTGGTTCTATCATTGCTTCTCCTTCCATCTAACCCCTAAGGTACTTCTGACTAAGATGGTACATTACATTCCTTGTGGAGCCCATCTGATGAGCGGAGAGAGGTGGGTCTTGTTCACCTGCCCATATGCACACGGTCAACCTTACTGCTGGACTGCCATGTAGTCCTCAACACACACTAGAAACACCCTCTCTAGGACCCCTCCTCCAGAAATTGTCTGCCCTGGATTCCCAGAATGCTCCAGAGAGGAAGATAAAGCCAGGACATGCAGCCAGAACACCATCCAACAATCAGAGAGTGGTGGAGCACATTCACCTAGCCCATCTACCATCCTGCACAAGGACAACCATGCATCTCCACCATCCTACAGAAATGAGCTCTCTAAGACAACAGCTTCGCCAGCTTTTGTTTGAGGTGTAAACTAGTGTCAGACTCCAGGGTGGGGGTGGAATCCAGGGCTGTCTCCTCCTCCAGGGTTCCTTCAATAGGGCTTGCCCTGGGGGAAGAACCTCAGAAGAGAGCAAGGAGGGGGACTTGTACAGCACCCTCTTCCTGCCAGTAACTGCGAGCTGGGACGTTGCTCCCGCATCAGGTTGGGCTTCTGAGGTTCTCCCTTGACAGCTCCCCCCATCATGGTGTGGAGATCGCCATCTCCTTGGAGGTAAGTGCGGAGGTGGGAGGTCTGATCATGGACAACTGGACACAATCACATCTTTGTGGCCTCCACGAAGATGCCATCACACCTAGTTTGGCCCAGAGGGGCAACTATCATGGGTGACTTTTTGGTTGGAAATTTTCAGTTGGCTCTTTTGTTTCACTTGTTATTTTGATGTATTATTTTTAAATATGTTAACAATAATGTATTTGTTTTGTGTATAGTGGCACAGATTGCCAGGGGTGTTTCACTGGGAGAATTCATCCTTCTCTAACATAGAATATAGGAACGGGCTCTGAAACAACCAACTCACTGTGCTTAATAATTATATCTTTTAAAAATTAATTGCACTGTTTCCTTAAGAATGACAACAACAGCAATCTGTCCCCTAAGAAAACTGGGCTTCACTGCTAAGCTGTTCCCTGTCCTCTGCTACATGTTGGATAGTCAGAAGAAGTTACTTTTGATCACACTTTCACAAAGTGGTTACACAGAAATTGGTTGCTGGGGAGGCACAATTGCAAGAAACTTAAGGCTGTTTATCTTTGGGCATTAACGCATGGGCAGAATGTTCCTGGTTCGCTCCTCTGTTATCCCACAATATTTTAATCCCACAATATTTAAGTCTGGATAATCAAACGCATGACGCCAGCCTATCCCACATTAAGTCTGAAACAAGTAGCTGCTGGAGGCTCCCCGTGCGTTTGAACCAACCATATAATGTGGGATAGTTCGCAGTGCGGGATAGCAGGGGAGTGACATCGCCCGAGGATTGGCTGAGGGGTTATCCAATCAAAGGGCGATTCTCCCCCTTTTTTTCTTGGAACACCAGCGTTCTGGTATACCATCGTCTCGACCTGTTAAGCATTGATCTTCTCAGGCATAAAATGGCTTTTTGGAGTGGGGCAGTGGAATGCATACTAGAGTGAGGGAGGTGCGTTGGTGCTACTGAAAAAAAGATGTGGGTATTTTTTTTGCTGAGATGTTAGAAAACCGGCAATCTGGTGAAGCTAGCATACCTCAGAAGTTTACAGGCATTGCAAACGAACTCACTAGTAGAAGCTGGTGTGGATGACAGGATGGATTGTGCTAGTCCCATGGGCTGTCATTCCAGTCCCAGAGCTCTGGGTTTAGAGATCTTACTGGAAAATCCATTCCACATTTTCTTTGCAACTCTGTTTGTGCTGTAATGTATTTCAATGGAGCTCATGCAAGGCAATTGGCAATCCAGGCTCCTTCAATAGGCTATGCATCCTCTCCCATTGTTTCTAATCGGCTAGCCTGTCATTCATTTTAGTGCATCCCGACTTCACCTCTTTGCTTCCACCCACACCCGGAAACTAGCTGCGATGATCCCGAGGTGGCCAGCCCAGAGGAGAGGGGAAGGAAAGCCTTGTACATTTTTCAGCGTGCCACTTCAGAGGCTCGCAACAGCACAGCGGATGGGAACGCGTTGATCAGATTGACGGACCACGTTTTGCTTCCACCCAAAGCTGGAAAGTTGTGCCTTTTCCTTCCGAGTGTAAATAAAGCTGTGTTGTGAGGGCGAGGCAACAAAACTGGCTGGGCTTATTCAAAACAGGACAAAATGGGCATTTTAATTAAAAAGACGGGACGGCCAGGAAATGTGACAAAAAACGGGTCAGCCTATACAAAAGGAAGGTAGGACAGGACTGTGCTTCAGCTGCCATTTGCCTTGGGGTGGGGGCTCAGTCCCCCCTCGCAAGTTCAGGGGGGCTCGAGGGCTTGAGCCCCCCCAAAGTTTACGCCTATGTGAGGGAGACCGGTAAGGGGCGTGTCCTTGAACGAAAGGAGGTTAGTAGCGGGCTAGTCATGTGATTACACGCACGCCGGCGTTCCAGTAATGTAGCGAAATTAAAAAAAAGTAGCGGTTTAGCACTGAAAAGATCGCTAGAAAACAGGGATTGCTTAACCCGGGTTTTTTTGCCTTAATTCGGCAAGGTGGGTCCGATGCGCAGCACTTGGACGGTCGTGCATGTGGACCACGGAGATTCGCTACTATTAAGGCACAAAAGCGAGACAAATTGGCCGTGCGTTAAGCCCCTTAGAAAGAAGGCGGTTATGGGGAGACATGATAGAGGTCTATAAAATGATGCGTGGTATGGAGAGAGTGGACAGGGAGAAGCTTTTCTCCCTCTCTCATAATACTAGAACGTGGGGTCATCTGCTGAAGATGGAGGGTGAGAGATTCAAAACAGATAAAAGGAAGCATTTCTTTACAACACATAGTTAAATTGTGGAACTCCCTGCCCCAGGATGTGGCGATGGCTGCCAACTTGGAAGGCTTTAAGAGGGGAGTGGACATGTTCATGGAGGATACAGCTATCCATGGATACAAGTCAAAATGAATACTAGTCATAATGCATACCTATTCTGTCCAGTATCAGAGGAGCATGCCTATTATATTAGGTGCTGTGGAACACGGGCAGGATAAATGCTGCTGCAGTTATCCTGTTTGTGGGCTTCCTAGAGGCACCTGGTTGGCCACTGGGTGAACAGACTGCTGGATCTTGATGGGCCTTGGTATGACCCATCATGGCTTTTCTTATGTTCTTAAACTTCACCGTTGCAGAACAACAGGCAAAAGTCACCTTATCAGACATGATGATGTTAGGCTTATTCATAGTTTCTGGAGCAGAAACTGACAAGATAGCAGAAGAAACACACCACCGCCTCCCTCCCACATACGCTGTCTACCAAATGGACTCTAATGCTGTCCCTAAAGGGCTCTGGCATCTGAGAAGTAAACATGCCACCAATCCACAGCTATAGGAGCAGACGAAGTAAGGGAAGCTATGCCAAAAACAAAGTCCATTTTGATGTACTGCTACGGTTTCCCACTGCATTATGCCTCAGGATACCCATCCTGCTTCAGTACCTTTCCATACTGCTAATTCTGTCTGGCTTTCAGTATCAAGAGTAATTAGCAACACGTTCTATTTATTCTCCAGTATACCAGGTATTGGTGTTAAGAGATTTACTGGTTTGCAACTATGAGGACCCAAAGCAAGGCTGTAGCCTGCAGAGACAATTTCCCAGTATTATGGATGCTAAAATATGCACATATTTTTGGCAGGGTCAAGAAAAATAAGTTGTTGCTCTGCACTTATCTACCTTGGGGCATTTATCTATTATAGGAATCTATTTCCTGGCGGGAGCAAAAAATGGATGAAAAGAGAGAGGAACCTCTCCCAGATTTCAGTACGGGCTCTTTCCCTCAAATATGAATAAATTGAAGGCCTCACAGAAATACAATGTGACACATATCAACAATGGATATTACTTGGTTGGATTTAAGGGGATAGGAAAGTCTACCCCCTATGCACTTATCTTTTGGCTTGTCTTCACTGCTAGGCCACAGGCTATGTTATCAATCTCCACACAGTTAAATGAAGTAACATATGCGAGCATGCTTTGGTCATTTTATCCCTCTGGTAGAGATTAGCAGCCAGCCTACAAAATGCCTTGCAGGGCATGTTGATCTGAATTCAGAAACAGGTTTGCCCAGCCAGATCTTACCTCACATACATTTATTTATCCCTTCCATTCTCAGGTTGACACACACCTCCTTTTGTATCCTCACAGCAACCCTGTGAGGCAGATCAGGCTGAGAAAGAGAGAGAGAGACACAGTGGCTGGCCCACGGTCACCCAGCGAGTTGCACGGCTGAGTAGAAGAAGAAGAAGAGTTGGTTTTTATATGCTGACTTTCTCTACCACTTAAGGCAGAATCAAACCGGCTTACAATCACGTTCCCTTCCCCTCCCCACAACAGATACCCTGAGAGGTAGGTGGGCCTGAGAGAGCATGACTAGCCCAAGGTCACCCAGCTGGCTTCATGTGTAGGAGTGGGAAAATGAATCCAGTTCACCAGATTAGCCTCTGCCGCTCGTGAGGAGGAGTGGGGAATCAAACCCGGTTCTCCAGATCAGACTCCACCGCTCCAAACCACTGCTCTTAACCACTATACTATATTGGCTCTGAACCTTATTCTTCTCAGTTCTAGTCTGACATCCACACAGCCTCTCTGCTGCATCCCTGAATAGGGTTGCCAGGTCTCTCTTCACCACCGGCGGGAGGTTTTTGGGGCGGAGCCTGAGGAGGGTGGGGTTTGGGGAGAGGAAGGTCTTCAGTGCTATAGAGCCCAATTGCCAAAGAAGCCATTTTCTCCAGGGGAACTGATCTCTATCGCCTGGAGATCAGTTGTAATAGCAGGAGATCTCCAGCCAGTACCTGGAGGTTGGCAACCCTATTCCTGAAGCTTTTTAGCCTGACAGTGGAACCAGTGGTAAACTGATGTCTGCAACTGAGGCTGAGGACCTGAGTTAAAATCTCACTACTGAACTGGCCCAGGCTAGTCTGATCTTGTCAGATCTCAGAAGCTAAGCAGAGTCGGCCCTGGTAAGTAATTGGATGGGAGACCACCAAGAAGAGACAAGGCCCATACTGCATACCTGCCGTTGCAGTGCTCCTTCTCCTTGCTGCTGTTGTCCTGGCTGGTGGGCGTGGTTGAGTTTGGGCCTTAAAGGGCCTGTACTGTGATGCTGCAGCATTCCTTCTGGTTGCCATTGTCCTGGTGGGTTTCCTGGTTGCGGGCACCATGGGTTCCCAAGTCACATCCTGGTAAATCCAGGGGTGGGCCTGCTCCTGGACAGGGCCCTTGCGCAAACAGAAGTTTTAGCAGAAGAGGAAGTGTGCTCTGTGGTGGAGATTTGCACACGTGGAATGTTTTCATATGATCTAAACCTAAGTCCAGTTTTTATTTTGGCTGCATCAGATTTAAGCCCATGCTATATTTGATTGCCATAGGGGTTTTCCTATCCAAGACATAGAAACATAAACATAGAAACATAGAGCTGGAAGGGACCTCAGGGGCCATTTAGTCCAACCCCCTGCATAACACAGGAAATTCACGACTACCTCCCCCCACTCCCCCTGTGACCCTTGCTCCATGCCCAGAGGAAGGCAAAAAACCTTCAGGACCCTTGGCCAATCTGACCTGGAGGAAAATTGCTTCCTGACCCCAAAGTAGTGACTGGCATTTCCCTGGACATGTAAGAACCGGCCACGAGAGCTGAGCACTGACTTATCCCTTCCTGCCCTCCCTCTCATGATCTGCCTAAGTTCACAGAATCAGCCTTGATGTCAGATGGTCATCTAGTCTCTGCTTAAAAACCTCCAAAGAAGGAGAGACCACCACCTCCCGAGGAAACCTGTTTTACTGAAGAACCGCTCTAACTGTCAGGAAGTTCTTCCAGACATTGAGCTAAAACTCTTTTGATTTAATTTCAACCTGTTGGTTGTGGTCTGACCTTCTGGGGCAACAGAAAACATATTATCAAGTCAATTATTGCCTAGCTTTTGGAAGTTCTAAATACCCAGATATTTGCTCAAATCTAATTTTGGAAATTTTTCTTCTTTTTGCCTAGTGAATTTGTGAGACAGGAGAAGGAAAAAGGGAATGAAGTGGCCATTTCTCTTGAGATAAAATGTATGGAAATGACTTTTGGGAAATAGAGGTTAAATGTAATGACATAAATTAATGAGTAAGGCAGTGGTCATGGTCCATTGAAACCAAAATGCAGTTAACCCTCATTTATTTCAATTGATCTCATGGAAATCTGCGGTCACACAAAACCTTTAACTTTTGGCTGGATCATACACACTCTTTTTAAAAAGTAACTATTTTATTGGCTGCTTTGTGACATTCAGTGAATGAAACACTACATTAATATCTTCCCAACCCACATTAAATGAAAACAGAACATCTTTTTTTGTTATATACCATCATACAAAGGTTTACTCTGAGATTTGTGTGTGCTGTTCCTAAGCCACCTTTTGACATTTTGTAAAATAAGAGCGAAAAAAGCTAGCTGGACTGGAGAAATGCAAAGCTCATGGATAACCGCTATCTGAAAATAGGACTCTTTGGTTGGATGGTCCCCTAAACGATGCAGACATTTGTTATTTTCTTAGGGCTTGTCTTGTGTGTGTGTGTAAAGTGCCTTCAAGTCGCAGCCGACTTATGGCGACCCTTTTTGGGGTTTTCATGGCAAGAGATTAACAGAGGTGGTTTGCCAGTGCCTTCCTCTGCACAGCAACCCTGGACTTCCTTGGTGGTCCCCCATCCAAATACTAACCAGGGCTGACCCTGCTTAGCTTCTGAGATCTGACGAGATCAGGCTAGCCTGGGCCAGGGAGGAGGAAAAGCAACCTGTTGGGGAATTGGCTATTTAAGTTAGCTGTGAGCTAAGGTGATAATAAGCCTGTAGGCAAGGGGGGGATATCTGTTGCAGCCAATAAATGTTGAATCAAAATATTGGGTCGGATCTACCAACAGTAGGTGATAGCAGAGACGGATCTTTCCTTCTTCTCCTAGTAGTTGCCTGTGAGTGCTAGAAAGGTGGCGCCTGAGATACAGGGAAATGCACAAACAAGCCATTCAACATTTATTTATTTATTTACATTATTTATAGTCCGCCTTTCTCACTGAGACTGAAGGCAGATTACACAGAGTGAGTCAATACATTTGACTGAATGAGATATTCAGTAAACAATGAAATAGGATTTGGGTTTTAGATCCAACTGGAAGTCTAAAAAACAGAACTGAAGCAAATAGAATCATAGAGTTGGAAGGTACCACCAGAGTCATCTAGTCCAACCCCCTGCACAATACAGGAAATTCACAACTACCTCCCGCACACACACCCAGTGACCCCTACTCCATGCCCAGAAGATGGCAATAAGCCCTCCAGGATCCCTGGCCAATTTGGTCTGGAGGAAAATTGCTTCCTGACCCCAAAGTGGTGATCGGCACTACCCTGGGCCATGAGAACCTAACACTGATGCAAACCTTCCTGCCCTCCTTCTCATGATCAGCATTGCTGGCAGATGGCCATCTAGCCTCTGCTTAAAAACCTCCAGGGAAGGAGCACTTACCACCTCCCGAGGAAGCCTGTTCCACTGAGGAACCGCTCTGTTAGAAAATTCTTCCTAGTGTTTAGACGGAAACTCTTTTGATTTAATTTCAACCCGTTGGTTCTGGTCCAACCTTCTGGGGCAACAGAAACCACTCAGCACCATCCTCTACATGACAGCCCTTCAAATACTTGAAGATAGTCATCATATCCCCTCTCAGTCATCTCTCCAGGCTAAACATACCCAGCTCCTTCAACCTTTCCTCATAGAACTTGGTCTCGAGACCCCTCACCATCTTCAATGCCCTCCTCTGGACACGTTCCAGCTTGTCTACATCCTTCTTAAATTGTGGTGTCCAAAACTGAACACAATACTCTAGGTGAGGTCTAATCAGAGTAGAGTAAAGTGATACCATCACTTTGCGTGATCTGGACACTATATTTCTGTTGATATAGTCCAAGATCCCATTTGCTTTTTTAGCTACTACATCACACTGCTGACTCATGTTCAGTGTTTGGTCTACTAAGACCCCAAGATCCTTTTCACATACACTACTGCTAAGACAAGTCTCCCCCACCCTATAATTATGCATTTGATTTTTCCTACCTAAATGTAGGACTTTACATTTATCTCTGTTGAAATGAATTTTATTAGTTTTATCCCAATTCTCCAGCCTGTCAAGATCATCCTGTATCCTGGTTCTGTCTTCTACCATATTTGCTACCCCTCCCAATTTAGTATCATCTGCTTATTTAATAAGCATCCCCTCTATTCCTTCATCCAAATCATTTATGAAATTCTCCAAATCATATGAAAGACCCCTGCCTGAGACCTTAGCCAGCCACTACCAATCGGAGTAGACAATACTTGATAGACCAAGGGTATGGATCAGCGGAAGGTGGCTTCATGTGCTCATGAGTTCAACCTTTTTGGCCAAATTTGTTTTCTCCAACTGCCTGTTTATGATTGATATAACCAAGGTCACTTCTGCACGTGATGTGTGTGTGTTATGTGCCGTCAAGTCACTTCCGACTCATGGCGACCCTATGAATCAATGTCCTCCAAAACAGCTTTGCTCAGACCTTGCAAATTGAGGGCTGTGGCTTCCTTGATAGATTCAATCCATCTCTTATTGGGCCTTCCTCTTTTCCTGCTGCTGTCACCTTTTCCTAGCATGATTGTCCTTTCCAGTGACTCGTGTCTTCTCATGTGACCAAAGTACGATAGCCTCAGTTTAGTAACTTTAGCTTCTAGGGTCAGTTCAGGCTTGATTTGATCTATACCCCACTGATTTGGGGTTGGTTTTTTTTTGGCAGTCCATGGTATCCGTAACACTCTCCTCCAACACCACATTTCAAAGGAATCTACTTTTGTCCTATCAGCTTTCTTCATTGTCCAGCTTTCACACCCATACATAGTAACAGGGAACACGATGGCATGAATTAACTTGATCTTGGCTCTGAACGTGATACCAGAACTCCTTTTTATCCAACCTTCTGATTATCTAAGCACTTTTGATGTCCTCCAGCCACAGGGTTAATTTGGGCTATACTGGATAATCAGCAGAGTGCAATTCCGCCTCTATGACAGTTGAGGCTTTCAGTTATTATTGCTAATAATTTCTGCAGTGCCTATCAGTGTGCTATTTTTGTATCTAATTAGTCCTCACAAGCAGGGGTGCCATTAGAGTAGGAAGAGGGGGAACATTCAGCAAGGCCCGGGGGACCAGCTTGTAAATACATTCAAGGTTAAAGCAAATAGTGAAAAAATGGCAGTAATTTAATTTAGGAGTATTCACTATGATTTAGGACAAGCGCTATACACCTCATAAGAAATCAATTGAGATGACAGGAAGACAGGAAGCTCGCTATGTAAACCTGATTATTATGGATTTTTTTGTCGCACAAAGATAAAATAGATGTGACTGGGCTTCATTGTGAGCCCACTGACAAATTTCTAACAAGTATCTATGTGCTTTTTGAGTCAGAAGCAATAAGATCACTCCTCTGTCTCTGAAATAAACGGAGGGCCAAACTAGACGAGATGGCGTCATCAAGTTCACCTCGGGGATGTGCCTCCTTTTTGTAGAGATAGTTCCCACCAGGGAACTCCTTTGAACAGTGCTGCAGGGGTCCAGTTCTGCTTGGGACCACTGCAGGGGGACGCTCCTGACACCCCTCCTTGTGCTGATACCCCCCTGCACTATGTTGGGTTGAGAAATCACACGGCGGAGGCAGCAGCCTCCCTCCCGCCATGGTGGTTCTGATCAGAATCAGGCCTTATCGGTGCTGTTGGTGGCGCATCCCATGGGGACATTGATGCTTCCGGATAGCTTTTTTATTTAAGTCTTACAGCTTTTTTGATTTAAGTCTTATTTGTTTTGCTGATCTCACAAAACAATAAGCTCCTCATACATGAATCAAACCATTTGATATTATGGCTCCATTCAGCGTGGTATACAGAATAAAATGGCAGGCTTTTACACGGTGCCATTCAAACTTCAGGTATGGTGGCATGTAATAAAAGCATAAAGTTAGCACATCAAGCAGCAGGGTATGCTAACCGTTTTCTTTTGAGTGCCACATTATTACATGCAGTAAGATTCTTTAGCTTGGAACCAACCTAGTCTGAAGTCCCAGGACCAGGATTTCAGGGGCATTTCAGGCTGCAGTGGAAGGAGGAAAATAGGAAAGGCATGCCCCACAGATGGAAAATACTTCAGTCTATCAAAACACTAGTGTGAATCCAACCCTTTGTGTCGGGAAGCATTCCAAAATATGGCCCTGCTATAAAAATGCCCTGGCCTGGATAGCCCAGGCAACCCTGATCTCATCAGATCTTGGAAGCTAAGCCCTCCTTAGCACTTGGATGGGAGACTACCAAAGAAGATCAGTGTCACTATGCAGAGGCAGACAATGGCAAACCACCTCTGAACATCTCTTGCCTTGAAAACCCTACAGGGTCACCATGAGTGGGCTACAAGTTGATAGCCCTTTCCAGCACCACCACAAACATGCTTTTTAAGTGGTTGCTATGTGTACCCAAATGCTGTGTTTTAGACCACAATCCCAAGAACCCTTCCTGATGAATAAGCCCCACTGAATAAAACGGGACTGATTTCTTAATAGACCTGCTTAGGATTGCACCCAAAATGTTTTATTCCTTCGGAACGCCCTATTAAAAGATTGGCAACCCACTTCTGACCACATCGTAAAAATATCTGCTGGTAACAACCATAACAAAAAAGATATTCAGTTTGCATCCAGATCTTCAGGACAATTGTTCCAGAGTTCCAACAGTCTGCTTGGAGGATTCAGGTCTTTGTTTTTATTCCCCCCTCAATCTGCTTTTGGTACAGTATAAGCTGCATCTTGTATACTTGTTCCTCCCTCTCGTATGTAAATTATTCTCTGCAGTCATGAACACCCCCCCCACACACACACACACCAATCTTCATTTTTATTTTTAAAGAGCTTCAATTCAGAAATACTATTTCAGAAATACTATTTCAGGCTTTCTGCAATCAACTGAAGTTCCCTAGGATATGTAGCGTCCCCACCCTCCCCCTTACTCAAGAGAGCAAGAAAAATTCATTAATACAAATTGCTCCATTCCCATCTCATTCCCTACCCCCAACCCCAATCCTCCTAATTCAAATAGCTTTTAACAGCCAACTTGTCGATTCGAGCCTCTGTAGCCAAGTGTAATACGTAAGTATATTAAATAATGTACATGGGAAAGGGAAATGTTTTTAATGGGCTTGTGCCATTATGCAAATGGACAACTGAAGAGAGGATCTGGCTTCTAATCGTGTTTGATATGCTAGGCCAAGCAACATACCCTTCATTCCGTTTCCCCAGAGCAGTCTACGTATTCATTTGTGTTCTAATTTCCCCATTCTGTAGTGCTGATGGTTAGTTCAATCATAAGAGGTGGTGGTGCATGGATAATTTAGTTTGGTCAGGGATGCCCCACATTACATGCAGAACTTGGCTACATATATTGTATTGGTTTTTAAATTTTCTGGTCCTATTTTATTCTCTTAATTTTGCTTTTAACCAGGTCCCCTGATGAAGCTGCGCGTGAACTAGAGCCGAGTTCTACATCTGGGGTGCATCAGCAGAGGCATAACGTCCAAATTGCAAGATGTTATAGTTCTGCTGTACACTGCTTTGGTCAGGCTGCACCTGGAGTATTGTGTGCAGTTCTGGAGACCTCACTTTAAAAAGGATGTGGACAGAATGGAGCGGGTGCAGAGGAGAGCGACGAGGATGATCAGGGGCCTAGAGACCAAGCCCAATGAGGAAAGGCTGAGGGAGTTGGGAATGTTTAGTCTGGAGAAGAGGAGGTTGAGGGGGGACATGATTGCTCTCTTTAAGTATTTGATGGGCTGTCGCTTAGAGGCGAGCAGGGAGCTGTTCCTGTTGGCAGCAGAGGATAGGACTCGCAATAACGGGTTTAAATTGTGGGTGGAAAGATACCAGCTTGATATTAGGAAAAATTATCACAGTAAGAGTTATTTGACAGTGGAATCAGCTAACTAGGGAGGTGGTGAGTTCCCCCTCATTGGACAAACACTTGTCAGGGATGCTTTACTGATCCTAAATTAAGCAGGGGTTGGACTAGATGGCCTGTATGGCCTTTTCCAAGTCTATGATTCTATGAAACATGTAGGGATCTAGAACTATAAATGAAACATATTTTCCAACTGACCTTCTTCTCTTCTCTTCACGGACTACATATAGCGCATAAAATACACTACTAGTGCAATTAAAGTACTGATTCTGAGGGGGTTGAACTAGATGGCCCTGGTGGTCCCTTCTACCTCTATGATTCTATTCTTTTCTACCAGTCTCTGTTCATCAGACACGTGCTGCCTCTGAATATGGAGTTTCTATTCTTAGCTCCCATGGCAGGAGTCCCCGACTGTACATGCTGCCTGTGGGCACTGTGCTGCCCACCAAGTGTTTTTAGGAAGTGGGCGGGGTCAGGTAAGGCTTCTGCCCACCAAGGCGTCTGATTGACTACCAGGGATTTGATTGGCTGTGCAGATTTTTAAAAATGTTCTTCTGCAGCAGCTGCCACTACAGCACAGGGATCTGAACTGCATTACTGAAGTTAAGCTGTGGCAGCAGTTTCGTGGCAGGCTCTGCCTTCTGTGGCAGCCATTTTGTGGCAGCCATTTTGTTGCTGTGCCCACCATGCCATGTCAGAATTCCAAACGTGCCTATAGACTCAAAAAGGTTGGAGACTCCAGGCTAGGGTTTCCAACCTCCAGGGGGTAGCTGGAGGTCTCCCACTATAACAACTAATTTCCAGGCAACAGAGATCAGTTGCCCTGGAGAAAGTGACAACTTTGGCAATTGGACTCTATGGCATTGAAGTCCCTCCCCACTCCAAACCCTGCCCTCCTCAGGCTCCACCCCCCAAATCTCTAGGTATTTCTCAACCCAGAGCTGGCAACCCTACTCCAGGCCTATAGTCTATCCTTCCACTGGACCCACTTCCTTTGTAATGGGGGGAGGTGGAGGTGAAGTGGTGGCATGTGGCTAGGATGAGAGTTTCCTAGATGCACAGATCAGTGAGCATGTGTGATTTGGATCAGGCCTCCGCTAATCCTCCCTACACATATTAAATACATGAAAATATTATATTTATGGAAACAGCAGGTAACTGCAGATTTTTTTATTTTTTGCCATTAGTTCACAGCCAACTTATAGTGATCCTGTAGGGTTTTCAAGTCAATAATGTTCAGAGGTGGTTTGCCATTACCTGTCTCTGTGTAGCATCCCTAGACATAAGAACATAAGAAAAGCCATGCTGGATCAGACCAAGGGCCATCAAGTCCAGCAGTCTGTTCACACAACGGCCAACCAGGTGCCTCCAGGAAGCTCACAAACAAGACGACTGCAGCAACATTGTCCTGCCTGTGTTCCACAGCACCTAATAGACTAGGCATGCTCCTCTGATACTGGAGAGAATAGGTTTGCATCATGACTAGTAGACATCCTTGGTGGTCTCCCATCCAAGTACTAACCAGATCTTAGCTTCTGACACGATTGGACTAGCCTGGGCTATCCAGGTGAGGATGCGGTAATTAAAAAACAGGATGCAGTTTATTCAAAACAAACAAACAAACCAACAAATGTGGAGGACAAATAAGCCTTTCAACATGAATTGTTACCATATGCTATCATGGCCAAATTGGCTGATGGTGGTCTTTTATTCATTATTAGAATAATAAAACCCATGGCTACCTGGTATATATTTAAGATAAGCGTAGATCCAATTTAATCCTTACAACAACCACCACTCCGTTAAGCAGGCGAGGCTAAGAGATGATGTCCAACCCAAGGTCACCAGATGAGCTTCGTGGCTCGGTGGAGATACTTACCCATCTTTCCCAGCCCTAGCCTCCATTCTCCACACCACGATCATATCCCTTGTCAACCCTCCTGCCGCCATGTTATGTGAACATAGTTGTTATTAAAAAAAAAAAAAAACCAACGTGAAGGCAGCTGCCTGGGTTTGGCTCAGAAAGAAAGGAAAGGCATTTGCCTGACAGCTGAAGCAAATGAGCGTCCTGCCTTTCATCTCTGTTTCGACACCAGCTCAATGTGCAGGTCGTGTTCCTGCCTCATTAGGGAACGAGCGGCAACTTGCGGTGGCCGTTTCATTATTTCCTTACACTTGTCAGCCAGCTGTGATGGAAGAAGATCCTTCCAAATATTTAGAGAGGGCAGGATTGGGGGGGGGGAGAAGCAGGGGGAATATGAAGTAGCACAGAACAAATGAGTCTGAAAAAGACGGAAATGGGAACAAACTCTAATGAGTGACAGTAGCGAAGAGTGGCTGCCAAAAAAACAGTCCATTTTGCATAAAATATATTGGACTTTATTGGGCAGGGACCTTTCCACTCACAAAAAGCAGTGAATTGGGCAACTTGAGCTGACTGACTTTGTACTTGGTAAGGATTCTGAAGCTCAGCTTCTATATGGCCAATCTGTCACCATGTTTTGTTTTTGTTTCTGTTCTCATTTTTGTTTCCAAATTTTTATACTTATTAAATTCATCATAATTATTGCATTTTTATACTGTCTTACCTCCAAAAATCATATATTACCCCCATTTTCCCTTTACAGACACAAGATCTCTAGTTAGTTATTAAATTCTTAATTAATTTTTGCTTTAATGTGTGTCTCTTTTCCATGGATTCCTGACTATTACCTCTTATTTTCATCCCATCTGGATGACATTTTCATCAACTGTACCTCTCATCCAAAGGACATACCCTGCCAAATTTCAGACAGACAGGAGAAAGGGTCCCAGTTTTATAAGTAATTAAGGTCAAAATATATTTCCAGTGGGAACATCTTTTGTTTCCCAGCCAACTGGAATGAAAACTTTCATGTACTGAAGCCCTTACCTAATGAGGAGGAAGAGTCCCAGATTTACATACAATTCGAGGCAACATATAAATGCGTGTGGGTAAAGTGCCATCACAGCCCCGTGGCGCAGAGTGGTAAGCTGCAGTACTGCAGTCAAAAGCTCTGCTCACAACCTGAGTTCAATCCCAACGGAAGTTGGTTTCAGGTAGCCGGCTCAAGGTTGACTCAGCCTTCCATCCTTCTGAGGTCAGTCAAATGAGTACCCAGCTTGATGGGGGTAAAGTGTAGATGACTGGGGAAGGCACTGACAAACCACCCCATAAACAAAGTCTGCCTAGGAAATGTCGGGATGTGACGTCACCCCATGGGTCAGGAATGACCCGGTGCTTGCACAGAGGACCTTTACCTTTACCTTTAAAGTGCCATCAAGTCACAGACGATTTACAGTGACCCCAGCAAGGGGATTTCTAGACAACTGATTAAGCAGAGGTGGTTTGCCATCACCTTCCTCTGCAGAGTCTTCCTTAGAGGTCTTCCTTCCAAATACCGACCCTGCTTACCTTCTGAGATTGGGCTACAGGATTGAGGAATTGAACCCAGTTCTCCAGATTAGAGTCCACTGCTCTTAACCATCACACCATGCTGGCTCTTTGAAACATTATAGGAGGTGGTGTTATTTATGTCTTCGGGAGCAATGGCATCATGGTATAGATGTGGAATGTTGAGGGAAGTGGAGAGTTAATTAAAGGGGAGAAAATAGAGGGAGATGCTCAATTTGAGTAATCTCTTGAGGGCTTACAAAATGAGGCAGAGAAAATTTGGGTTTGGCGAAGTACTAAATTGTTTATCCTCCCCACAATTCCTTACTCACCTTTCCCTAGCTTGTTTCTGTTTACTAATTTACAAGTTGAGTGTTTCCACTACCAAGCAATGGCTTGGATCCAGCAACGCATAAGCAGAAAGGAAAATGTATTTAGCGCTGTGTGCAAGCAACAACACAATCGCTGCTGTACTATACTATTACTGCTTTACTATAACTTTAACAAAACAACAACGTAAATATGGAACTACAGAGTATACAATAGATGGTTTGAATTATTTTATTTTATTATTTATTTTTATTTTATTATTTCATTTTATTATTTTATTTCATTTGTATTTGAAAATTGCAATACCTTTGCTGTGTCTTGTGCGTGCAGAAAAGAGAGCCAGGATACTATCATTTACTTTGTGCAAGGGGAAGCACTAAAATTGTTCTTCACAGTCTGCTTGCACTAAGACATGAAAATCACCCATAAGATCCAACCTGATAATGTGGGTATGCTGCAAATATACTGTTAACGCTCATTACTTTAAATGGTCCAGTAAAAGTGCTTTGTGTGAAACAAAAATGTTTGCAAATGTCTTTCACTTAATTTCACTTAGTTTCTTTACTTAGGCTCCCAAACATAGAATCACAGAATCATAGAGTTGGAAGGGACCACCAGCGTCATCTAGTCCAAGCCCCTGCACAATGCAGGAAATTCACAACTACCTCCTCCCCCAACCCCCAGTAACCTTTACTCCAGGCCCAGAAGATGGCAACAAAAACCCTCCAGGATCCATAGCCAATCTAGCCTGGAGGAAAATTGCTTCCTGACCCCAAAGCGGCGATCGGCATTACCCTGGGCATGTAAGAAAGGTACACAAGAGCCAAATACTGACGCCAACCTTCCTGCCCTTCCTCTCATGATCTGCCTAAGTTCACAGAATCAGCTTTGCTGACAGGTGGCCATCTAGCCTCTGCTTAAAAACCTCCAAAGAAGGAGAGCCCACCATCTCCAGAGGAAGCCTGAGGAATGGCTCCAACTGTCAGAAAGTTCTTCCTAATGTTAAGCCAGAAACTCTTTTGATTTAATTTCAACCTGTTGGTTGTGGTCCGACCTTCTAGGGCAACAGAAAACAACTCCACACCACCCGCGACATTAAAATGTACTCGATTGTACCTTGTATTCTCCTGTGAGAGGAGAGAAGGAAGGCTGTGCATAAGTAGTTAATAATTGATCTCTGTCTGATATCACCCAGAATATTGAGAATGCAATTTAGGTAATCAGCCCTGCCTCAAATCCCCTTGGCCTTTTGTTTACTGTGGAAATAAGCACAGTAAGACCTTGAGCCTCACTAAATCTTCCATGCAAAAGCTACAGCAAGGGAAGTTTTGCAGATAAGCGGATGCTTTGGGAACACTGCTTGTAGATGGCTGCATATTTAATCTCAGAACAAATGTATATTTAACTCTCTGGAAGATGAAGTAGTTTGATAACAAATGGTTATTTTTTGCAACGCTGAAGAAAAAGGGGGAAAGTTTTGAATGCAGCAACTTAAGAAGCATGCATGTGAGTTTGTGCTTGTCTGTCTGTGTGTTGGCTAGCGTGTCACAGGAGCAAGCAATGAGCCAATATACATGGTGCAGAGGCAGCACAGTATAGTGGTTAGACTAGATCCACAGTTGAATGCCCACTCAGCCATGGAAACTAGCTGTCTGGTATCTCTCTCAGTCTGATCTACCTCACAGGATTTTTGTTGAGAGCATAAAATGGAAGCGGGGAGAATGAGGTTGGAAAGCCACTTTGGTTCCTCACTGTGGAGAAAAATAAGGTATACAAATACAACTTTGCCACCTCATAAATGCACTACACGAAACACCCCTTTCAGCAGTTTTTTGGGGGTACCTCCAAACATGGACAGATTGTTCACACAACTTATCAGTGGCACTCCTAGCTATGCCAACCATATTCCCTGCTGTTTGTTAATGCAATTTTTTCCCTTTCGGCTTCACAAAGCAATGCCAGAATGAGGACAGGAAGCATTGCCCTTGCTCTGAGTTGGCTTCACAACAATGTCATCCGATCTGATTACAACCCCAAAGCCATATACGAGCGAGAGCAAAGCTTCCTGCCCTAAACCTGGTGTTGCAACACGTAGCCAAAGAAAATATGGCACCAAGCAGCAGTGAGCGGGAACACAGATGCCACCTTGCAAGGTGCTGAAAACTGACTGCGAAGAACGTAAAGAAATGTGGAGCAAGCACTCTTGAAACCTTTTCCCTCCATGTTTGAGCTAAAAGTGTTCATTCCAGAACTTTCACTTCTGGTCCAGGTGAAATGCTCCACTGGGAACTGACTGCAATTACTTGTTCACTGAAGGACATATTCTCAACCTTCTTTTGTTAGTGAAATACTTACCAAAAACGGTTGAAATGTGTATGGAAACATGACCCTTGTCTTTGTCTGCACCCTTTATCTCAGATAGCTCCTTTCTGCTTCCTCATTGTCCTATTCAACTGTAGCCAGTCCTGTGTTATTTTTGCAAAATGCTCCCCAAGCTGCCCGAATCTTGAAAAAAGCTGCTGCAGACAGAATGAAAAAGCTTAACTCTTCCACCCCTGTGCAGTTTTGTTGACCCAAACTTCCCTCTCCCCACACTCCTCTTACATGTGGAAAAAAATACCAGGCAGATGGTAGCTCTGTATGTTTAAACCATGCCACTAAGGGCAGAGCCCTTGATTCCTGGAGACCTCATATGCTTTGGACTTCCTCCATATTGTTATCCAATCTGCAACCTCTTAGGTAATTGGACATTTATCTCGGGCAGCACTAAGTATTTTCTTTTCCTGGTGAATGTCAGCTAAATAGCTCAATAAGAAAGCAACCCTGCCAATGTTTGAAGCAAATTTTCTAGATTTAGCATGAAAAGAGTCAAGACAAATGAGTTTACATTAAAACCAAACAAGAAAATGGAGAGAGAATGAGAGAGAGAAGAGCCCCACAGACGAGAACTAATTTTGATTCACTTTCCCACACCAGAAAAGCTGAAAGAGGGGGGGACTTGCTAGCTACAACACCCCCCAAGGGCATCATTGTACTTCTATTTATTGGGCAATACAAAAATCGTTTTATTGCTGCTGCCAGCGAGCACAGCCGATTTTTTTTGGGGGGGGGGGGGTGGCGACCGAAGGCAGAAAAATATCGAAAAACCAAGGGAGGCATGACAGTTTATGCAGAGCTTATGAAAAACACTTCAATGCAATTGGCAAAAATATACCTGCACACTAAACTGAAGACCTGGCAAGACTTTGCTATGGGGTGGTCGGAGGTCCCTAATAGTGTAATCTAGCTAAGGTGAAACAGATCTGGGTCTTTTTTTGTGCCTGGATGAGAGACCTGCTGGCAATCCTCTTATATTCTGTCTTGTAATTCATGGAGGAAGAAAGGTACAGTACACATGCAATAAATAAACAGAAGCCTAACAGAGCCATCCTAAGCAGTGTTATACCCTTCTAAGTCCATTGAAGGCAGGCTTAGAAGGATGTAACTCTGCTTAGGATGGCACTGTACATACCCGAAAACATATTAAATTGCTTATTCCTGAAGATCAGCTAATAAAGGGGCTTGTTTGAAGACACATTGCTTATCTTTTCTGTCCGATCTTGTCATTTTTATATCCAGGCAACAAAAATGACAAACGCTTCCCTCCTCTGTCTTTCTCTTGACTTCCTTTTTGAGAACCAATGTAGTGTAGTGAACTAGGACCTGAGAAATTCAGGTTCAACTCCCCACTTCGCCATGGAAGCCTGCTGGGTAACCTTGGGCCTGTCACACACTCTCAGCCTATCCTATCACACAGGGTTGCTGTGATGATAAAATGGATGAGTGTGGAACAATATAAGCCACTTTGGCTGCCGGTTGGGGGAAAAGGTAGGGTATAAATGAATGAATGAATATTACATGGCCAACTTATTGAACCATTTGCCTGGCTGGATAAGATGTATTTGTGCCTTTTCACCCCTTTCTCCTTCTGCCTTTCTGAGTCCAACACTCATAGCAACACTCATACCATTCCTGTTTTCCCTGCCCATCCACAAAATCTCAGCATTTCACAACCCTCCTCATAGAATCATAGAGTTGGAAGGGGCCATACAGGCCATCTAGTCCAACCCACTTCTTAATGCAGGATTAGCCTAGAGTATCCATGACAAGTGTTTGTCCAGCCTCTGCTTAAGACTGCCGGTGAGGGGGGAGCTCACCACCTTCCTAGGTAGCTGATTCCACTGTCGAACAACTCTTACTGTAAAATATTTTCCCCTAATATCCAGCCAGTACCCTTCCACCCACAATTGAAACCCATTATTGTGAGTCCTACCTCTGCTGCCAACAGCAGAGGCCAATCTAAAAAAGTTGGGAGGGGTCATAAAACGTTGGGTGGTTCCAAGTCAGTGTTCTCCTAAGACTAAAACAACCATGGCAAGCTCTACAATGAGAGTGAGGTGGTGGCCTCCGACAGATTTGGGAGGGATGGCAATCTCCCACCCCATCTCCACCCAGAAGCCAGAGCACCACCAGAGGAAGCTGCTTCTTTATGGGTGCCCCTTGCAGATGTAAGGAAGTTTGTGACTATGGCCTCGTCAAGGGCACGGAGATGTGATTCAGCGCTCAACCAGTCAGCCAGCTGGTAGGGAGCAACCCAAGGTTCTAGAAGCAAGTGCCAGCAAACACATGCATCGTGGCACCCTTGAGCTTCATGT
This sequence comes from Euleptes europaea, assembly GCF_029931775.1. Lineage (NCBI taxonomy): Eukaryota > Metazoa > Chordata > Lepidosauria > Squamata > Sphaerodactylidae > Euleptes > Euleptes europaea. The sequence continues at coordinate 19,004,635 of NC_079317.1, read as the reverse complement.
TGAAGACCACTGGACTAAGAGCTAAACTAGATGTGATAGTGTGTGTGTGTGCGTGTGTCAATGAACAAGGGAGGGCATCTCCCTGTCCTTGGATAATGCACTGTTGTAATCATCCACTTCCCAGATTTGTCCAAACAGAAAATCAATACCCAACAACGTAAAGATACTCTGGTAGTTTCCCAGTATTTTGTATAGGTTTTTACAGCACCCGTAGAAGTAACTGGGTTAAGTGAGTGAGAGGCATTTTAACTAGGCTTTCCAGGCTTCTGCCCTGAACTCCTGGGAAAGACCGAATGACATTGCAATATCACAGCATTCTAGGAAGTCCCCAAAACTGTGGTTTTGGTGAATTCCGAGAGTGATGTGATGTTGATGAACTTTCTCCCCCTACCTTTCTGTCAGCGAGGGCATGCAATCGAACCCTGGATAGCAAGGTGACTTTCTTTTCACCTCTCCTTCCCGTGGGAAGGAAGGAAGGGGCAACGGCCAGAGGCTTGAGAAATCTCCATTTCAAAGTGACTTCTTGATTGTAATCCTGCTCTGATCTTAAGGTGTGAATTCTCTCTCTTGGTGTTGGGGAACCTCTAATGTTTTGCATTTCAAAGCTTTTACTTGTAAACATTTCTAGCTTGTGTACTCTATAAGAATGCCCTCCAAATGATTTTGCGCCATTGTAACGTTGTGTTTCATAGATTACTGCACTCTTCCTTTAAAATAAATTCTGCTTTAACTCTCTGCTAACGTCTGGAGTAAAGTTGATGATTCCTGAGAGGCAACGGAGTCCTAGAATCTGACAGTACGTTACAATCCCAACCTTTTTTGTTTTCGGGTTAGAAGTAGTATTAGGATGTCTGTACCACCCTCGGTGCCGCTCAATGCGGGAGAGGAGCTTCGGCAGACTCCCGCCGATATTGAGGTTTGCCAGGGAGAAGCAACCCCGGAGCAGCGCCCACCCGGGCCTACCGATGTCCCTGGGAGGCTGACGTGGACCCCCCGACTCTCGGGAGCCGGGCAGCGGCAGAGAGCAGCGTCAGAACCAGGAGGCGACTTCTACCGGGGACCGCTGGCCGCTTGGTATGGAGAAGGGGAAGGGTGGAAGGAACCCACGCTCGCTCACACCCCTACCCTCAACGCAGAAGCGGCCACTCTGATATGCGGACAGAATCAGATGCTCGTTCTGCAGAATCAGGACCTGCAGACCCAGCTAGACACCTTGCAGCGGGACCTGGCAGCTGTTCTAGGGGCAGTGAGGGGGCTTGGACAGCCCGTGCAACAACCCCAAACGGACTCGCGGCCCACTACAGGGCCGCTCGTTGTTGGGGAGGCTCTCACGCCCAGACGCCCTACGGCCAGAGACCTGAAGGTATCTTTCGACGGATCCAGCTCACAGTTGTCTCACTTCTTACTCCAAATCTCCGGCTTCATGAAGGAGGGAGGAGACCTTTGCCTCGGAAGAAGCTCGGGTCAGGTATGTGATCAGCCTGCTGGAGAAGGAGGCGGTGGAGTGGGCTGTGACGGCGGCAGAAACTATGCCTAGGGTTTTGGCATCCCTGGATGAATTCTTGTCCGCTTTACGACGCCGGTTCGAGGACCCCCACAGGGGAGAGAAGGCAAAGGTTGCCATGCGTCGTTTGAAGCAGGGAACCCGCTCAGTAAGTGAGTATGCACAGGACTTTTTATCTTTGTCGTGCAAGATACGGGAGTGGAGTGAAGCCACAAAGGTTCAGCACTTCCGCGAAGGGTTGCGGTGGGAAGTGCTGGATGGCTGTTTGACTTTGGGAGACCCAGAGTCGGTGGAGGAGTGGATATGTTTAGCGGCCCTGGTGGAGAATCGCAAGCTCACCCTCCAGTTCTCCAAGGATCGTCCTTCGAAGACGATCCCTATCCCACCCGCGAGAGGGGACAACGCAGCAGGCTCCCGGTGAGAGGGAAGACATCGAGGAGTCTACAGTCTCGACAGGGCACGTCGGTTCAGGGAGGGAGCTTGCCTCCAGTGTGGGAAGATGGGCCATTTTGCAGCGAAGTGTACCAGCACGCCGTCAGAAGGGACGAGCAACAGGGCGGCACAAGAGCGGGAGGCGACACCACCTCGGAAACTGGAGCACAGGAGAGCGGAGGGGATGAACGGTCGCCGTGGGGCGGCGGCCCTGCAAGCTGAAACCTCATCGGATCTCCACAACCATTGTACCCGAGAAAGTTTCCGAAGCCCCTCACCGGCAAAAAACGAGGACGGCCTTCTGTGAGGGAACCGGCACGGAGGGCGCCCTCGGAAGAAACCAAACCGGCTCCATGTAGGGTGAGTGACCAGGGAGAGACATTGCTGATACCTGTTGTGTTACGAAACCCCCAAGGGGGGGAACCTGTGGCCGTTGTGGCTATCTTGGACTCCGGGTGCTCCCGGACCCTAATTGATCAGGCGGTGGTAGAACGTCTGAAAATTGGGACTCGAGAACTGGACCAGCCCTTACATTTCAATCAAATGGATGGACCTGCGGGGAGGGCCGGTTCATCTGCACACTTGCAAGATGTGGCTGGGGGTGGGAAACCACTGGGAACAGATCCACTTCACGGTAGTTCCTAAGATTTCCTACCCGGTGGTTCTCGGCATCAATTGGTTGGCGGGGCATAACCCGAGCATTGATTGGGAACAAAGGCGGGTGGTGTTTGGAGCTCCCCAGTGACTTACCCGGAGGCGAAGGGGGAAGCGCCGCTGCTTTGGAGGAACCCACGTTGCCCCCAGAATATAGTGGCTTTGCAGATGTATTTGAGGGGACAGACTGTGACTTATTGCCCCCTCATCGCACTACGGATTGTGCCATCGAACTGATTAAGGACGTTAAACCGTCCAAGGCCAGAGTTTATTCCATGAGTCCTCAAGAGAAAGCAGTGCTGTGAGAATTTCTGGACAAGAACTTGAAGCGGGGTTTCATACGGCCGTCCAAGGCTGCATTTTCTTCTCCCTGCTTCTTCGTGAAGAAGAAAGGTACATCTGATCTCAGACTGTGTGTGGACTATAGGGGGCTTAACGCGATTACTGAAACTAATGCCTACCCCCTTCCCTTAATCCCGGACCTCCTGAGTGCGTTGCAGGAGGGTTGTGTTTTCTCGAAAATTGACCTGGCGGAAGCCAACTACAGGGTCCGGATTAAGGAGGGGGATGAAGCTAAGACGGCCTTTTCTTGTTGTTATGGTTTGTTTGAATTTTTAGTCATGCCATTCGGTCTGTCGGGGGGGCCATCGTGCTTCATGCAGTTAATTAATAAGATCCTCCACGATCTCCTATTTAACGGCGTGATAGTTTATTTAGACGATCTCCTTATTTACTCCAAGGATCCCGCAGAGCACAGGGAATTGGTGCGGGAGGTGTTGCGTCGTTTAAGGGATAATCATTTGTATGCTAAGTTATCAAAATGTGCATTCAATCAGGACCAGTTGTCGTTTCTAGGTTATGTGATATCTCCCCACGGGTTAATCATGGATCCGGAGAAGGTGCAGGCAGTATTAGAATGGGAACCTCCCAGAACTCGCAAACAGGTTCAGCAGTTTTTGGGGTTTGCTAACTTTTATAGAAGTTTTATTCAGGATTTTGCTCAGATAGCTTTGCCAATTACTGATTTGCTTAAAACCAAAGGGAAGGGGCAAGAGGCTACCTTTGCACAATACCAGGTGCCTTGGACCGCCAGGTGTCAGGCGGCTTTTGAAACTCTTAAGGAGCGCTTTACCTCTGAACCCGTGCTGGCACACCCAGATTGTTCCAGGCCATTCACCTTACAGGTGGATGCCTCAGACAAGGCGATGGGAGGCGCACTCCTTCAGAGGGATGACCAAGGGAGACTTAGACCCTGCGCATATTTTTCTAAGAGGTTCTCTGGCCCTGAACTCAACTGGCCGATTGGGGAAAAGGAGGCCATGGCAATTAAACATGCACTCACGGTTTGGCAACAGTTCCTGGAAGGGGCGGCCGAGCCCTTTGTGGTTTGGACAGATCACCGGAACCTCGAATCGATTTTGGGTCAGCGTAAGCTGTCCGCCAAACAAGTGCGCTGGGCGACCTTTTTCTCTAAGTTTAACTTCACCATCAAACACATGCCCTGGAAAGAAAACTGCCTAGCAGACGGACTGTCTCGCATGCCGCAATATGAGTGTCAGGTTGAGCGGCCGGTGGGTTCTCCGGAGTCCTAGAATCTGACACTTTCCCCCCTGCCAGTCATTTGAGTCCCAGTGAGGAGGTGGCAACATGGGCAGGAGTTTGACAGGGCAAATGGTAAGCCTAATTTTTACTCTTCTCTGCCATTTCCCCAATTTAACAACTCCTACACACATTTTAAAAAAATCACATGGGATACATACAGGCACCATACTGGATCAACCTAACAGCGCCACCTTTTCTTCTCTTCCTCTGGCATCAAGGAAAGGGATAACCACTCTGGATCTGCAGTCCTGCTCCGATTTGTCTCCCCCCTCTCGTTGCTGGTTTTAGATTTTTTAAATACCTTGGAAAATCTGATCACGAATCTCCTGCCCTCTTAGCTGGCTCTTACGTCTAAGTCTGTGCATGCCTGCTGGCATTTAAAAGGGGTCTCTCTCTCACACACAATGCGACCCTAGAGGTGCCTGGGGAAAGAAGTGGTGTTTATTTATTTAATTTATATCCAGCCCCTCCTCAGCAATGCCGGGCTCAGGGTGGCTGACATCATATTACACAATTTTAAAACATACAGGATTCAATAAAAAAAAAATTACAGGTTTCCTCTCCCTCCAATTATTGTTCTTTAATTATCAATAAAAATTTGGAGAATGTAGACCATTGCTATGATATGAATGCAGATATTATGCAGACGTTGTGGTGATGTTCATTACTTGTTTCCTTTTGGGGAATAAGTACAGCTATTAATCAGTGATATTACAGGTTATGATTTGCTGATGGAAACCGAAGTATTTTTGTAGGATTTTTTTAGAAGAGTTAGATTGGATCTAATGATACAAAGTGACTGTAACACGAAAATGCATCACTGTAGTATGGAAATCAAAGAATAAGCAACTAATAAATTAACAGCTATAAAAGGATCTATACTCCTGCATCTCTAACCAAGTCGATTTATTACAAAAAATGGAAATAAGACCTCAATCAAACTGGTTTGTCAAAAAATGGGGTTTTGTTATTGAACAATGGAATACAAAAGTATTCTGCACACTGTTTTGTATTAACTTCTCTGATTTAAACAATAATAATTTAAAATGGCTCCAGTTAATGCAGTGTTGGGAGCCATTTTGATGAGCTTTCTCTCTTCTGACCTTTCCACATGTGCGTCCAATCAGTAAACAGAATCGCCAATGACAACAGTTTTGGTGGAGGAGGAAATGTCTCTAGAGTTTCTACAGGTGATGCCATCGGTGGCGCCCAGCACCCTTGCTGGGTATTCCTGTTTATTTGGCCACGTGTGGAAGAAATAAGCCGACTCCACAGCAGAAGGGATTCAGAGGAAAGGGCGTGGACGTGGAACAATTTTCTCAAGCCGATTTAAATGCTTGCAGATCAACTGCTGAGAAAATCAGGAGTAAATTGTCCATGTGGAGTAGCCCCAGGTCCCTGAGAAATAATCACATCTGGACTAAATCACAACAAGGCCCATCTGCCTTCCTGTACTACCTAAACAGCTCACCAGATAAAAGGACATAAGGAGAGCCAGGCTGGATCAGACCAAAGATCTCACATCCTCTTCCACACAGTGGCCAGCCTCTAGGAAGCTGGCCACTCTGAAGATGTGTATCCTGGGATTCATGTGGGTTTCCCCTACAGGCTAAATACTACCTCTACAATGTCCTGACCTTGCATAAAGGCCTTGAAGGCATTAACAAAGGCATCCCACAAAGAAAACAACATACTTTACTGGCATCTCTGAAAGCCTCACACAGAAGGCTACCAAATGGAATTAGCCAGCAAGCCAGGACAACAACTGAGTGCCCAGAAATCATTAAGGTAATAAATACTCTACAGGTGTGCAGGGAGAAGGCCTTTCCTTAAAGAGACACTACCTTACAACCTCCATGGAACTGGTTCAGGTTGAGAAGATGGCTCAGGGGGAAAGGTTGAATGATGCTCCTTCTCCACATGTGCCACTCTGAATCAGGCAATGCATACATAGGGATTGAGGAGAACCTGCAACTCATATCTGACTCTTATGACTGACACAGGATGGGGACCCCAGACCCAAACAGTGTATTCAATAATGTGTGAACTAGTGGTTCAAGTCCAGTAGTACATTAGAGACTAACAAGAGGGCTACTAAGGTGATCCTGGACTCGAATCTAGCTGTTCTACTGCAGACTGACACAGCTACCCTCTGAAATGGATTCCCCCCCCCCCAGAACATCCTAATGAGCTGCAGTTTGGAAGAGATTTGGGGGAAAGAAACCACTCTGTGATTCCAGAATAACCAAGATTCTGCATAGCCCGGAGGCCAAATTATATAATCATGCTTCCTGTGTAAGAAGTGCTTTTTTCTTTACTACTTTCTTTCTTAGAAGGATAGCAAAATAAATACTGTCTGATGAAACCAACTGAACAATGTCTGCTTACAGTAGGTCGGGATTTGTCTTCAAGTGTTGATTCCTTGGTTTTTCTTTCATAAGTAGATTTCTTTATTTTTTAAAATTCTTTCACGCTCCTCCAAGCTGAGATTGCTGAGAATCTGAATGGAATAAGTCATCGTTTCAGGAGGCTTTCCAGAGGGCGCTTTGATCTCAAAATCATATAAACACTGTGACTCACGTAGCTATATGTAGTATGTAGTTGCTTGTACATCTGGAAAATCATAAAGCCCAGAGCTCAAGAAGCTGGAACAACTCTATCTGCCAAGAATTAAAATATCTATTCAATGCACAGCATCTATCACAACACTCACTTAGCAGGTAATTCTAGATGGCTCTCTTTTCTGGACTTTGCAAATACATCTGGTGTTGTGACATTTTGCTGCTTCCGTTTCTCTGCGCCAGTTTGCTAGTTTACAAAGAGGAGGGAGGGCAGCACTGCAGCCACAGGATCTAATCCTTGGAAATGTCAAGGTCACCCAGGCGTGGCTGAGGAAAGCACCCTGGAACTCCTTAAGCAGTTATACAGCAGCTACACTCTAACTGCACAAGAAACCAAGGAGATTGTTTGAGAGGGTAGGCCTGCAGTACAACAGATTCAAGTCCAGGTTCACCTTAGAGACCAACAAGAGTTTCAGGGTACAAGCTTTCGAGAGTCAAAGCTCCTTTTGTCAGGCATGAGTAAACCATGGCTTGCACAACAGACTCTGATTGGTTTACTACAGGGATTCTCAACCTTTTTGTGCCTGTGAGCATTTTTAGAGTGTTGAGAAAGTGACCACAGAATGGCTGCCACAGAGGCAGGTAATTACAAAACATTGGAGGATTCTAAGCCAAGCATCCTCCTATGATGGGGCAAGCCATTTCCAAATAAAGTCCTCCCTGAAGACCCCTAAGTGATACCTCTGGGGTCTTTTGAAGCACTTCCTGCTCCAATGAGGTGGTAGAAAACCAGGACCAGCTCTTTGCTTTGGGGAAGAAGTGGGAGCCAGGAAACAACTAGTGGGCATCGTGGCCCCATGGGTACCATACTGGGGATATCTGGTCTACCAGATATAAGTAACAAACTGGGATTAGTGTGTAACATTAACCTGAGTTCATCTGTTTCTTTCCTCTGCTCCCACCTCTCAGTAGGAAAGATGTCTTCCTTACACTGCCATCACTACAGCAGTTTTGATTTCACAACTAACTAGGGTTTGTCTATCCATACTTTAGAAACCATGGTTTCCTCTGATCTCTGCATACGGTCAATGTTCTTGTCCTTTTCTATCCTGTGGATTTTGTGAACAGATAAAGGCAGGTAAGTGATAAATTGTCAAGCCTGTATGATGCTCTTTTCAAGACACAGCAGCTTCAGTCAAGCTGAAGGGCTGTCAAGAAACAGATCTCTGTGGCTATGTGATAAAACAGGAGGAGGCATTTCTTTCACACAGATAAACAAGTTCTTATACCGATGGTGTGAGCAGCTGAAACAGCTTACGGTTTTAATCTGCCACAATCAAAGTGTTTATGTTTCATGCTTTTTGCACACTATATTCTCCAAAAATGTCCCTGAGGCATTTCCAAATAAAATTATACAATGCAGAAAAAACAACTTAAGCAGCAGAAAAGCATTATAAAACAACATAAACCATAAAAATGGCACAAAAAGGCCTGGTTAGCAAAACCAGCATAGATTTGAAAACCAGCAGCAAGATTTCTGGTAGAACAATGGACGGGATTAAATGACAGAAAGGACCAAATCAACAAATGCTTAAGGGGGGAAAAAACAGCTGGGCAACAACAGGTCAATAAATTCGGCATCAGAGACCTAGTGCTCATGGCTACCCACCTCCCTAATGTTTCTGTGTTTTTATTTTAGTGTCTATGAATTATTAGTATATGCTGGATATGAAAAATGGAGATGATTTTACTTATAATGATGATGGTTGTGTGCTTTCAAGTTGCAATCAACTCATGGCAATCCCAAAACCATGGGGTTTTCAAGTCAAGAGTTGAGCAGAGGTGGTTGGCCATTGCCTTCCTGTGCATGCCAACCCTGGGCTTTCTGGGTGGTCTCCCATCCAAGTAGTAACCAGGGCTGACCCTGCTGTGCTCTCAGTCTCCAACACGATCAGGCAGATAATGATTACCTCTTTCAAATAAACCACTTATTTGAATTACTCCATCCCTCACTGGAAACCTCTGGCCCTTCTCACTCATAATAGCCATTGTTACTCATTACCTACTTCTCCAAGAGGCAAAATGTTCCAGGGCCACAGCCTATTCATGCTAGTTCACTTTGAAGGAGAACACACTGGAGACAGAGCACAAGGGGGGGGGGGCGAAGAGACACTGTTCTATTTCCACTACACCTGTGTGTGTGAAGTGCCGTCAAGTCGCAACCAACTTATGGCGACCCAGTAGGGTTTTCAAGGCAAGAGACTAACAGAGGTGGTTTGCCATTGCCTGCCTCTGAAGAATGATCCTGGTATTCCTTGGTGGTCTCCCTTCAAAGTACTAACCAGATAGAAATGAATAAATGATTGAATGTTGTAAGATAACTTAGTTGGGGTAAATCAGTGGTTCATGTGCTATTGCCCCGTCTCCAGCTCAAAGCATCTTGAGTAGCAGGACAAGGAGAGATCTCTTACAGAGAGAGTCAGATCAGACAATTCTGTAGAGTTTATATGTTTTGGAGGCAGGGTCACGCTAGATTCAGCTCAGAATCATCTATGTATATTCCAGGTTGCAACCTGGTAACTCCACTCATCTTTAGGATTTACCATCATTGTGAATTTTTTCCGTTTCCCCACAGCATACATACATTTATTATGCTTTTTTTCAAATCCATGTCTTTTTCAACCCTCTGGTCTGTAAAACATTAAAATAAGATGAGGAAATGCATATAACTTTATAGGCACTAATTAGCAGGAAGCCTAGAAGCCAATGCCATTGGAAGTAAATATTTATCCTTCGTTCTGCAAAAAACAAAACAAAAAGGAGGAAAGTTTTCTTTCATCCTGTTAGTGGGAAAAATATTGCTAGTATGCCGATTTCACGCATCTCTTAATTAGGCTACTTAATCAGAATGCTTTTGATCTGAACACCATTGTTCCTTATTGGAATCTACAGGGGATTCATTGAGCTAAGATTAAACCCAACGGAAACCCAAATGCATTTGCTTTGAGGCTTACAAAGATCTTCCGATCTTCATTTAACAAAAAAGAAAACCCCTACCTGGAAGAAATTCCACTGATGCTATCTCACAACAAGACTAGATGGAACAACTGAAACTTATTAGAACTTTTTCACGATCTGTTCACCAATCTGGAAAAAAACAATGCTTTATCTGATTCTCTACTGAGGTGCCTTCAGGATGGAACTAAGACACCCCCCAAAACAAGGGGCTGCTCCTGTAAACAACATCTCTGTGTTCCGAATCCTTTCTACTCTCCCGTAACATGTGACAATGTGTGCTCTTATCACTTTTCTCTGCCACTGCACTTGTCTCTCCCACAGCCAATGCTGTGGAGAAAAGGTAGGAAAACACACCATGTGATGAAGTCACACCCCTCATTGACACAAAAGAAAAGAAACTCAAAATGGGGATGTTCTAAGTGAGGAAACACCAAGCTTTGCCCCTCAGCAAGTCATCCACAAACGCAGGAAGGGCAAAATTGTCTGATTACCAGAGAGGCTAAGGAGTGTAAGGAAGACATGCATCTATGTTGGATGCCATTTCATACCATCAACAGTCTTTGCCCCATACAATTTTTCATAGAATCATAAAGCTGGAAGGGGCCACACAGGCCATCTAGTCTAACCCCCTGCTCAATGCAGGATCGGCCTAGAGCATCCATCCAGCCACTGCTTGAAGACTGCCAGCGAGGGGGAGCTCACCTCCTCCCTAGGCAGCCGATTCCACTGCTAAGCAGCTCACACTGTATATTCTCCCCTCATATCGAGCAGGTTCCTTTCTGTAATTTAAACCCATTATTGCCAGCCCGACCCTCTGCTGCCAACAGTAACAGCTCCCTGCCCTCCTCTAAGTGACAGCCCTTCAGATACTCAGACAGCAATAATGTCCTCCCCTTAGTTTCCTCTTCTCCAGACTAAACATTCCCAAATCCCTCTGCCTTTCCTTGTAGGGCTTGGTCTCCATGTCATCCTCGTCGCTCTCCTCTGCACCTGCTCAATTCTGTCCACATCCTTTTTGAAGTGAGGCCTCCAGAACTGCACACAATACTCCAGGTGCGGCTTGACCAATGAGGTGTACTTTTGACTGAACAAAGGCTGTGATTTGGATCCTTCCAAAAACATTGACCAAGAGAAGGATTTCCCATCACCAGAAGGGGATTTCCTCAACTCCCCCCTTCCAGTGCAGCCCATAATGCTACCTGAAAGGTTGCTGGGGGGTGGGGAGGAACCACCAGGAAGAGCGGGAAGGGGAAGTCTGCAGTGGGAGGAATGGAATCAATAAATATCCCCCCCTTCATTCAGCAGAAATGCTGCCTGCGATTCAATTTACTGTGTTGATAACAGCCTCCTTCTCTCTACATCTTTTTACGCAGTCCTTTAAAAAGGGTTGTGGGAATAGTGCTGGGTTAGCAAGAAATAATAACACAGGCTAGTTTGTTCATCATCTTAATAGCATTTAGCTTGAGTCATAAAGAAATCCCAGATTTTTATTGCTCAGTAGAGTATTCCTGCCACTGCTAATGAAGGGTACGTCAACGGCTTCCGCAACAGTTACTAAAGAAGGGAAAGACAAATGTAATTACTTTTAGAGAAAAGTTTGCTATCATCATGCCTGCTAAGTGCATGGATTACCCAAGGGCTAGCCAGTTTCATAGCCCAGAGAATTGGAGGGAGGGGGTAAGGCAAATGGCATTCTTATTGCCATCTGCAGAGATCCCCGTGACAGGCTGAGCAGTTAATAGCACACAAAACACAAAGCATGTAAATTACTCTGCTCCATCAAATGAAAAATCATGGATTGTGTTTATGAATGAGACTTTAAACTAGTGATGGGAAACCCCTCCCAGGTCAGTTTGTAGTTATATAAGAATTATGAGCTGCTGCGGAAGGGGGGAGGGCCTTGCAGGATTTTGCTGCAGGCAGAGGTCCCTTCCAAAGCAGACTCCAACCCCACATAACACCCCTCCGTCCCTCTGCAGCCCCAGGGAAGGCTTAGCTGGCTGCCCCCACTCTGGTTCTGGGGCTTGACTGAGAAGAGCCCAGACCACTCTCCCTGCCCCCCAGGAAAATCCCTCTTCATTCAGGGCATGGATCTCCTGAATGGCCAAATATAAGGCATGAAGGACCCAGGCAGAGTGAACAGAAAAGCTAATCCGTTAAATACGCATTTACTCAAAGGCAAGGCTTGTTCCCCCACCCCACCCACAGGTATATCATCAAAAAAGAAGGGATCATCTTTCAATTGAATAACAAATTATAGTGATGACCAATAATTTTAAAAAATTGTTTTGTGTATAACATTTGTTCTGTGTACAACATTTTACCTTCAGGGCCCTCTTCCTTTTGAGTAAATATAGTACTATAACAACTAATTAAATAAGAGATGGTTAAGAGAAGAGAGAAGTATTAACATCTGGTACACTATAACCCCACGGGGCAAAACTTCCAGGAAAAGAAGCTGGCTGGAAAACAATCAAGTTCTCTAACACGACTGTCCTACTGGATGTATAACTCCTCAGGTCAGACTCAACCTCAGTTGGGGTGAAAGACCAGCTCCCTCCAACAGCAGCCTCACTACTGCTAGGGTTGCCAACCTCCAGGTAGTAGATGGAGACCTCCTGCTATTACACCTGATCTCCAGCCAATGGAGATCAGTTCACCTGGAGAAAATGGCCACTTCGGCAATTGGACTCTATGGCACTGAAGTCCCTCCCCTCCCCAAACCCCGCCCTCCTCAGGCTCTGCCATAAAAACCTCCCACCAGTGGCGAAGAGGGACCTGGCAATCCTAACCACTGCCCAGCTTCAGAGTCTTATATGCTCTGCCTCCTTAACAGCAATTGGCTCCTGTTTTCCCCTCAATGTTCCCCAATCCTAAGGCGTGGAGCAGGGTTGCCATCCTCCAGGAGGTGGCTGGAGATCTCCCAGAATTACAGCTGGTCTCCAGATGATATCGATCAGTTCCCCTGCAGAAAATGGCTGCTTTGGGGGGCAGACCCTGTGGCAGTGTACCCTGACAAGGTCTCTCCCCAAACCCTGCCCTCCCCAGGCTCCACCCCCCAAAATCTCCAGGTATTTCCCAAAACACAGTTGGCAACCCTACGCTTGGAGGGTACCTGGGAAATGTAGGCCTACAGGAAAATAAACAGTGTGAGGGATCTCTTCAGGCCTACTGGCCACTCCACCCCCTCAGGCCTAGGATTATGACATGAACATTAATACATAATGTTTAAAAAGTTTTTTTTAGTTCTACATTGATTCATAATGTAAAAGGAGATTCTCTACCCAGAATTGTATATTTCTTACTTACAGTACAAATGTAATGGGGGCTCAGGGGCTCAGGGAGTGGACTGACCATTATGCGGTCTATCTCTGTTATGCTGGCGTACGGGGTTGTTACACCGGTGCAGACTCCCAGTGACACTGTGCTGCTCTTGGGAGCTGGTGCAGCCCCACAGCAGCTGGCCATTGGCGCAACTGAGGCACAGGCCCCGTGCCAGCATGGTTGTGGGAGGTGCATGGGGCACGGCGGGAGTTAGCCGGCTCTCTAAGCCCTTCCAGCCTGGGAACGCCCCCTGACATAGGCACAAAATTGCGCCTTCAAAAATCACGGTATGATCACATGTGGATGGTTACAGGTTCAGTCCTCAGTATCTCCAGCTAAAAGGATCAGGTAGCAGGTGACGTGAAAGACCTCAACCCAAGTTATAGAGAGTTGCTGTCAGTCAGAGTAGACAAAGCTGAATTTGACAGACCAACAGTCGGACTCGCTAGGTGGCAGCTTCATTTTATTACAGAGGGTCTGTATCTCAATGTTAGAGCATCTCCTTTGAGCCATGAAGAAAACTGCCTTCAGCCACAAGGAAAGGCAGGAAATGAATATTTTAATAAACAATTACATTGCAAGCAGAAGGTGCCAGGTTCAATCCCTGGCTCGCCAGTAAAAAGGCGCAAGTGATGTGAACCTTCTCCACCTGGAAAGCTTCTTCCAGTCAGAGAAGATAAATTACCTTGAATAAGATAGTATCGTGTGGGTTTGCACGTAGCACCACGGTTTGTGGAAACAACTTTTTTGGGCTATGATTTATTTTTAACATTTATACGCCACCTCTCCAGAGACCTGCTTCTGCCTCCTTTCTATATATAAGCTTTAAAAGGTAAAAAAAAACACCACCTAAAGCTTTGGAAGAAAAAAAAGAACAAAGCACGTGATCTAACAGGTCTCTGGCAAGTTATATCAGGGTTGGGAAGCTTAGTAGAGCTTGGTCAGGCAAGTTCAAGGGCTGGGCACATCTCCCTGCCCCACCAAGGTTCTGGAGTATCCATGGGGATGCTCATTGTCTTCTGGAGCCTCAGAAAACACCATTTGGGTGTGTTTGCTTAGGCGCATCTGAGCTTTCATTAGAGTCCGTGGCTTGGGAGGAAAAAAACTAGACTTAAACAAACCATAATTCTCTAAAATCTCATTTTATATTTCAAGCTATAGATGATTAGTTCAGAGAAATGACATTTGATTCATAACACACCTGAGTGCCATGAGCCATAGCAATTCATATTCTCAGCAGGTAATTACAAATTCTGTCAGCTGTCTCAGTTGGAGCTAAATTTTAGGGAGGATGCATTGCTGCCACGGCAACCACGATCCCCATATCTCTCCTTCCTGACAAAAAGGGAATTCGTGATGTGGTGTCTCCAGGTTATGTGTTTCTCCACCCCTACTCCACCGTGGACTGCCAAAAAAACAAATCAGTGGGTTATAGATCAAATCAAACCTGAACTGACCCTAGAAGCTAAAATGACTAAACTGAAGCTATCGTATTTTGGTCACATTATGAGAAGAGAAGAGTCACTGGAAGTCATGCTATGAAAAGTTGAGGGCAGCAGGAAAAGAGGAAGACCCAACAAGAGATGGATTGACGCAATAAAGGAAGCCACGGCCCCCAGTTTGCAAGATCTGAGCAAAGCTGTCAAAGATAGGACATTTTGGAGGACATTGATTCATAAGGTCGCCATGAGTCGGAAGTGACTTGACAGCACTTAACACACACACACTCCACTTCATGGGCTACCGTGTGCAATGGTGGAGACCATTCTCAGTACACAAGAATCTCACTATTACTAGATGATACCAGGAAAGAGGAGAATGATCCTTTCCTTCTGGACAGATGTGTCCTTTAATGATATAGACAGGTCCTGAGAATACACTGACCTGAGTAAGAGGATTTGTATTGTCCGGTGGAACGGAAACAAACTAATGCATTTTTGCAACAACTGTTGTACTAATGCAGCAACTAATTACATTGTCCGCTACTGGCCAGTGAAGGCCAAATTAAAATTCTAGCATTCGTCATTAGCGGTATATTTTTCTTACACAGTCTCCTTTCTCATTCATGGGGCTTCTCTTTGGTGTGCGGCACTCAGTGTTACTCAGGAACGTTTCTGCATTCTGAGATATCACTCGGCATTGTTTTAAGCAAATTTTACCAACCATATGGGCTACAAATTCTTTTTTTGAAAAGAAGGAAACTGAGATTGTTGTGAAATGGAGTTCTGTACCATATTCTACCTTTGCCAGAAATTATTGCATTCTTTCTGCTCTATTCATTAACATATACTTTTCCTGCATGCCCTTATGTGTTATCCTTTGTGCTATTGGCCTTTTTCAACCCTGCAAACAAACATGGGGTTGAATGGCAGAAGTACCCAATTTTTGGTGTTCTCATTTTAAAACGCTGTTTTCACCATGTCCACCATGTGGTTCGTTTCCCATTGGCTTCAAGGGGAAATGAATTTCCGGCTGCAACCTTTTGTTTCCAGTCCAAAGGGGCGGGGTTACCCACCAGCCATTTTCCTACTGAAAACTGCCACCCCCAACCTGCTTTTATGGAAATCTTTTCTATAGATGCCATTTAAAGCAGCTTTCTGTGTGCTACTGATTGTAGCACACGCACCTTATTAGGAAGACACTGCCAGGCATTCGGGGGTGGGGAGTGATGTATACTCCCCAACACACTGACTATGGTCCAGGGGGTGGAAACATAATGCTTGCTTCTGTGTCTAGCATACAGCACCAAAGAACACCCCCAGGCAAGATATGTGCAAGACTTCAGATTTACTCTGTCCCTTCTCTTCACCCCCAATGAACTCTAAGCTAGATGGCCAGGTGCCAGAATAATGGATAAAGACGAAGACTGACATTTATTGCTCGATGTTTTTATTTACCCCATTTGGATCTGATATGATATTAATGTGAATGACCTTTCTCACTTTGATTTAACAGCTGGATTCCTGTCCCTATTCAATGGTAAAACAGTCTCCCTCTGAATAAGAATTAGAGCCATCTATTTTTATTTTTCATCATGTATGTAAGCAGATAGTGCCCTTAAAAAAAAGCCTGCTTATCTGCAGTCTCCCAACTCCTGCTAGTTAGCACCAAAGAACAAGCCATGAGATATATTTTCCACCAGGAGTATTACTGAAAGGGCCCTGAACTGGATAGCCCAGGCTAGCCTGATCTCATCAGATCTCAGAAGCTAAGCAGGGTTGACCCTGGCAAGACCTCCAAGGACTATCAGGATCGTGATGTGGAAGCAGGCAATGGCAAC
Source organism: Euleptes europaea (assembly GCF_029931775.1). Classification (NCBI taxonomy): domain Eukaryota; kingdom Metazoa; phylum Chordata; class Lepidosauria; order Squamata; family Sphaerodactylidae; genus Euleptes; species Euleptes europaea. The sequence goes on along the minus strand of NC_079317.1, from coordinate 18,988,260 downwards.
CTAACTCAGGATGTCTCTTGCCTTGAAAACCCCACCAGGGGTTGCCATAAGTCAGATGTGACTTGACGACAAAAAAATAAAATAAAATACTGAAAGGAGACTCATTTGAGACCAGCCTCGTCTGTACATTCTGAGTTCAGCCCCCTTCTCCAGAAAGGGCAAGTCAAGCACAAAATACCTACTCTAGCTTAACTCTTGAAACAGCTTGAACACATGAATGTGCTTGAACACATGAAGCTGCCTAATGCTGAATCAGACCCTTGGTCCATCAAAGTCAGTATTGTCTACTCAGACTGGCAGTGGCTCTCCAGGGTCTCAGGCAGAGGTCTTTCACATCACCTACTTGCCTAGTCCCTTTAACTGGAGATGCTGGGGATTGAACCTGGATCTTTCTGCAAGCCAAGCAGATGCTCTACCACTGGCATGATGCACAGAGACCACACAGAAGAAGCCACATTTTAGGATCCCTTCTCCTATGGGCTGGAAGGAGTCTCACTTAAGACCAGCTTGCTTCTAGTATAGTGGGTGGACTGGTCCTTTAACTGATGGAACTGTTCCCAGAGGGACACTGCCTAGGAGGGCCTCTAGCAGAGGGCAACAATGGCATACCCGGCATGGCTGTTGGCTTGTCCTGAACCGCTGCCAACTGATGGTGGTGCAAAAGAAGATGACAGGAAAGTCTAGGTCTACCCTCGCTGTTGCAGCTGGTAAGGCTGGCACTGAGCAACCCCTATCAGAACCCCTTTGTTCAGCTTCAACCAGGACCATTAACACAAGGCCAACCTGCTCCTGCATCAAACAGCTAAATTCTGTACAACAACAGAGTTCAACTCCATCTCTTGTAGATGACACAGTGGACATTTGACTCTTGAAAGCCTGGAAATCTTGTTGGTCTCTAAGGGGCTACTGGACTCCAATCTGGAGCATGGCTACCCACCTGAAACCACCTCCAAAACCTCAGAAATCCCACACAATCCCATGGCCACAAAACTGCTTCTCTAATACAACTCTAATACTTCTGTTCAAAGACTTAATAAGCAACAATCTAGGCTTTTAACACACCTTGGCAAAACTTACTAGGTTCTTCCAGGCAAGGCACAAGAATAAAAAAAAAAAGTCCGTTGCAATTATTAAATGGGGAAAACAAACCAAATGTACGCTCTATCCACTCTGAAATAAGCAGGTGTTTGATCTATGTGAGGCATGGAGGACCTTGTCTGCATTAACCCAAGATGTGCAGAGTTCCGTGCATGTTAAAAGGGGTTAGTACATTAATGTCCTTCAACCTTGGTGCTTTGCAGCGTGTGCTATGCACTCACCTTCTGGTCACCTGAATAAAATTTCCCATTGGAACACCAGCCTAGAATAAATCTGAAAAGGGGCTGCAAAAAAACCCCTCTATCATGACCACATTAATTGGATTGAACTTAATTAGGATCTCAGCTTTATTGGGAAATCTCCCAGGGAACCTTGACTAATGAGAATGGATGCTGGTTGACTACTGATTAACTAGAAGACTGCTAGCATGTGCTCGGCTTAATGAATGAAGCTTGGCCAGCAATGAATTCAACATGTGGCTTGCTAACCATCGAATCTGGCCCTGTTCAGGCAGTCTGTGTTGCACACTGCAGCCTCACTTGATCTGAATTCACTTAGCAGAAATACAAAGCATCCAATAAAATAAGGATGTGTTGGTTGGTGGGCAGAGCTCATGCTTTCCAGGCATGTTCATGTTATTGAAAGGGTCTGCCTAGTTGGTGACAACATAAGATAGTTTCATTTGATATAGTCCCTTCACAAGCTTTGGCATTTCAGGGACTGCCTCTGCAAGGAGGTTCAATTATATTGAAACGTACAGAAAGTGGCTGATGAATATTATTATTCACAATTTATTTAGCACATGTTTTATCCCGCCCTTCCTCCAAAGAGCTCAGGTTGGCATATACTGGTCCCATTCCTCCATTCTACTGTTGCAAAGACCTTGTGATGTACATTAGGATGAGAAGGAGTGAAGGGGCTGAGTTCATCCAACGAGTTTTCATGGCAGTGTGGAGATTTCAACCTGGGTCTCTCTCACTAAGAGCACCAGGTTAAAAACTTTAACACTGTCTCTGGGGCCATGGTACAGTATCTGCTTTGCCTGAAGAAGGTCCCAGGTTCAATCCCCAGAATCTCCAGTTAAAGAGATCAGGGGTGTCAAACTCATTGTCAGGTCCGTGCTACCTACTGGAATACAGGCTCTGGATCCATGCAGGCCAGGAGCTGGCTTCCATTCAAGGCCAGAGCCTGGCTGCTTCTCAAGGTCTGCTTCTCATGCTCACAAATCCTGTGTACAGTTTCGGTTCCTCTGGTTATCTCAGATGTTTGATGTTATGGCTTCCCTCCCTGGGAACCGCTGTGTTGCTCACTCTGCTTAGAATGCTTTTAACCTGTACTTCGCATACCTAGAGTCATTAGCAGCCTCACCTGCGTGTGAGGCAGTCAGCTTCTTTTAATCTGTCTTTTTGCTCCTAATAAAGTAGCATTGCTTAGGATCACCTGCCTGGGCGTGTGTGCTTTTTGGGATGCTAAGGACAGACGCCTGAGTCTGACACTCATTTGTTATGATGGCTGGATATAACATAAATGTCACTTGGTTGGGCCGGGCCATGCCTCGCCAGCCCAGATCAGGACTGTGTGTGTGTGTGGCAGCCTCGGCTGGTTCGCGGGCCGGATAAGAGCTCTCAAGGGGCCAAATCCAGCCTGTGGGCCCTATGTTTGATACCCTGGATTAGATCATATGAAATGTGAAAGGCTTCCACCTGAGACCCTGAAGAGCTGCTGCCAGTCAGAGCTGACAATACTGACCTTGATAGACCAAAGGTCTGAGTCTATAAGGCCACATTGTGTATTCATTTTGTCACATTTAGGGTAACACACAATTTTGTATGCCTTTGTTTTCCAATTATCTGTATTCTTAGAAGAACTATAGATTCACATTGAGCTGGTAGATTCCAAAATGTTACCTATGGCAAAATTGAGACTCAAAATTCTTTCCTGTAACAATGAAGTCAAGCCAATGAGGTTTCTAAGACTTCCCTGTTCAATTTGGCTCACATTTAAAAGTTGGTGCTACTGAATTTTAACAGGACCTTGTAATCCTTTGCATGAAGGCTCAGTAATCATGTAGCTGGGATGATTGATGGGACTGTGAAATGGCTGTCAAACAGTACTGATTATAATTCCAAACACTGCCCGTCTTCTGTAAAATTGCCCAGTATGCCTGCTTAAGATAATATTGAATAATCCTGGATTTGATAATGAAATATTGCAAAAATGAACCATGGTAATTAGAGAAATTAAGAGAGGCTCCCCCCATCCAGGGTATGATGGTTTCCCAAACACAATGGGGTGTGGCAGCAAGATATGAACACAAAATCTAAGACCCTTTTATTATTTATTTGGAAAATGTGCATGTTGCATCTCCAAAGACCTCCTCAAGGTGTCTTACAAGAAAAAAACAATGCAACCAAATTGGAAGCATAAAATTATCCAATTGCAAAATAAGAAGCCATAAACACCCGGCAATAAAACATTTAGCATCCTAAAATGATGGTCATAAAACTCCATCCTCATGCTAGAAGCAAACCAGAAAGAAGGTTTAAAAAGACAGAATCTCTCAGTTAAAAAGCCTGGGTAAAATATATGTTTTTGCCTGGTATGGAAGGGAGAGTAAAGTAGATGCCCAGAAAACCTCAAGGGGAGGATGTTCCAAAGGTGTGGTGCCACCACTGAAAAAAGTGTGGTTGCCACCTGCCTCACCTCTGCAGGCAGGGGCAGAGAGCAAGGCTTGCCAAGACCTTACATTTTTATCCTGCCCTTCTTCCAAGGAGCTCAGATATGTTCTTCTGATGCTCCCTAGATCAACCTTCCAGATGTGAGACCATCAACCTTCCAGATGTGAGACCCCCCAGACCCCAGGCAGCGGCATGGGACCCATAGAGCTGCAAGCACAGGACAGGAAGTCACATGGCAGAGTCATGTGCTAAAAAGGACAGCAGGGAGGCATACATTCTAGAAGCGGATCCTTTGTAAAAGCAAGCAAAAAGACAGTTCCATAGGGATTTTGTAACATGCTCAAGGGTCCCAGCCCATGGGATGAAGACCAATGTTCCCCCCCACCATCACATTTAGGAGATTGCACAAGATGCTTGATCGAAACAGATATGCTGCTACTGTCCCCTCACTCAGCTCTTTGCTCAGGTCTCTGGGCAACCCACCCCAGGAATTCTACAACCCTGCCCTGGAGTATACATACTTTATGTTCCATGATCATACCAATCCATGAGCCTCCACAGCTAAGCCAGGATTCCAGGGTCAGAGCATGCAAATTTCTGAGAAGGCCAACATTAAAAGCTGAAGACTGAAGGACTTGGGCATGTTGGCAGCAGAGGATAGGACTCACAATAATGGGTTTTAACTGTGGGTGGAAAGGTACCAGATGGATATTAGGATTTTTTTTTTACAGTAAGAGTTGTTCAGCAATGGAATCAGCTTCCTAGGGAGGTGGTGAGCTCCCCCTCACTGGCAGTCTTTAAGCAGAGGCTGGACAAGCACTTGTCAGGGGTGCTTTAGACTGATCCTGCATTGAGCAGAGGGTTGGACTAGATGGCCTGTATGGCCCCTTCCATCTCTATGATTCTAAGTTCTTCAAGTTACAGTTGGTCAAACTTTCTGGCAAGTGTCACAAGTGAAGTCAGAAGTATGAAGTAAGTATCACTCTACTGTGTACCAGGGATTTTGTCTGTGTGGTGGCCAGGGTTACAAAATTCCAGGGGGTGGATTGCCTCAAAAGTCAAGCAAGGTGCTTTGGTGGGATAATAGCAATAGACCTGTCCTCATCAAGCAGTTTAAGTCACCTTCTAAACATGGCTGGGGGAGACTCATTTTCTGGGGGCCCACCATGGCTCTCTGCTGCCACTCCAGGCACAGTAAGACTCTCTCATAATACCAGAATGCAGGGTCATCTGCTGAAACTGGAGGGTGAGAGATTCAAAACAGATAAAAGGAAGTATTCCTTCATACAATGCGTAGTTAAATTGTGGAACTCCCTGCCCCAGGATGTGGTGATGGCTTCAAACCTGGAAGGCTTAAAGAGGGGAGTGGACATGTTCATGGAGGATACAGCTATCCATGGCTACTAGTCAAAAGGAATACTAGTCATGATGCACACCTATTCTCTCCAGTATCAGAGGGGCAGGCCCATTATATTAGGCGCTGTGGAACACAGGCAGGATGGTGCTGCTGCAGTCGTCTTGTTTGTGGCCTTCCTAAAGGCTCCTGGTTGGCCACTGTGTGAACAGACTGCTGGATTTGATGGGCCTCGGTCTGATCCAGCATGGCTTTTCTTATGTTCTTATATCCAGCCCCCTGGGACTTCCCCTCTAATCTACTGAATGAGCGACTCAGGCAAAAAAACAGCACAGGGAAGAGGTGAGTATTCTGTGCTGCAGCCAGGCTTGTGGGCTCCCATCAGTTCCTTCTACATTCACCTCAGATGCTTGATGACAGTGCCTAGGCTGGCCGCCTGAGCCCCCAAAGGCAGGAAAAACCAGTACAGAAGTCCTGGGGTGAAAACGCACGGTCGCTTTAGCCTCCTTTATTCCCTGTTTCAGCCAGGATTTAGCCAGGATCAAATGCATGCGTTTTCGCCGAATGTGCGTTCAATCCTGGCTGAATCCTGGCTAAAACAGGGAATAAAGGAGGCTAAAGCGACCATGCATTTTCGCCCCTAGATAAGCTTCTCAAGCTGTTCTGAGGAGGGTGAGAGCCAACGACTTCAGCACTGGACAGCTCCCTGCAATATTTCTAACTGGGAAGCTGCAGCCTCTAATGATAGGGAGCTACAGAGCTTGCCGCCTTTTGTATCCTACCTGCTCATCCAGCTATGTATAAAGTAGTCCCTTGTGCAAGCACTGAGTCATTACTGACCCATGGGGTGACAACACATCCCATCGCTTACTAGACAGACTTTGTTTATGGGATGGTTTGCCATTGCCTGCCCCAGTCGTCTACACTTTACCCCCGGCAAGCTGGGTGCTCATTTTACCGACCTCGAAAGGATGGAAGACTGAGCCAACTTTGAGCCGGCTACATGAAACTGACTTCCATCGGGATTGAACTCAGGTCATGAGCAGAGCTTTTGACTGCATTACTGCAGCTTACCACTCTGCGCCATGGGGGTCATCCAACTAGGCCTCAAACAAAACTAGCTGGATCACATTAGTATAGAGGATCTTCACAGAGCCAGGACGTTGCAGGATTGGGGAGATCGGGGTTGAAATGCTCACTCAACCACAAAGCTCACAGGGGTGATCGTGGAACAGTCACTCTTTTCTAGCCTAACCTACCTCACGTGGCTGTGGCAAAGATGAAATGATGAGCTATGAATTCTGCTCTGAGCTCCTCAGAGGAAATGTGGGATAAATATTTAATATCCAGACATGGCTCTAAATACCATACTAGAATGTCTCTCAGAAGTATGTCCTATTTGACTTATTGTTGCATTAGATGAATAGTTTCTGAGAAGGCCAAAATTAAACTTTTTTTAACTGCCAGAAAAAGACCTGTATTTTATTTTAGAAAAAAGAAGCCCGAGAAAAAAGTCTCTTCCCCTCTTTAGTGATCTATTGAGTTAAACTCTGCCAAGACTTCACACATTTTCGCTCAAGTCAGATCTGTTTTAATAATGGATCAAAAAGTATCACCACCACAGCCCAGAGCTAGGCAAAAGAACATTTTTTAAAAAATCTGCAATCATTACCTGAAGAGATAAACAAGAGGAAGTAAAAGCTGGGGTTCTGTACCATGCTGTATTTAAAAATAATTTTTAGTGGTGTTGTTATTTCATAGATCAGAGCTCCTATATTCCCAGAGCTGCTAACAACTTATTGCTACCAGATTTTCAGTTGCATGCTTTCCTGTTGGTCGGTGTTTCTACCTATAATCCTTCTCTGGGGATAAATAGATATATGTACACACAGTGCATAAAAGCAACTCCTCGTCATAAATGGCATGCATTTTCAAAAGCATAAACTTTCCTAACATAATTCCAGCTCCGAAGTTAATTTTGCTTTAATGTCCCATCAATGGAGCATCCAAAAGGTTGCAACTCAGCCTTTTGCAGGCAGAACAAAAACTACCTCCTGTTTTCTCTTACACAAGGAATGGACAGAAACAATGTGAATAGTCTGCAGGGTCATTGTATTTTTATTTATAAAGCACCTTTTACTTACATAAGAGCCCCGTGGCGCAGAGTGGTAAGCTGCAGTACTGCAGTCAAAAGCTCTGCTCTGGACCTGAGTTCGATCAGAACCTGACAAGTGATTGTCCAGCCTCTGCTTAAAGACTGCCAGTGAGGGGGAGCTCACCACTCCCCTAGGTAGCTGATTCCACTGTCGAACAACTCTTACTGTAAAAAAATTTCCCCTAATACCCAGTTGGTTCCTTTCCACCTGCAATTTAAACCCATTATTCCAAGTCCTATCCTCTGCTGCCAAAAGGAACAGCTCCCTGGCCTCCTCTAAGTGATAGCCCTTCAAATACTTAAAGAGAGCAATCATGTCCCCCCTCAACCTCCTCTTCTCTAGACTAAACATTCCCAGCTCCCTCAGCCTTTCCTCGTAGGGCTTGGTCTCCAGGCCCTTGATCATCCTCATCGCTCTCCTCTGCACCTGCTCCATTCTGTCCATATCTTTTTTGGAAGTGAGACCTTCAGAACTGCACACAGTACTCCAGGTGCGGCCTGACCAATGCACTGTACAGAGGAACTATGACATCTTGAGATTTGGATGTTATGCCTCTGTTGATGAGAAGAGGGGGGAGGGGAGAAAAAGAAGAAAAACAGGGGGCTGGGGGAGTCAGAAGGAAAAAAGGCAAATGGGGAATGGGGGAGGATTGGGAGAAAAATGAGGACCTGTGGGGGACTGGACAGGAGAAAAAGTGGCAACTGAAATGTGGGAGGAAGAAAGGGAGAGCACATGGTGATTGGGCAGTGAGGTGGAGGAAAGAAAGAGAAATGGGAGCTCACAGAACACTGGAAGGGAAAATGGGGTTGGGGGCAGTGAGAAAAGGGAGGGCACATGGGATTCCCCTTCCCTGTGAATCCTGCTGGTCTTCCCATACATCTGACACACAAACACACACACAAAGTAACAAAGAACCTTGATGTGGGAGTTTGAACATAACCTCCAATGTCATTAGCGTTATAAGAAAAAGTTCCACATGGTTACTGGCATTGTACAATAGTTATCAGCTGAAAGCTCAGAAACCAGAGATATTTGCATTTGACTTCTGTTGCACTTACAGTCCCGGAATTCCATGAGTTCATTCCATGAGTTCCTTTCACTTTCTTTTCCCTCCCCACAGAGGTACACAACCTGCCCTTTAAATGCTTTATCCAAATTAAACTGAAGGGAAGATATTTTTGGAAACAGAGTACATAAAGCCTTGGACGTTAATTAAATCATATATCAAGGTCATTTGTTTTAGATTAAGGAAACAATTATGAGTGTACTCCGTGCCCATGTTTCAGAAGTGCACTCCTGGAGCAATACAAGTTTCTCTGTCAGAAGACTCCAGATTCATTTACGCAACTACTTTTTTATAAGTTGTTGCTCCCTCGGTATGGACCAGGGGTCTCCAGTATGGTGCTCGTGGACACCACGGCGCCCGCCAACACCTTTCCTTGTGGTTGTCAAATGGTTTTAGAAAGTGGGTGGGGCCCATGGGGCTCTTGCCCAGCAGAGCTTCCGATTGTGCAGATTGAAATAACATCGTTTCAGCAGCAGCTGCCACCAGTGTGGCTTTGATTCTCTCTCACTCCGCTTTCTCATTAAAATACTCATTGTAGTTTAAAAATTACCCCTTGTCTCCCCTGCGCTTGGGTTTCCTCTCTCTGTGTTGTTCAGTCCCCTGCAGCAGCCATTTTGTGGCTGGCCCCGCCTCCCGTGGCAGCCATTTTGTGGTTCTGCTCACCACTCTGTGTCTGAATTCCAAAGGTGATCGCAGGCTGAGCTGAAAAAGATTGGGGACCTCTAGCATGGACTAGCTTTAGGAAGTGCTTCAGTCTAGCATCCTCTGTTCCCTGCACTGGCAAGCCAGTGTGGTGTAGTGGTTAAGAGCGGTGGACTCTAATCTGGAGAACCGGGTTTGATTCTCCACTCCTCCACATGAGCGGTGGACTCTAATCTGGTGAACTGGGTTGGTTTCCCCACTCCTGTTCATGAAGCCAGCTGGGTGTCCTTGGGCTAGTCACAGTTCTCTCTGAATTCTCTCAGCCTCACCTACCTCACAAGGTGTCTGTAGTGGGGAGTGGAAGGGAAGGTAGAGAAAGTTGGCCAACTCCTCTTCCTCCTCCTCCTCCTCCTTCATGCCTGGATCCAGAGCAGAAGCCATGGACAGCAGCCCTGGGCACAGCCTTTGCTCAGAGCAACTGCTCCATTTGTCATAATGTCCATGGCTCAGCAACACCTCTTAATATGTTAATATTGTCAGCAGAGCTCAGCCATTTGAAGTTTCGGGGCCGAGAAAAAAGCAGATGCATGAGTTTTCTGCAACCTTACTGATAGAGATGTTTAAAGAGCATAATTCCCCCTTTTCTTTTTTGGAGACATTAAAGCCACGAGTAATCTAGTTTGAGACACTTCAGTGAAGAGGTTGGCAATGGATCAAATGCTCTTTGTTTCTGTTATAATGGTACTAAATCAGCACTAAGCAGAGTTAATTATAGAAAATGTGTATGAGGAGAAAATGTCACCCGCAGAAAACAGCTGGTACATCTACCTCCCGTTCCTCTTTTCTTGTCTCATAATAAGGCCTTGCGGCTCTTCTCTTCTTTATGTTGTGCCTTTTTGCAAATTTTGTTCCTCATTTCTCACTATTTACAACATAGTGGAAGTTTTGAAACATGAAAACCCAAAAATGATGAGAATGTTGATGAGATGGACACCATGTGATAGAGGGTTTCATTATGCTCTTACTTAGTAGCTAGAGGGTTGGATCTGAAAGAAATTTTCCATTGGCAGAAAGGAACGTTTCTGCCTCCCTCTTCCCACTGCAACCTGCTAATCTCTACAAAATGCTACTTTGGGGGGACAGGGGACCCTGAAGAATGTCACAACAAGAAGGTAAGCAGCAGGAGGGAAGAATAAAAAAAATTCCAATTTAGTCTGGATTCAACCCATAGTCTATGTCAGGGCTGATTCCAGGATTTTTATTAGGGAGTGGGGGCTGCAGGCAGAAAGTATCATGGAATCATAGAGTTGGAAGGGACCACCAGGGTCATCTAGTCCAACCCCCTGCACAATGCAGGAAATTCACAACTACCTCCCCCCTCATACCCCCAGAGACCCCTACTCCATGCCCAGAAGATGGCCAAGATGCCCTCCCTCTTATGATCTGCCTAAGGTCATAGAATCAGCATTGCTGATAGATGGACATCTAGCCTCTGCTTAAAAACCTCCAGGGAAGGAGAGCTTACCACCTTCCGAGGAAGCCTGTTCCACTGAGGAACCATTCTAACTGTTACAAAATTCTTCCTAATGTCTAGAAGGAAACTCTTTTGATTTAATTTCAACCAGTTGGTTCTGGTCCAACCTCTGGGGCACCAGAAAAGAACTTGGCACCATCCTCTATGTGACAGCCCTTCAGGTACTTGAAGATGGTTATCATATCCCCTCTCAATCTTCTCCTCTTCAGGCTAAACATACCCAGCTCCTTCAACCTTTCCTCATAGGACTTGGTCTCCAGACCCCTCACCATCTTTGCTGCCCTCCTCTGGACATGTTCCAGTTTGTCTACATCCTTCTTAAACTGTGATGCCCAAAACTGAACACAATAGTCTAGGTGAGGTGTAATCAAAGCAGAGTAAAGCATTACCATCATTTAGTGTGATCTGGACAGTATACTTCGGTTGATAAAGTTCCCAGGGTCTCCTTCCCTCTACCCACCACCAAGTCCCCACTTGTGTCCCCTTCCTTTCTACCCACTCTCATGCCTCCGACCTGTCTGTGTATCCTTCCTGTGCCTGCTGGTAACGCCCCCCCCCCCCCCGACAGCTGATGTTCACAGTTGCCTGCAACACAACCCTTTCCTTGCTGGCACTGGGTAACACATGCAGATAGGAGATCAGGTGATGGAATGATAGTGAGTGGGCTGGGACGGCGGCAACAATGGCCCTGCCATAAGCCCTGATGGGCAGCAGCTCCCCAAGATCTCAGGAAGAGACCTTCTGCATCACTTGGACTTTAGGCCCCTTTCCAACTTTTTCAATCTATGACATCCATGACCTACTGTGTTAAGTGCCGTCCCTTCTGACTCATGGCGACCCTATGAATCAATGTCCTCCAAAACGTCCTATCTTTAACAGCCTTGGAAATCGAGGGCTGTGGCTTCCTTTATAGAGCTGATCTATCTCCTGTTGGGTCTTCCTCTTTTCCTGCTGCCTTCCACTTTTCCTAGCATGATTGTCTTTTCAAGTGACTCTTGTCTTCTCATAGTGTGACCAAAGTACGACAGCCTCAGTTTAGTCATTTAAGCTTCTAGAGTCAGTTCAGGCTTGATTTGATCTATAGCCCACTGATTTGTCCCCCCCCCCTTTGGCAGTCCATGGTATCCATAACACTCTCCTCCAACACCACATTTCAAAGGAATCTACTTTCTTCCTATCAGCTTTCTTCACTGTCCAGCTACTACCTGATTCAATTTGAAAATCTTGTTGGACTCTAAGGTGCTACTGGACTCGAATGTAACTGTTCTACTGCTGATCTGAACGTGCGAATTACTGTTACATTCCTGGGCTAACATTGTGGTGTTTGCAATTTTTGATTGTGGTATTCTTTAAGTCACAATGGCTTAAAGAAGCCATCCCTTCCGCTGCCCCCTCCAATAATTATCACGCTACACCTGCATAACCTTCATGCACAGACTGGGAGCGGCCCAAATCAACACGACACATTATTCATAAAAGCGAGGGAATGCTTTCACTTGAGCAAGCTCTTCAATAATCAGGATGTTGAGAGAATGAAGAAGCACTGCAGCCAAAACATTTAAGAAAGAAGCAGACAGTTCAAATTTTGAAAGGCTGATGATAGTCAGAGACATGAGAGATGAGAGCACTGGAGGTTTGCAAAAATAGCAGGCTGATTGGCTTTAAATACATAGAGCTATGCAGATCAGCGGGATGTGGAATGGTATGGTATAGCCTGATCTTGTCAGATCTCGGCGGCTATGCTGGGTTGGTACTCGGAAGGGAGACCTCCAAGGACGACTCTCCAGAGGAAGGCAATGGCAAAGCAAATCTGCTCAATCATTTGCCTTGAACACCCCACCAGGGGTCATAAGAACACAAGAAAGGCCCTGCTGGATCAGACCAAGGGCCATCAAGTCTGTTAACACAGTGGCCAACCAGGTGCCTCTAGGAAGCCCACAAACAAGACGAATGCAGCAGCATGGTCCTGCCTGTGTTCCAAAGCACCTAATATAATAGGCATGCTTCTCTGATCCTGGAGAACATAGGCATGCATCATGACTAGTATCCATTCTGACCTAATATAATAGGCATGCTCCTCTAATCCTGGAGAACATAGGTAGGCATCATGACTAGTATCCATTCTGACTAGTAGCCATAAATAGCCCCCTCCTCCATGAACGTGTCCACTCCCCACTTCAAGCCTTCCAAGTTGGCAGCCATCACCACATCCTGGGGCAGGTCACTATAAGTCGGCTGGGACTTGACGGCACATTACACACACACACACACACACACACACACACATGCAGATTAGCCCCAAAAGCACAGATATATTTAGGGATATAGTAAGATTTTGAGACCACAACCATGGCCATGATCCAGAGCTGCAGCTGTCCTGTCACGTAGGGCCTAGTTCTGCCCTCGTCTACCTTCCTTTTGCTATCAATGGAGAGAAGAAGCTCCATGGATCCCAGAAAGGTGCAGCAGGAAGAAAAGGGTTTTAATCCAGCCCAAAAAGAAGGTCTGGAAGCAACACAAAGAGGGCGCTTCATTGCACTGTGAGAAGAAGTGGCTGATGGGAAAAGGAAGTTAAAAGGACAAAGGGGACATTGGCCAACCATGTAAGGAGGGGGTAGGGGCAAAGCAGAGGCTTGTTACACCCAGGAAACACAGCCTGGAAAGCCGTGAGAGAAGGGATTGGAGTAGATGATCCTGGAGGTCCCTTCCAAATCTATGATTCTATGAATCCAAGAGAGCGAAGGGCAGCCCAGTGAAAAGACAGCCAGTGGATCATGGTTTCCTGCAGCTGCGGACTCTTCCATCATGTGACTTTTCTCTCACAAGAACAGGCGGCAAACCAACATTCATTTACAGGGATATCCAAAAGGTTGCACATTCGTATGATGCGTGGTATTGGGTTGGATCCCACGGAACATATCCAATAATGGAAATGAGAGGGGGTGATTCTCCCTCTCCCATTGCAGACCTATTTCTCCCTCTACATCCTCTCCCTGGGGGCTCGCCAACCCTCAGGAGCTGCATTTCAGGGGACATTCTGGGCTGTGGTGGGAAGAAGGAAGTCCCGCTTTGCTGACAGAACTCCATTCCGTTGGCAGAGGTTTACCCCGGGCTCCAAGCCAAAGCAATCCCCCCCAATATCTTGCCAGGAGCCCAGTTGCTTAGAAGTTGCACGTGGGTGGGCTGCGGATTGTGCGGATTGGCTCAAGCACTCCAAATTGCAAATGGGTTGCTACGCGAGTGAATCTGGCGATCTGACACACTGCATTCTAGCCAAATTGCATTGAACGGTAAAGCAGGACTTGGTAGCTGTAATAACGCATTATGCAAGCCCGTTCTAGCTGGAGGGAAAAAGGAAGGAAACTCATTCACAATTAATTCCCCGGAGCCCCTCTAATGCTACCTTTAGAGATGAGATTGCATCGATGCTGTCGCCTGTACAAGGGAAAGGCTTGTTTCCTCAACGTGCGGCAAATAATTAAATCAATAAGTAACTAGGGGCGAACTAATAACAATGTTGACAGTCGATGCCGTAGCATTCCATACACTCCAAATACTGTCGCAGGATTCTGGAAGGTCCAATTATTATTTTTCAAAAAATCTATATTCAAACAATCCTTTGTATTGCACAAACTGTAATGCTTGTCTCTTGATGAAGCCCCTGGCCCCCTCCGTGCCTCTCAGCCTCTCTTATCTAAGCAAGGCCGTGCTTTTTCCTCTCTGCTTTAACAATGAAAAAGATTTAGGAAGAGATTGGCAATCTCCAAAGTAGCAGAGCTGCACTTTATAGGCAAACAGAAGTAATAAAGCGCCTGGGCTTTTTTTTCATAATGAAAACTAGTTTCAAGAGGGGCAATTTTGCATGGAGAATGGGGGAAAGAGAGAAGGAAAGATTTTCTTTCCTAAACATTCCTGCTCACTCTGAAAGTGATGTTTCCTAACTGAAAGGTGATCTCTCTTGCATTGAGTAGGAAGCCTTATGTCATTTGTTGGGATCCAGCCATCTTTTTTGCCTAAATGTTGCACTGCCCCACGCAGTGCAACATTTAGGCAAAACGGGTTGCAAAATATAACAAACAAGTTGGGTGTGTGTGTGCCCCAACAGACATGTATCTGTCCTCAACATTCCCTGGCTCATGGAACATGCTCAGTGCTCATCAGATTATTTTTGTGGGGTGGAGGGGAAGAGAATGATGTTAATCTTTTAAAATTTACATTGTTTCTGTTATACCAGCATATAGGGAAATTCCTGGCCATTTACGCATGGGTACTTTGCCACGTGTTCTCTACCGAACTGCTTCGGGGCTTTGTTCGAGTTATGCATGATTTCCCCAACCTTCAGAAGTCACTTCCCTCCCACCTCGTGCTTTCCCTGGGGTTTTAGGATGTTGTTTTGCCATGAATTTAAAGTCTGCTCTGAGCTCTGTGCATAGCTTTAACTTCAGGTTTCTCTCCCCACATCCATTCTCGCTTGTCACTAGCTCATCCAACCCCTCCCCTAGAAGCCATTTTTGTGAGTTTAAGCATTGAGTGTTTTAAGATCTCAAGGAATGGAACCTGCTGTTTCCCCCTCCCTCACCTCATATGTATCCTCTCTGATCAGTTTCAGCAGCAAGAGTTTTTGTTTTGTTTTCCAGTGCACGTTTATTGAAAGGATGATTGGAAAAAACCACAGTGAGTTCTTTTTAGTTTGCCAGTGCAAGACCCCTGCTTTGAGATAGCCAGAAACAAATTGGTTGGGGGGGGTGTCCGTCTGTGCTTTGGCTGTAAAATGGCCACTCGGTTCAAATAAAATGAAAGAATCCTGCTGTGGGACTGGTGGGGGCTGATGACCCAGGGCTCCCTGCCCCCTTTTTGTTTTCTAGTGCAATTTTAGTGAAAAAACACTAAAATTGTAAATATAAATGAAGAACAGCTGAGGGAAAGTCCGTGTTCCCTCAACCCCCCTCATTTGAGCAATTTACCACAAAGTTGCCGAAATGGGGGGGGGGGGGAGAGGGAATGCAGGGTCTTTCCCTCGGCATTAGAATTATAGAAAACAAGCTGGGAGCCCAGGAGGAATCACCAAGGGGAACAACACGAAGATAGATGAATTGGAAATCTCCCCCCTCCCCCACAAAACACATCCAAATCTCTTTCTCCAGGACAGTATTAGCTCTCAGGGAGTCGGGTAGGCAATTTCCCCCCCTTTTCTTCATTTTGTTTTATAACTAACTCTTCACTGCCCTGAGAAACCTGTCTCTCCTGAAGCACACAGTCCCCATTTTTCTCCTTTTAAGCTAGTTTAGAAAGTCCTATTTTTGTGCACACCTTAAGGTTTCCATGAGTATGTGAAAACTCCTATACTGTAACTGGGTGAGAAAATGTGCTACTTTTATAACTGCCACAAAACAGTCACTTCACTATTTGATATCGTAAACATGATAGGCCGCTATCACCATGAAAACCTAAAACAATTTCATCTATTTAAAAAACACACACCCAAAATGCTAGGTAATGATGGGCACGGGTCCTAGGGGACTGAATCCTATGAATGAGTACTGTGGATGCTAGATTGCCTCTGATGCATGGCACTTTCTCTTCCTCTAAAACTTCCATGCGAACAAGATCAATGTTTTCCAGTGGGCCTTCCATGAATAGAAGTTTTAGAGGAAGTGCGTCCCATGGCAGATACTATCTAGCATGCATGGAACTCATTCACAGGATACAAGCCTTACAAATTATGCACTCTCCCCAATATTTCAGCTACTGCGGTTCCTCAGTCAATCATTCCTCTATGTACGGATGGCTAATAAATGGGACACACCAAGGACGCTTGAGTTAAAATTGCAAAACATGAGATCAGTTCCAGTCTCGGGATTTCCCTGACAGCTGTCGATAAAACATTGGAAAATTACTGTCAAAAGAGAGACTGCGTAGGTACATATTGGTTTTGAACTGAGAAACACCTCAAAACGGCATATAAACCCAGCTCTGCTCCAGCCACAATATTTGGCTGCTTTCACACATGTTGGATAATGAACCTTCACTGCATTTTAGCAATCGCTAGCAAGTGGATTTTCCTGTTGAATCCACAAAAATCCAGCTGTAAATGGTTGATAAAAGGTATTGAAAGTGCATTACCCAATGTGTGTGAAAGCTGCCTTGGTTGACGTTTAATTCCCCCGCTAAGAGTGTCTTCTAGGTGGCATGCATGCAATGTGTCCGTTCTGAGAACAGAGGCCCAGCGTTTCCTTTGTGTTGACCTGCTACTCTACATTACTGCTGCTTTCTATTCAAATAAAAAGAAAGGGGTCTCTTTTTAAGGCTGCTCTTTGATAAAATTATAAACTCCTCTGGGCACAGACCCCTTGTAGCTGTGCTTTACCTATAAACAAAGCAAACGTTACCAAGCAGGTACATAAGCAACAGCCATTAAGAAGCCTCTCTTGTTGAAAGATCTGTCGACCTTATAATAACGCTGAGAGAAACACACACTTTCAAAACTGCCTGAAGTCAGCACTGCTCTCTCCTCGAAAAGGGAGCCAATCCAAGTAAGTGCCAGCTGCTGATGCTTTTCCTACAGGGCATGCCGTAACAATAGCATAAGGAATCTCCACCCAATTATTACCACTGCCATCCCCAGCATCATTTAGGGCAAAAGTAGAGAAGGTAAAGGCCTCTCTGTCTGCAGGCTCATGAAGGGAGAGGCAGGTTTAACCCTTCAACCTTGGCTCAATTTTGCTAACTAAAACCATGCTCCCTTCAGGTAGTCAGTGATCTGAAAAGACCACCATATGAGACCCTGCAGAACTTCTGCCAGACAGAGTAAATACTCACCTTCATAGACCAATGGCTTAATAAGGCAGCTGCATGTGATTTTGAGTCACAGTTTCACACATGGGGAGAGGAAAGTTGGCCAGACGTTTGCAGAGGCAAGTTGACAAACCTGATGCATTTTTGTTCTGTGATGAAGGATGATTTTGAAGATGACTTAAAGAAGTTGAAGTGATGTAAATCACCGCTTACTATTTCTTTTCTAAGAATAGTCTGCCCCACTCCTGCCAGCATGCCCCCAAAAAGTTAACTGGGGATGACCTAAATATAGACTCTATAGAGGAGCTGCAAATTAAAAGACGAGGAAAGTTTAGAGTAAACTCAACCTGACAGGCTCATTTTTTCTAGCTTTTGGTGAAGATAGTTGTGAATTGCTAAGTGAAATTCCCACTGAGTCAATTAGGCAGAGCACAGCAACTGGAATGCTAAGTGACGAACACTCTAGACAAAAACCCCCAAATAATTTCAAGGAAGTTTCACTTAAAATATTGAGGGCTCTTTCCTCAGTCTGAGGTACAAGAACGACACCATGGCTTAGTAGAGCAATCTGTATGGTACTACAAAAGTGAGGCTGCCACCAAAAACAGCAGCTTTGCGTGGGGTTCTGCATTCTTTCTTCGTAACATGTAGGACAAAATTACTTCATGCTCAGTATAATAACTCCAGGGCATAAAGTAATTTATAATATATAATATATGAATGTAGGTGGTGAGGGAGACCTGATTTTTGGTGGCAGCCATGTGGCTTTGTGTAACATGTAGTTTCATGCTCAGACATGTAACACTTGATATTAAAAAAGGAGAAAGATGCATTCCACATGGTTCACTCTGTGCATAGAGGTGTTTTTTTTTTTTTGCAAACTAATTCAGTGAGTCCCAGAGCATGTTGAGCTGAAATATCTGAACCATTACCTGAAACTGGAATAATTTTCAACACAGCTTCAGTCAGTACATTTTTATGTTAAATAAGTGGTGAGCTCACTGAAATCAATAAGCCTTTGAAGACCTGGGTACAATATTACTATAGGTTTAGGAAGGAACTTGTAGTAATTTATAGAATTTATGTATCATCAGGCTTAACCGCATGGGTTTTTTGTTGTTGGCTCTGGCCCTATACCATTTCCGTTTGTTCCCTGATTTCTGGATATTTTTGTGCTTTTAATTTTCACTTTGGGGTTTTTGGTACCCCCATCCCTCAGTTTTTTCTGGCATTTTGAGACCACTTTGACCCTGATGTTTATCTGGACACCGATTTTGAGCCAGCTTTTTCCTAGTGTGTAATGTTTCTACCAGTTTTCTTTGTCCCACACATCTCCAGTCCACTTTTTAATTATTTAATAATCTATAAACCACTCCCTCTCCCGCCGAAGAATGATTTTTTTTTAAAAAAAGCTCTAAAATAGTGATATAATGCTATAGTGTTACAATTGTTGTTTAAGCAGGTTCTCAGAATTCCCAGTTTTATTTTTTTTTAAGTAAGTCTTTAGTCCCTTCCCTCATGGAGATGTAAGGGAAAAGGCATATCTATGTGAGGGAAAGAGAATTACTGTTTTAAAATGAAAACTGAGAATTCAGAGAACCTGCTTAAAGTATCATTGCAACACTGCAGCATTATATCATTATTTTAGGGCCTTTAAAAAAAAATAAGGGGGGTACTCTGACGCCATTGATAATGACACCAATGACGACAGCACACTCCCTTGAAATTCCTCATTATTTAAGCCACATGCAGAAGAAAACAACTCCACAACTTAAAAAATGCACAGGGGGGCAGTCGTGCAGAAGGACCCTGCCCAAACCAATTCCAAAGTTTGTGGATCGACTCCCAAGAAAATCAGGAGTAACTCCAGTGTGCAGAAATGGTCATTATGAAAGAATACCTGAATTTCCCCTCCCTGCCACCCTTTTAATCAAGATGTTTCCTAGATTGAAACTTATTATCTGAAACTGTAAATCACCTTGAGTATCTTGTCAGACAAGTGGTATATGAAATCAATAAGTCAATTACTCCTCTTCAGCAAAGAAATCATTTTACAAAGAAGCATACAAGAAGAACAAGTTATATCTGCTATATGAAAGCAGTATTCGCCATAAGATAATGGATAATAAAATCTTTCAGGGATAACAAACATGTTACATCCTTGGGCAAGGCAATTCAATTTGCAGTGATCGAATCTCAAGGACAGAATATAAATACGGACACCATAAATGATCCTACAGAACAGTTAAAGCGGCTTGCATGTACCATATCAATCCCCAGCAAACACAATTCACTGAAGGAATTAATATTGACGAAATTAAAAATTTGATCTCTTCAAAAGACCAACAATATTTAAAAGTTACAACAGACATGGATCAAATTGGTGTATTTCTCAAATCATAATTGTCACTGTGAGCATAATAAAAATCGTGTATCTTACAATGTGCATCTTCATAAAGGTTACACCAGCAATATTAATCAAAGCTTAGACCAAAAGGGCTAGAAAACTGTCTCTAACCCTCATCATTAATACCCTTTAATAAGCTGTGAACCGTCTAATAAGGAAGGCCTCCTTTGGACAGGCTCTTAATGACATGATCAATGCTTTTCCCATACTTTCTTGCATGGCAATCAGAGAATGCCTAAGGCTTTCTGCCTGGGTTGCTGTTAGTTGTAAAGAGCAACCAAAGAGATGATGTACTGTTCAGGAAGGCACACATGTGGCATGCATAACTGATAACCACAGCACAGCAGACAACCACATGAGTGGGTCATTTAACACACTCTCTGATCAATGTGCAAGAAGCCATGGGAGCACCCATGCCAGTAAGAGACCATCTAAAATGGACCTAAGAACTCTGACGAATGAAACAACTCCTGAATAACATACGCATGGTATCTAGAAAAAAAGTTTTATATTTCTGTTTAGCTCTAAGTAGAGCCCAAGTTGATTCAAATGTTGATCATGAAAACCCTCTGTACAATTTACAATGGAGAATACCATCATATCCTTTGCTTGTTTCACACTATGCCAAGAAGTGGTAGCACTGCACTGAGCAAACTGCAGACAGTCATTTATAAGAGCCCCAATATAAACTCTCTACCAAATATCCATTTCAATATGGGCATTTCTCTGCAGCCCAGGACACACATTCTTACCTTCAGAGGCCAATACCTACATACACGTCACATTTCCCAAATATGACCATTGTCAGAGTTTCAAAATCCATGACACCCTGGCAACGTATGGTTCTAGTCTCAAGGAAGATATCCTATGCTAAGCTAGCAGACTGAAGTCACATTAGGTCTGAGGATCAGAATTGTATCTCCGTATGTCATATTTCGGGGTGGTCCCTACCTCATCCTACCACGCTGCTGAGCAAAGTCTGAAGCCCTCCTCCAGCCTAAAGAAACTTCCTCCAAATCAAGTGGCTCCTCCCTAGGATGGGGGTAGAGATCCACTCCAGTATTACCAAGATGAAGCTTCAATGTAATCAATATTATCAAAGCCAGAAGTTTAAATGTATATGTCTGGTTCCAAGAATGGGCACCCACAGCATCCTTTCCCCAAGGGACCACAACGTTACTAATACTCAAGAAAAAAACTAGAATTATGAGAAAGCATATCAAAAAGAAGATTGGACAGCCCTCACTGCAGCTTTCCTTATTTGAAAGGCAAGAGGTTTTTTTCCCTGTCCACATGCTCTCAAGATTTATAGTCCCTAGATCTTTTAAAGGGAACACGGCACAGTGGGATTCTTAGATGGTACTAATTACTAATTAGAGCCGCTTTGCTAAAACTGGTAGAGTTCTCCTCCAAACCAGCTGGAGATCTGGCCCAGTGTAGCGTGGGGTTTACAAATCTGTAGGGTCTTGTTGTATGGCGTAGCAGGAAGTTGTGTGGTACAGCTAAATCTGGTGGCGCCTTCTGCTGAATTAATAAAAAAATAAATGCTACAGAAAGAAACCTTTCATTAAAAAAAGACATTTCTTTCTAATCTTTCTAGCTATTTTGAAGATGCATAGGGTTTTACAGTCTTCTAATATTTTGTCCTGTTATTACATTTCACAGATGGGTAGGGAGGTGGGAACCAAGATGGATGTGTACTGGGGGTCAGATACCCATGACCTTAGGCTAGCATGGAGGTTTTATGCAGCCCACTATGAAAATTGGAGACCTAACCTGGACACGGAGGCAGGGTCAGAAATGCTATACATGAAAGTTTCTGGCAAAGGATACAAGAGGACATATCTGACTTTCATATCAAGTATGGCTAATCTAATGGCTACCAACTGCAGGGGCTAATGTTGTAGCCGCCCGTTCTCTTCTGAACTTAAAAAGGGCTTTGAAGTGCGAGTAAACCTCCTCAGCCCTGCAGGCTACCTGTGGTCATGGAGCACAATTTCAGCATTTTGTACACATTCTTCTCCATCCCTGTTTTGTCCTATTTGGGGCTGAGGAGCAGCGCATCAATTTATTGGGACTGAAGCCAACATGACCATACCTTAGATATTCTCCCAGCAAAGGCTGAGAGTGAACTAAGGCTTTAAGTACTCCTTTAAGTAGGTGGAAGAACAAGCCCCACCCCTCCAAGAGCAGGCTCCAAGATTTATTTATTTATTTGTTACACTTTTACCCCGCCCTCCCCAGCTAAAGGCCGGGCTCAGGGCAGCTCACAAAATAGCTCACACAAAATAAAACAGGACAAAAACATTAAAACAGCATTAAAACGGCCCGGAAATCTAATATAAAGATGTCCAGTGGTGCCACCGTAAATATCCGACTGCAGACAGGCGGACAGATGGACAATACCCCTAAGATGGTATTAAACGGAATTTGGGGGGGGGGTCCAGCAGTGAGGGGGAAGAAAACCAGGGAGGCCGAAATTTCAAAAGGAACCAAAGCTGGCCTCAAACGTAAGCCCGGCGGAATAGCTCCGTCTTGCAGACCCTGCAGAATTCTTTGAGGTCCCGCGGGGCCCTGATTTTACCAGGGAGACTATTCCGCGAGGCAGGGGCCAGGGCGGAACTGCTGGACACTCTTTGGGCTGGGGACCACCAAGTTCTTAAAGGTGCCACACCCGGTTACAGCAGAAAGTACTCTGATGGGGTTAGGGTGATTCTCCACTTTTTGGGGCTTCAGGTGTCTGTTGGCGAGAGGCCTCACGTGATATAGTGGGCTCGGGGGTTGAGGGCTGAGGGCTCAAGTCCAAATCAGGGTTGTATACCAGGGTGGGCCGGTTGAGTCAGACTTCTGGGGCTTGGGGGTTCTTAGAAGTGACTCAGCTGCCTTTTGCTGAGGCAGCTCCTTCCTTGTTTGAGTCTTTGTCCTCTTCACCCGATGAGAAGAAGTCAGCATGCTGGTCCATGACCTATTTGCCTTTCCTTACCACATGTCCTCGCCTCTAAATCCTCACTTTCCCCCAACATTCTCATCCACTCTGTTGTTTACACATGGAAAAGTATGACTCCCCCCCACCCAGCCTTTCATTTTGCAATGACAATTAGGAAGTAACATGAACATCTTGAAATGGGGAGCTGGTGTGACATCTGGCTAGGATAACAAACCATGATCCATAAGGCGGCTGGTGTAAAATCTCAGCCATGAATTTCCTAAGTGGCCTTAGGCAAGATACTAGGGTTGCCAACCTCCAGGTGGGGGCAGAAAATCTCCTGCTATTACAACTGATCTCCAGCCGATAGAGATCAGTTCACCTGGAGAAAATGGCCGCTTTGGCAATTGGACTCTATGGCACTGAAGTTCCTCCCCTCCCCAAACCCCACCCTCCTCAGGCTCCGCCCCAAAAACCTCCCGCCAGTGGTGAAGAGGGACCTGGCAACCCTACAAGATACCCTCAGCCTGCATTTCCCCATCTGCAACATGTGAAGCACTTGAATGCTGGAAACATGCAAAAACAAGGTGGTGGTTATTGTTATAAATTAAGAAGTTTTCTTGGGCCAAACTGCAGAAATCCATGACTAGCATTATGAAGACACTCAACAGGTTAAACGAATCAATGCCAGTTATATCTCGTATATGACTGAAAAACCTCCAAGATGTTCACAGTGAAAACATAATCATCCCCGTACTTACCATCCTGTACAGTTTGTCTTCGAGATCTTGATTAATTCTTTGTAAGGCTAGGTAATTGTTTTGTATCCTAAAATAAAGATTAAATCCTGTCATTAACATAGCTTTTGCACAATCCATGCTGTACTTTTTTAACCAAAATTTCCCCCCACGAGTGACTGTAACTTAGTTTCCCACTGACTTTAATTAATGGCCTTTTATGCATGGCTGTTTCCCTCACGGTCACCCCTTTGACGACTTTGGGTCTTTGTTTTGATTATGCGTGCCATTTCCGACCGTCACCTCGCTCTGCCCCTGTGCTTCTGCACGTTTTGCCTGCGTGTTCAAAGTCGTGATAAAACATGTCCTTGAAAACGTGGGCAAAATGTGCGGAAACGAGCGGGGAGAGCGAGGCGACCTCTGGCAGTCGGAAATGGCATGCATAATCAGAACAAACACCCAAAGTCATTGGACAGGTGATGGCGAGGGAGACAGCCATGCATAAAAGGCCAATGACTATTTGATCATCAATTCTGCTGCTTAGTGAAGCTTTTTTCAAATTTTGTGGATGTAAGATCTGAAGACTTCTAAAACCCATTTAGTCTCTGAGAGCTGTTTTGTACCCCAAACCTTAGAGGTCTCGGTCTCCACTTAAAGCTCATGGATGTCTTCACGTGGAAAACTGTTTCAGGTGCACACGGATGTTTTCAGTGTGCCTCTAAAAAAGCAGTGTGGCTATGACAAGCATCCTTTCGGGAAATGTTAGTCTCTTAGCAGAAAGTTGGAATCAGCAGTGACTCCATGTTGAGCGTATGCTCAGAGGCGAAAACAAAGTTTGCTACTGTGGAATGTGTGAAATGGATCCAAATGGGTCAAGGAGGAGCTGAAATGCGCCATGCCACTGTTCCGACACGTGGAAAATCCAAATTGAATTTATATTGCAGGAACATGTTTTCTCATCATTTAACTGATGAAAAATGAGCAAAGGCTCTTTTCATGGGTGGTTTTTGTACATAAGAATACCACCTTCAGCAACTGCAGGCGGGCTGCGAAGGAGATTGTAAATGTTCAGGGGCATAGATCCCCACAAAACAATCCTTCCTGCCTCACTCTGAACTGGCTGTGTGATACTGTTGAATAGAAGAACAGTTGGTTTTTATATGCTGACTTTCTCTACCACTTAAGGGAGTCTCAAACCGGCTTACAATCACCTTCCCTTCCCCTCCCCACAACAGACACCCTGTGAGGCAGGTGAGATATATCTTATTGGCCACATGGCATCATGACAGTGATTATTACTCTCGTTAGGTGGGATCACTTGGGGGTGAGAAAGTTTATTTATGTATTTATTTTTCAAATCTATAGCCCGCCCTCATTCCCAGCAAGCTGGGCTCAGTTGCAGAAGCAACAGCACGGAAGGGGAAACTATTCCGACAAACCATGAGAAAGTGAAAGCATTCGTGGGAACATTTTCTCAACACCTCAAAATCTTCTTTGCCCTGCAAATGGCTTTGTTAATTCATCTCACTGAAAATTCCAGTTCGTGTTGGAGACTCTTGAGAGCAAAACCATTCCAAAATCTTCGGAATAAAAGTGTGAGTTACGGACATCACAAGCACCAGATCATCGCCGCAGTCCAGCACTGAACTGGAAAGATGGTTAACTCTTCTGATCTGTTCCCTCAACACAGCACAACGCTGTGAACTTTCTATTCTGGCAACATAGCAAAAATGGCCTGTTAGAAGGCAACGGAGGGTTACAAAAGAGCCTTCTCTTTGTGAACAGAGCTCCTTAAAGAATTTCATTATAGAAAGAAGAAGCGTTGGTTTTTACATGCCGACTTTCTCTACCACTTAAGGGAGAATCAAACCGGCTTACAATCACCTTCCCTCCCCCTCCCCACAACAGACACCCTGTGAGGTAGGCGGGGATGAGAGAATAGAAGTCACTATTAGGGTAGGGTGACTCAGCATGCCTGGACGTTGGGGGGCACTACATTGTTCTAGATATGTGTTATCTCCTATATTACCTCATACATATCATATTTGTCATGTGGGTCTGAGAAGGAAAATGAGGCCTATAGCAAAACCGTTGAGTGGGACAGGTGATATTTGCACTTTGCTCAAAACTGAATTCCTACTCATCTTCTGAATGAGTGGAACTGCATGTACTGTCAACTGAAAAAGTGTGGCAAGCACGTAAGTACGGTGGATTGGATCCAAAAAGGCATGGTGGATCCAAACCCCCTATTCCGCTCAGGGAAAAGATCAGGGGTCCCCAACATGGCTCCTTAGGCACCACAGCACCCACCAATGTTTTTTTCTGGTGCTTGCCAAGTGTTTTTAGAAAGTAGGTGGGCCCACACGGGCCTCTTGCCCAGCAGGACTTCTGATTGGCCACTGGAGATCGGATTGCCTGTGCAGATTAAAATAACATTGTTTCACCAGCAGCTTTCTTAGGGCAATTTTAAAATTACCCTATGTCTCCCCCTTTACATGGGCTTTCTCTGTGGCTCCGCCTCCTCCAGCAGCCATTTTGTGGTTGCGCCCACCATCCTGTGTCAGAATTCCAAAGGTGCCCGCTGGCTGAAAAAGGTTGGGGAACCCTGGAATAGATCCCCCCCCCTGACATTTCCTTTTTTCTGCAGCCCAGTGTTACTCCTGGAGGTTAAGAGGACCTTCTATGAGTTTGGGTTGTGATATGAAGGTCAACAGTATGAAGGCGGGATAAGCAAAAGCAGGGGTGTCAAACTCACTTGTTACGAGGGCAGGATATGACATAAATGACACTTGGTCGGGCCAGGCCATGCCTTGCCAGCCCAAATCGAAAGTGGGGGGGGGGTGGCTGCCTCAGCTGGCTCGCGGGCCAGATAACAGCTCTCCAAGGGTTGGATCCAGCCTGCAGGCCTTCAGTTTGATAGCCCTGAGCAAAAGCCTCCTGCTAGATTCCACCCAGAAGATGAGAGCTATCGCGACTCAGATTCTGCACAAGGCTCAGCCCTTTGTTTAATGTAGGGTTTCATTACTGACTGCGTGAGACAGTAGATACACGAGTGGCGGCTGATGGTAGCTTGAGGAAGCCATATATGAAAAGCCACATGACAGATACGGATTGTTGGGTGGAGAGATCATTTTCCCAACAGAGGCAGTCGTTCATCCTGTCTCAGTAAGTTTACTGAAAAAGTACAGAAAGATGGGTAAAATGATTAATTCATTGAATGTACTTGTAGTTCTTGAAGTGTCCCAGTACACGTCAAAAATGAGTGAATCAGAAAACTTATTTTTTGACATTTGCAACCAGGTCATGTTGAAAATTATTTGTTCACTCGTAAGTGATGGGGGGGGAAAAAGAGGATAAAGTTTGGTTACTTGCAGGAGGTTAGCCTCAAAATTAACCATTTAGTGGCCACATTTTCTGACTAGCCTCCTTCAGAGTGAGTAGCAGATTCGTCATTTTTTCTGACATTCACCTAAAATAATATATGCAACCTTTTTTGTTGACACATCAACAAATTAGGAACTGACCGTCTCAGTTTTTCTGTCACTTTTTCAAGTTCTTCCTGAGCGCGTCTCAGTTCTACTTCAAGATACTGGCGTGTAGAATCAAATTCAGTTTCAAGCATTTCCAGTTTGTGGGCTGTGTAGGAGAGACGCTTGCGCAGTTCCCCCTTCTGTTCTTGCAGCGTGCTGGAAGGAAAAACAAGGCAGCTGGTCAACGCTTCTGCAAAGGTTCTCAAAGCAACTAGTTCTAGAAATTATATATCTCTGCAGTCTTATTAAACACCAGTAAAACAAACCAAAAAAATCTGTTAAACAAGTCTGGACCCTGCACAGTATCAGTCTTAGCAGTTTTAAAACTTGAAGTTGAAAAAGCTCAAAATCACATACAAAGTCACATGCAGGAACATACTCTAGACCAAGGGTGTCGAACTCAATTGTTACGTGGGCCGGATATGACAGAAATGTCATTTGGCCGGGCCAGGCCTTGCCAGATCGAGAGTGGGGGGGATGGATGCCTCGGCTGCCTCGCGGCCAGATAAAAGCTCTCAAGGGGCCGGATCCGGCCCGCGGGCCTTATGTTTGACACCCCTGCTCTAGACTGTAGCATGCTTTTGTTTAGAAAGAAAATGGATCACAGAGGCTGAAGGCAGACAAATGGCCTCTCTGCTGGCACCTGCTGCCTGAAGCTGTCTGTTTCACCTCACTTAATCATAACGCTGGCCCTTAGGCAAAGTTTATTACAGGCAGATGATAGAATGTAAGTGTTTTTCGCCCAAGTGGCCACTCTGTTTCCCGGTAAAGAAAAACAGTGGCTTGAATCGTTCCACCCTGATCAGTGACATCTGGAGATTTCCCCTAGCTTAAAGAGTCTTCCTCTAATAGAAGTCGCTTCACTCCTTAGGCTGGACAGAAGGCTTCCAACTTTGCTGAACGTAAAAACCTGCCTTTCGCTCAGACTGCTGGGACCCAAGGCAGGTAATAACAATAAAATCAGCACAAGGTAAGATAATTATAAACACTGAATTAAAACCAACCAACGGGAAAAAAAATTAAAATCAACAGAGATTGGCGTCATTCCAGACACCCACAAAGCAATCATCTTGAAGAGCGAAAAGCTCTTATAAAAGCTCCATTTTACAAGCCATCCCAAATGGCAAAATAGACACAGATTTTCTTATTTCCTCCAGAAGGCTATCCAACATCAGAGTATTTACAGAGCAGGCAGCAGTGAAACACTGCCATCACACAGGTCAGAATGACCAAACATTATCAGTCCCCAGGCCCAGTTTCCCACTCGTGAGTAGAAAAAATGGCCTCCATATGGTGATACTCTAGGAATTTCCCCTAGTCTCTATGGTAAAGACTACAGAGATTAGCTGAGGCAGCCTAGAACACCTGATATCACATCATCTCCAAACTACGCCCACCCCAGGCACCACCCCCAACATTTCCTGGCACTTGCCAAGGCAGTGTTGGGAACCCTATCCTTCAGGTATGTAGGCCCATGTTATAAAGGGCTTCAAAGGTAAGCACCAACACCATGAATTGGATGTAGGCAGCCAAGGCAAGGAGTGCAAAGTGGGTGTGATATGCCACCTGCAACCTGGCCTAATAACAGTCGGGCTGCCATATTTTTGCACCAATAGCAGTTTCATAGACTCATAGAATCATAGAGTTGGAAGGGGTCATACAGACCATCTAGTCCAACCCTCTGCTCAATGCAGGATCAGCCTAGACTAGAGCATCCTTGACAAGTGCTCATCCAGCCTCTGCTTAAAGACTGACAGTGAGGGGGAGCTCACCACCTTCCTAGGCAGCTGATTCCACGGTTGAACTACTCTTACTGCAAAAAACCTTTTCCTAATATCCAGCCAGTACCCCTCCACCTGCAATTTAAACCCATTATTGTGAGTCCTATCCTCTGCTGTCAACAGGAACAGCTCCCTGCCCTCCTCGTCTCCTTTAGACCTGTCCCTCCCAGGTAGGCCTCTGCTGTTTGCTCTCCTTCATTTAAATCCCTACGGTGGTCGTCTCCTTCCCCTTGCGGTATTAGTTTAAAGCCCTCTTGATTAATATCCCCAGGTTTCTTCCAAAAACATTCTTCCCCAACCTTGAAAGTGGTCTTCCAAGTGATCTTCAAG
Organism: Euleptes europaea; assembly: GCF_029931775.1. NCBI lineage: Eukaryota > Metazoa > Chordata > Lepidosauria > Squamata > Sphaerodactylidae > Euleptes > Euleptes europaea. The sequence continues at coordinate 18,959,226 of NC_079317.1, read as the reverse complement.
GTCAGCCCCATGTAAAGCATGTTATGATTGTAAAGTCTTCATGGGTCTTCATGGCCAGATTGGAAGTTTCCAAATCGGAGGGGAAACTTTTGAGCCAAGTATAGTTGGTAAAATGCACTTGTGGCCACTGCAGGCACCTGTTTCTCCCATGCTCTTCATTGTGTCTGTCAAAGAAAAGTGGATCCCATCTAGCATGGGGAGTAAAAACCCCTCAAAAGCAAAGCCTTAATGACCAGCATCAGTTCCATCTTGTCAGGATTCAATTTATTCCCTCTTAGCCAATGGACCATGGCAGTTAGGCACCAGCTCAGGGTCCAGATGGCAGCATCCAATATGAAGTCAGATATCATCTGCATACTGATGACAGTCCACACCAATAGGCACTTTCAAATTGACTTATAATGCACTTTGTAACTTTGTAACTGTGTGAAACCGCAAAATCCGCTTGCAAATGATCACTAAAGTGCACTGAAAGTGGATTCAAAGTTCATTATTCAGCGTGTATGAAAGTGCTTCCAGATGATCTCATTAAAGAGTCTCAAGTGTTGAACAGCATTGGAGAGAACACAGAGCTCTGTGGCATTCCCCACAGCAAATCACAAGTACCCAACTCCTCATCCTCTGTCATCACCTCCTACGCCTGACTGATCAAAAAGGACTCTAAACACCTCAGAGCTACACCTCCAGCCCCTATATCTTATCTCAAACACTCGACCAGGATCACATGATCAACTCTATCTAAAGGGGCTGACAGGGCCAACAAGAGGTAATTTCCCTTATCCAGTTGTAAAGGAGATCCTCCATTTGCACCACTAAAATTGTCTCTGTCCCCATACCAGGCCTGAAGCCAGGCTGAAATGAGTCTAGGGCAGATATAACAGCACAACAGACGAGGGGTACATCTGTATGTGTTAAGTGCCATCAAGATGCTTCCAACTCATGGCGACCCTATGAATCAATGTCATCCAAAACATCCTATCTTTAACAGCCTTGCTCACGGCTTGCAAACTGAGGGGTACATGCCATAGTACAAACAGAGAGCCAACTTTATTGCTGGAGGTACATGGGTGGCCTTGGGCCATAATCTACCCTTTTCTCTGCAACCTGACCCTTCACTGGCAAAATGGAGAATTTAACTTAATTTCCCCCCACACTGTTGAAACTCTGGATTATATACATATTTTAGAAGCCAGCAAACTCAGGGGAGGTTTTGGGAGAACAAATGACTTAGATGCACATTGCAATTTAAAAAGAACCAATAGGTGACAGTATAATCTTAATTTTTTTTTTAAAGGAGGGTGTGCAATTATGTCTATTTTCTTTTGACATCCTTCACAAAGTGGGCTTAAGGACTTCTTCCAAAAGCATCCCTTAAGAATAATTTCTCTCGTGCAACTTGCCTTTTCATTGCAGTGCTCATACACCCATTCAATTTGAGACAAAATTCTATGCGCACGCTTCCATTTTGTAACAACTTCATTGCAAGTTGAGCAGGGAAGCCTTTGTAAACCTTTGCGTATATTGCTGTGCAACCCACAGCAATGTTAGATGCTTCTAAATCCACCGAAGTCAATCCTAACTTTGTTTAGTACTTGCAGGGTCGGATTCACAGCACCTATATGGTTTCCTTGGCCTGCGAATGGGAATATCCTGGAAGTGATTTATTGAAGGCGTTGCAATGGAAAGGGTCATTCCTGCACCCTTTGTGGTAACCTTAAAGGCATAAATGTGACAATCTGGCTCTTTTAAACCGCAGAGGCTTAGATCAGTTAAGGAGAACTGGAAAGTGAACTGGAAAGCCATTTGTTTGCTGTGACTATATCCAAGAGCCTGGAAATAACATAATGTTTTGCCAACCATTGTTTAAAAAAAAATTCCATTACATTTGCAATGTACGTTTATCGTTGTGCTCCAATTAACAGTGGAAGTCTGCTAAAAGATCTAGAGAAAAGGTAACCGAGCATAGAGAACAAATGCTCGCCCAGTCAATTGCAAGCCGGCTTCTTGTTCTGTTTTCTGAAAGCTGTATGAGGTTTCGCTACGCTGAGGCAGGCAATAGCAAACAACCTCTGAACATCTCTTGCCTTGAAATCCCTATGGGGTCACCATAAGTTGGTTGTGACTTGACGGGACTTTCTACCACACAGATGTATTATAAGAAGGCAACAGTAAAGAAGTGGCTGGCATTAAAAACAAATTAAAACAAAATCACATGAAGCTGCCTTATATTGAATTTTTGGTCCCTCAAGATCAGTATTGTCTACTCAGATTGGCAGTAGACAGTATTGTCTACTCCAGGGTCTTAAGTATTTCACATCTGATCTCTTTAACTGGAGATTGAACCAGGGACCTTATGCATACCAAGCAGGTGCTCTACCACTGAGCCACAGTCCCTCCCCAGAACTATCTAAATCCTCCAGAACCATCTACGTGATCCTCACATACCTCCCCCTTCCATCCTTTTTTTTAGGGATAACCAATATGTTGTAGTGGTTCGTGCTGGACTAGGAATTTAGAGACACGGGTTCAAGTCCCCACTCTGCCCTGAAGCTCACTTGGTGACCCTGGGTCAGTTATGCTATCTTAGCCTGCTCTACTCTGAAGGGTTGTTGTGGGAGAACAATATCCACTGTCTTGAGCTTCCTGGGGGAAGGAAGGGGATAAAAATGAATGAAACGTCACACCGTAGTCATCATTTGTTCTACTGATGCTGGTGCCAGAGCTCAGCCACATAAACCTTGCAAGGTATGTAGTGAATTGAGGGAGGGGAGGATTTAGTATCTTTAGGCACCCTTTTTGTTCTAAAATGGGAAGTGCATGCACTACCATTGTATATATGGGTAGCAAATGGGTGGGCCCATTGCAAGCATTCATGGGAAACTGAAATTTCCCACATTCTTGGGCGAGAAAGCAGGTGGCCATTACAGACTATGAAAGGTAAGTATTTTAAAGTTCTCCAGGGGGGCATTTTTCGAGGTAGAGTCACCAAATTCACAGCGTAGCTGAGGGGACTCTCCTCGCATGAACCACAAAGTTTGATAGTTTGGGACAGGGAGTCCGATTTTATGGGGTCCCAAAGGGGTTGACCCCCTCCCTAGAGGGACACAGAAACTTTACCATGCTTCTTTATGGAGGGGGGGGGCGACCCCTCGGGACCCCATAAAATCGGACCCCTGAACCAATCTTCACAAAACTTTGGGGTTCATGGAAGGGGAGTCCTTTGAAGCTACCCTAAAAATTTAGGAACTCTACCTCAAAAAATGCCCCCATAGGAGCTTTAAAAAATCCAGATAGACTATAATGGACCCAATTTTTTTCTGGTAAACCCGGAAATAAAGCCAAAATACCCCTTTACCAGTATGGGTATTCGGCTAATTCTGGGTTTACCACAAAAAATTGGGCGTAATAAACCCAAACCCGAAATTTACCGATATTTTTTTTTTTTGCACAACCCTAGCATGCACAAACATCTACCTCGCATGATTTTGCATCGCTTTCTTTACAGATCGGAGAGTTTCAAAACACACCAATGAATCTTAAAATTAATAAGACCAAGTATCCATTCAGTCCAAATGACTCTGTTACTATATATGTTTTGTGCCACTTAAAATAAGAGAGATCAGAGTGTATGTAACAGCACAGAGCTAACTGTTGGCAAAGTTTGCTTTCCAGCACATAAAACACATTTCTTTTCAATTGATTTGATGGTGCACAGAGTGAAACAGGCTGATTTACTGCAAAATCAACTTATGTTAGACTTGCTAACTGGTCTGTAGAAAAATGCCCTGTCCTTTTAAGAGAAGATTAGTGTGTGGAAATGGGCAACAGAAGCTTTTCATGGTATAGGGGTAAATAATGTTGCCCAGCAAATAACATCATATTAAAAGGTAAAGGTAAAGGTCCCCTATGCAAGCACCAGGTCATTCCTGACCCATGGCGTGATGTCACATCCCGACGTTTCCTAGGCAGACTTTGTTTGTGGGGTGGTTTGCCATTGCCTCCCCCAGTCATCTTCCCTTTACTCCCAGCAAGCTGGGTACTCATTTTACAGACCTCGGAAGGATGGAAGGCTGAGTCAACCTTGAGCCGGATACCTGAAACCAACTTTTGTCGGGATCGAACTCCGGTCGTGAGCAGAGTTTGGACTGCAGTACTGCAGCTTACCACTCTGTGCCACGGGGCTCCTAACATCATAGTAAGCCTCTATTAAAAAACAGATTTTTCTTTCCAGGCTAGTGGGGCAGCCCTAAGTTGCATATGCATCCATCTCCAGTCCAACTGCAGTTATGTTTAATCAGCTCAAACCTCAAACATAATCCAAATCTGCCTATCTAGCTTCTAACCAAGGCCTAACCATATCCCCATGCTAATAGTCCCGGACGACTCACACCAGGTATCTCCAACGTGACCACCATCATATTCCACCTCCTCTCCCCCTAGCTCTACTCCGGCATGAGCTGGCAGGATCTCCTGGACCTCCCCCCTCAAGCTTTCTAAAGCTCTGGCCAGGCCTGGGGCATGCCTAGGGGAGTGGGCATGGCTCAGTGGTAGAGCCTTTGCTTGGCGTGCAGAGGGTCCCAGGTTCAATCCCCGGCCTCTCTCGTTAAAAGGTTGCTGTGGAAGACCTCCGCCTGAGATTCTGGAGAGCCACTGTCAGTCTGAGTAGACGATCTGCACTGGGAAATACCTGGAGGTTATGGGGGTGGAACCTGAGGAGAGTGGGGCTTGGGGAGGAGAGGGACTTCAATGGGGTATAAGGCCTCCAGAGGGAACAGACAGAGTTATAAAAGAGAAATAGTAAAGAAAAAGGGGGAATATAATATCCTGGGCTCACTCTTGATCATCAACTTTGCTATCATTATGTAAATTAACTTATGACAAGACACAAGGGATGAAAGGACTATTAACTCAATTAGGGCAGCACACAAATCTTTGGCTCTCGCATTTTCTTCACATCACCGTCAGGAAAATTGATTCTGGGATTTACCATTTCTGGCACGAAGAGACAGCCATACTTGTTTTGTCCTGTAGGGTGTGTGAAACTCACCAGCCAGTAACTAGATCAGGGGTACCCAATGTAGCAGACGGGGCGCCATAGCGCCCGCCGACTCCTTTTCTGGAATGCTTTTAGGAAGTGGGTAGGGACAGGTAAGTCTTTTGCCCAGCAAGGCTTCTGATTGACTACTGGAGATAAGATTGGCTGTGCAGATTTGTTTTTGTAGATGTTGCTTTAGTGGCAGCTGCAGCCACAGCACAAGGATCTACAGTGTATTACTAAAGTTAAGCTGTGGTGGCCATTCTGTGGTGGCCATTTTATTGCTGCGCTCACCATGCCGGGTCAGAATGCCAAATGCAAGCTCAAAAAGGCTGGGGACCCCTGAACTAGATCAACACCATCTTTGGCTTTCTCAAAAAGATGGAAGTGATGCCTGGACTGGTAGTTAGATCCAAATCGCTCTCTCGCTCTCTTTTATTTTTAAGAGGTGTATCTCCATTGCCAATCATCCTTAAAAAAAATGATGAAGGGTATCATACGATACTCCCAGTGGGCTGATTCACAGATTATGGAGCCCACAGATTAGTTCTGGGGTCTCCACTCTGAGTGACAGTCAGATAAGAGTTATGGGTTCTCCTCCATTCCTGCATGCACAGCGCCTTATTTGGATCAGGACCATGGTATGAATGGAAAAGTGGATTCAGCCTTCTGAGGAACTATTTGGCCAGTAGGGGAAAGCCACACGTATCCCATGTCTAGAGGGCCACAACATATATGATGCAAAAGATTTTGTGATTCGCATCTTCTGTATTTTTTTACAGTTAATTAAGAGCCCCAGGCGGGTGATTTGAAGATTAAAGCACTGAGAGAGAGGATGTTCACTCCTTTTCTTCCATGATTTAAAATGCTCCTTCAAAGCAGCAATTAACTGTGCATGGCAAAAAAAAAGGGCAGGTTCAGGTGTTGCCCTTTTTATTTCCTTTATGCAGATCTAACTGCTGTGCTTCGGAGGGAGTGTTTAAAATTAATTAATTGATTGATTTCATTTATGCCCCACCTTTCTCCCCAATGAGGACCCAAAGGGGCCTGCATAGTTCTCCTCTCCTCCACTTTATCCTCACAACAACAATCCTGCAAGGGAGGTTAGGATTAGACAGGTTCAAGGTTACTGAGCAACATTCTAAGCACTACACACTGCTGGCTCTTGACATAAAGAGAGGATCAAACCCTCACCCAGGGAGCCTTCCCTAATCTGCCTGGGGCATAGGGTTGCCAGCTCCGGGTTGGGAAATACCTGGAGATTTTTGGGGCGGAGCCTGAAGAGGGCAGGGTTTGGGGAGGGACTTCAATGCCATAGAGTCCAATTGCCAAAGCGGCCATTTTCTCCAAGGGAACTGATCTCTGTAGCCTGGAGATCAGTTGTAATAGCAGGAGATCGCCAGCTAGTACCTGGAGTTTGGCCATTTTCTCCAAGGGAACTGATCTCTGTCGCCTGGAGATCAGTTGTAATAGCAGGAGATCGCCAGCTAGTACCTGGAGTTTGGCAACCCTACTGGGGCAGTTAGTTGTTTTTAAAACAACAGTGAAAAATCCTAGTGGTGGCTTTTTTTAGTGTCACAGATTCATTCGCCTAGGACTTCAAGCAGAGGAAAATCTTTCCCCAGCACCTCCTACCTGAAGTGGAAATGCCAGTGAATTTGAAACTGGGACCTTTACATACAATCTATCACCAGGGTTGCTAACCTCCTGGTGGTGTCTCCAAATACAAAAGTAGCAAACAATTCTTATTGGTGCTTACACATGAATGACAACAACAGAACAGAGTGAAAATTACACAGGAACTCCCGAAGATATATACAATATATACAACTTAAGTTTAAGTGCAGTCTCTATGCACCAACTGCCATGCTCTTCAAAGTATGTATTTCTCTTTCTTTCAATAACAGGTACAGTCCCAAAAGAGCCACTTTTTGGGAAAAGATGGGGGACGGACGTTTCAAGTCTTTTCTTCAGCCCCAATCAAAAATCCGTTTCCAAAAGTGAACTCAACAATCAAATCTTTCACTCAGTTCTCAGTTCCCCGAAGGATACTCAAAAGTGCAGCCGAGTACTAAGTAACTTTACATTTGTCTTTGTTGAAGTGCATTTTATTAGTTCTAGCCCATTTCTCCAGCCTGTCAAGATCATCCTGCATCTTGGCTCTGTCTTCTACCGTATTTGCTACCCCTCCCAATTTAGTATCATCTGCAAATTTAATAAGCATCCCCTCTATTCCTTCATACACCCATACACACACACACAATATTTTACCTTAGCCAGCATGGTGTAGTGGTTAACAGCGGTGGTTTGGAGCGGTGGACTCTTATCTGGTGAACTGGGTTTGTTTCCCCAGTCCTACACATGAAGCCAGCTGGGTGATCTTGGGCTAGTCATACTCTCTCAGCCCCACCTACCTCACAGGGTGTCTGTTGTGGGGAGGGGAAAGTGATTTTAAGCCGATTTGATTCTTCCTTAAATGGTAGAGAAAGTCAGCATATAAAAACCAACTCTACTTCTTCTTAAGACTCTTGAACAGGAAATGTGGGAATAAATGAGAAAGTACATGTTTTTTTTTGCCTAGAGGGAATAAAAACCCATGTTCTTCTTTCTCATTTATTCCCAGTTGTTCTACAGTTGTTATATCTGCCAGGTTCTACCTATGTATCATTACACTGAAATGTCCCAATCAACTCTTTGCCATGGCAGGGAATGATCTAAACAGAGAATGTCTACTCGTCTCCATGTTCTCCTCTCCTGCTGTAGCTTGTGATCAAAAATGCTTGGAGCCTTGCCCGGTTTTATATTAGGGGGAAAATAATTAATTAGGCCACTCTCTGCCTCTGGACTGAACAATTTCCATTGCCTCCAGTGGGAACTGAGCATGCATATCTAATTGGGACCCTTCCTTGGCTAAAGGGAGAGAGAAGGATGTCGTATGTACATCACTATGAGAAGAATGAACAGTACAAAACAATCTAAGAGTGAGATTTTTGGATTTAATGCACCAGTACAACCTAAAAAAGGTAAAGGTGCAAGCACCGGGTCATTACTGACCCATGGGGTGACGTCACATCCCTGCATTTACTAGGCCCACTTTGTTTACGAGGTGGTTTGCCATTGCCTTCCCCAGTCGTCTTCCCTTTACCCCCAGCAAGCTGGGTACTCATTTTACCGACCTCGGAAGGATGGAAGGCTGAGTCAACCTTGAGCCGGCTACCTGAAACTGATTTCTGTCAGGATCGAACTCAGGTCATGAGCACAGCATAGACTGCAGTACTGCAGTTTACCACTCTGCACCACAGTACAACCTTAATGCATACAGCGTATAATAAACTAACCTAAAAGGCCGGATGCACAAATGAAAGCAAGCTGATACTGTTGAATATGGAGTACCAGTAGGGAAATGGCTGCAGTAGTATCTCCTGTTCTGCTTTGAGCCCCCTGAGAAAAGCAGTCCCAGCAAGCAATTTACAGTGAAAGCCTAAAATGGTCACACCCTTCTAATACCAGTGAAGTCAATGGGCTTTAGAAAGGTGTGACTCTTTTTAGGATTGCATCGTCAGTTACTTTCAAGCCTCATTTGATAGGATTCCCAGAATCCTTTGCTTCCCTCTCTCTCCACTGATGTATTAATTTCTATCAGGCATTTTAGCAAGTAAAATTATGTAGGAATATAAAAGATGAAAAAGGGATTAGGAAAGGAATTTATCATTAAGACGTTAGTCAGAAGGTGGATTTTGCCCTCTGTATGAGCAATCCATCTAAGATTTAGACGAAGAAGCCAGTTACAAGGAAGTTTCGGCTGGTGGTGAAATATTGCTACTTCTTTCTTTCTCACACAACTGTAGCAGTGCTCATTAATCTATAATGCTTCAACAGTGATTAATATGCTATGAGGTCATAATTTATTAGGGTCCTGACCTGAATGGCCCAGGCTAGTCCAATCTCAGCAGATCTCAGAAGCGAAGCAGGGTCGACCCTGGCAAGTATTTGGATGAGAGACCTCTAAGGAATACCAGGGGCGTGGCACGGATGCAGGCAATAACACTGAAGGACAGTGTCTCTCAATGTCAAGGGTGTAGGAAGAGTAATATATAGTCAGAAAGGGGTTGGGTTTGAGCTGAGTATTGTCCTGCAAAAGTATTGTCCTGTAAGTATCAAGATAATGTGCTAATGAGGGTATGTTATGTTAATATGGAACCATTGTATCCTGAAGTGATCTGTTAATGTGTGTAATCCAAAATGAAATCAGAAGGGCCATTGAACCAAACAAAAATCAGAAAACTCAAGAAAAACAGTCTCCCATAGGAAAGGTTTTCTTGCCATTTATTAAAGGAGTCACTGATAGGATGGAGAAACTTTTGAAAAAACATAACCTACAAACAGTGTTTAAACCCACCAAGAAAATACAACAAATGCTACGATCAGCAAAAGACAAAAGAGACCCCCTCACCTCTGCAGGAGTATATCGTATACCTTGCAGCTGTGGAGAAGTTTACATCGGGACCACAAAACGCAGCATACAAACAAGGATAAAAGAACATGAAAGATACTGCAGACTTGGCCAACCTGAGAAATCAGCAGTGGCTGAACATGGACTGACACAAACAGGACACAGGGTCTTATTCCAAGACACTGAAAGACTGGACAATTCTACCAACTATTTTGTCAGATTGCACAGAGAAGCCATTGAAATTCATAAACATCAGCACAACTTTAACAGAAAAGAGGAGAGTTTAAGAATGAATAAGGCTTGGCTTCCTGCCCTGAAAAACCTCCAGACAAAGACAACATTCAACAATAGCCATACAGATTAGTTTTGGATTACACACATTAACAGATCACTTCAGGATACAATGGTTCCATATTAACATAACATACCCTCATTAGCACATTATCTTGATACTTACAGGACAATACTTTTGCAGGACAATACTCAGCTCAAACCCAACCCCTTTCTGACTATATATTACTCTTCCTACACCCTTGACACTGAGAGACACTGTCCTTCAGTGTTACTACTCTGAAGATGCCTGCCACAGTTGCTGGCGAAACGTCAGGAAAGAAAATTCCAAGACCATGGTTACACAGCCCGGATAACCTACAAGAACCAATGAACTCTGACCGTGAAAGCCTTCGACAATGGATATGTTTATTCCAGAGCTTGTATTAACTGAATGGATTGTGGGCGGAAAGGTAGCAGCTGGATATTAGGAAATATTTCTTACAGTTCTTCTTACAGTTGTTCGACAGTGGAATCAGCTACCTAGGGAGGTGGTGAGCTCCCCCTCACTGGCTGTTTTTAAGCAGGGGCTGGACAAACACTTGTCAGGGATGCTCCAGGCTGATCCTGCATTGAGCAGGGGGTTGGAATAGATAACCTGTAGGGCCCCTTCCAACTCTATAATTCCATGATTCCAAATGGACCCTTGTAATGCAGCTCATGTGAGTTCAAATCATGCTCCCCACAACTTGGGAGGTTTGTCTGTCTTCACCCCTTCATCTATGCACAACAATAATTATTTTTCTCTCAGTTCATACCTTGGTGGAAGCTGAAGTTTCAATTCCTTGTAATTTTCGTGAAGACAGTCAGTCAGTCAGTCACAATGAAAAGAAGCTTTGAATATCCTATTCTGGCTTTTGCTTTGCTTATTTCAAAAGAAGCCGCATGATTTTTAAAATAGCACACAGAGTCAGTGTAGTAGCGATTAAGAAGATTAATTAAGTCCTCAGCTCAAACTGCAATTTAGCTTTCAACCGACTGCATTGCCTTAGGCAAGGCAATATTCCCTTCAGTCTTTTCAGTCTGCGTAGGAAAAAAGAGGAAGAGACTGAGACCGAGGGCTACCTTGCAGAGTTTTATGTAAGGAACTTTGGGTACTTGGCAAAGGTGTTCTCTGTGTGGGCATGTCTGAGACTGAACTAATTTGGTACTGTCTGACCTGGGTTCAAACTCCTCACAGCCTCAACGGGTAAATTTTATTGGGCCATTCTCTCAGCTTAACCTGACAAATCACGATGGGTAGCTGTGTTTGTCTGTAGCAGTAGAAAAGAGCAAGAGTCCAGTAGCACCTTAAAGACTAACAAAAATTTCTGGCTGGGTATGAGATTTCATGAGCCACAGCTCTCTTCTTCAGATAAGTGAGATGTGCCTCACAAAAAGGTCATATCGTGCCAGAAATTTTGTTAGTCTTTAAGGTGCTACTGGACTGGACTGTTGCTCTTTTCTACTACTTAACCTGACAGGCTTGCTCAGAGAATAAACTGGGTTAAAGCCCATGTATACTACCCTGAGCTCAATGGAGGAAAGACAGGATACAAAGGTAGTTACCACACAGGGCTACCAACACAGCCTTGGCAAATGCTGAGAGATTTTGAGGGTAGTGCCTGAGAAGGGTGGAGTTTGGGGAGGGTGTGACATCACTTCTGGGTGACCATCTAGGAATTTCCCCTAATCTCTATGATAAAGACCATAGAGACTCTATGGCAATAGCAGTTAGCAGCTGATCTTATGGATATTTCAGAGGAACTCCAATTCTGAGTTTTAAACAGGCCTAGCACATAGGTAAACTATGAGGTCACCCAGGTTGGTGGGCTTTATGGGGTGGTGCCAAATCAGATAGAAGTGAATTGTATAAAAACGGTATTACTATGTTATCTCTTATAAATGAATGTATCAAATATTTTCCCTGTATTGAAGGGGGGGCACTAAAGTCCTATTTCACCTGGGGCACCGAAAAACTCTCGCACTGGTCTTGGTTTTAGAGCTGTGCTTACTCAATTTTAATCGTTTCTCCCTGCTTGCTATTGCATTTTTAACTAACAGCGTCATTTGCCTCGAGTCCTTCATGAAGAATAGTGGGTTAAAAAAGGCCTTAAATGAATAAATAATTCCGCTTGTAATCTGCAATTCACACAGCAAGTCCAACCACGAAGCACTCTGTCTGCTTCTCTGGATTTGTGAGAGGTTGTCAGTGCAATCCTAAGCAGAGTTCTGTCCTTTAAAGTCCACCAGGTTTAGAAGGGTGTGAGTCTGCTTAGTACTGGATTATGTGATGGGGTTGCCAGCCTCCAGGTGGGGCCTGGAGATCTCCTGGAATTATAACTGATCTCCAAATGACAGAGAGCAGTTCCCCTGGAGAAAATGGCTGCTTTGAAGGGTGGACTCTATGGCATTATACCCTGCTAAGGTCCCTCCCCTCCCCAAACCCTTCCCTCCCCCAGGCTCCACCCCCAAATTGCCAGGAATTTCCCAACACAGACTTGGCAATCCTACTATGTGACGAGGAGGCAGCAGTGATCTCTTAGTGTAGTGGTTAAGAGCAGCAGGCTCTAATCTGGAGAACCGGGTTGGATTCCCCACTCCTCCATACGAAGCCTGTTGAGTGACCTTGGGCTAGCCACAGTTCTCTCTGAACTCTCACAGCCTCACCTGCCTCACAGGGTGTCTGTTGTGGGGAAAGGAAGGGAAGGAGATAGTAAACTGCTTTGAGACTCCTAAAGGTAGAGAAAAGCAGGTTATAAAGACCAACTCTTCTTCTTTTTCCTTCATTTCCTCAGTTGTTCTACAGTAGCTGTTCAGCAGCTCACGACAATGCAAGTCAGCAGCAACTGGGCTACTTCCACTTTGCTGTTGTTTTTGCTCATTTGCAGGTTGGCACCTGCAGAAGACCCTGCTCCAATGAGTGAAGCTGTCATGGTGGGACATAGGAGAAGAGGTGGTCTCGCAGATATGAGGGTCCAAGACCATGAAGGGCTTTGTATGTGATAGCTAATTCCTTAAATTGAGCCCAGTAGCTGACGGGCAGCCTGTGAAGTGCCTGCAGGATGGGAGTAATGTGGGGCTGCCGTTTCCAGGTGGGGCTTCCAGGAAAGGAAGAACCACACCAACGATCTCCTCACACTCCACAAAAACCTCTTATGGCTTCTTGCCAAGCCCACATGTCTGGGCCTTTTTCAGTGCCTGTGAGCATCAGAAGCACACAAACTACGTAAGAACAGCTGTTTTCGAGTTCAGGAACTTTTACCCACTTACAGGAAAGCAGCATTCTTAACTAAAGGACAGCTTCCTTAAGTTACACCTTTTAGCACTCTGCCGTTTTCAAAAACACGGGAGCAAACGGAGAAGTTTTATCTCCCAGGATGATAATGAAAGAGAACCGGCATGTTGTAGCGGTCTGAGCGTCAAGCTAGGCTCTGAGAGACCCAAATCTGAATCCCAGCTTTGCCACAGAAACTCGCTGGGTGACCTTGGGCCAGTCAATCCCTCTCAGCCTAATTCACCTCACAGGCTTACTGTTGTGAAGATAAAATGGAGCAGAGGAAAACAGTGGAGGATGATCTGGGTGCCCACAAGGGAGAAAGGCGGGATATAAATACATATCTTGAAATATCTTTGCCCATTACAGTGAATCTAGGGTGCGGGGGCGGACTGGCCATTATGGCTACTGGGACTTTTCCTGTGGGGTGGCCGGGCTCCCCTCCAACCTGGGCTGGGCCAGAAAGGCAGACTGTGGCGGGGGGCATTTCTTCTGTTGCTTTATGGCAGCTTTGCAGCATCTTGCCATTCAGCAGAGATGGGTGACTTCTGGGAAGGGAGTGACTCCACTAAAGGAATCTGTTCTGCAGTTCCTCCCTGACTGATTTTATTATGTCAGCTTTAATTTGTTAGGTGCCGTGGCGGCCCTTAGGAAGGCAGGAAGGCAGGGCCTAAATTTTGTTAAGGAAATATACAAAGAAACAAACCAAACTGACCCTTCTGCAAAATGATGCAATAGTGACATGGGGAGAAGCCCCAGCATAAAAATAACTTAAGACGGGGGCTTAAAGTGCTACGGCCTGAACAGTTGTCTCAATGTCACAGTACACCTGATCTGGATTCTTCAAACGGCATTGCTCGTTTTCATTAAAAAGATAGCTACTTTTGCTGAAATGACATTTCTGAGGGCTCTGTACTGAAGAGAGGTGAAACTGCACGCCTGCGGAAGACAAATTACTTTGCTCAGACAAGCAACACAGACAACTTGCTGCCAGGTTCAATGATGACTCAGGGAATCTGAGCCGGCTGGACATTTAAGCCTAAATCGCCATATTTTAGTCTTCTCGTCCTCTGCAAAATACATTTCAATTCAAATGATACTTGACAGGCTGTCGAATCCCACATGTTTGACTCTGGTGAGGTGAGGGAGTGACTCTAATGAAGTAAACCTTGTTATAGTACAGGTTTTGATGTGATTGCTCTGGGAGGGGAGTTAGCTACAGCTTTCTCCTGTAGCTTCTTCCACCACAGGATCTGGCCTTGCTAATCAGGAGTGGACTGACCTGTTCAGATGGCCAAGGAGAAAGTTCAGCTGGGGCTCTAGCTGAGGCCTGGCCTTTAGGGCTGCCAACCTCCAGGTACTAGCTGGAGATCTCTTGCTATTACAACTTATCTTCAGCCGATAGAGATCTGTTCACCTGGAGAAAATGGCCACTTTGGTAATTGGAATCTATGGCATTGAAGTCCCTCCCTTCTCCAAACCCCGCCCTCCTCAGGCTCCACCCCAAAAACCTCCCGCTGGTGTCAAAGAGGGACCTGGCAACCCTAGTGGGCAGTGGGGAAGACGGTGATGGGCCCAGCTACACCTCTTGCCTCCTCTTGTGTCACCAGTGGATGGGTCTGAGCCAAGTGGACCTTGCGATGTTGGGAATGCCACAGTGCTCATGGCCTCCAGAGACCTTCCAGGCCCTCTGAGAATTTCCCTGTTAAGGAGAAATCTCTCCCTCTTGCTAATGCATAATGCTGTGCTGTTTCAGCAGTCATGCTTAGATGCTTGGAAGCCATAAGACCACAGGGCATAGATGGCTGGTGAATCTGGGAGAGCCAGCATGGTGTAGTGGTTAAGAGCGGTGGTTTGGAGCAGTGGAGCCTGATCTGGAGAACCGGGTTTGATTCCCCACTCCTCCACATGAGCAGTGGGGGCTAATCTGGTGAACTGGATTGGTTTCCCCACTCCTACACATGAAGCCAGCTGGGAGGCTTTGGGCTAGTCGCAGCTCTTAGAGCTCTCTCAGCCCCACCTACCTCACAGGGTGTCTGTTGTGGGGAGGGGAAGGGAAGGTGATTGTAAGCCGGTTTGATTCTTCCTTAAGTGGTAGAGAAAGTCGGCATAAAAAAACAACTCCTTCTTCAACAGGAACAGTTACTGGCGGAAGAAGCATTTGCAGTAGCATTTGGTAGGAACCCAAGGCTGAAATGGTATTTCTGGGTAATACAGTTAGGTAACTGGATATGTGGGAGAAGAGAGACTTCAAAATAATTGACATTAGTGTTTTTTTAATGAACTCCACAGATAACTTACAAATAGAGGAGGGCAGCGCAGCTTTCCCTGACAGGTAGTATGACTATATTAAACAACTCTGCCAGTGAATCAGAGGCTAGTTAATGGTATATAATTTCCCACCTATGCAGTTCAGTGATTCCCAGACTAAGGTATCTATCTGCTGGCAGATATTTCGATGTGGATGAGCCACATACAAGAACTCAGAGAAAGAATTGTCATATTGGCTCTCACACAAACAGTTTTCAATAGCATCAGTTTGCAAGTCCAGCTTCCAGTTATGAAGGCCTGATTTACACATACATATATATCACTTGAACTCTCTATTCTTAACTACTGTGTACTTGATGATGAGCAGAAGAAAACATGACCTGACCACTGGGGGGGGGGGGGAATTGTTTGACATGACCTGAAGTTACATCCTATCTGTGACAGGCGCCTGGCTCATTCACACATCCAAGTCTGTTACATTCATTGTACTGTGCTTTACTACATGGTTCTCCAATTTTGCAGCCTGATTTTTATTCACTGTTGGTTACATCTTATCAGTTGTTCACAGCAAGAAAGGTGGACTATCAATGAAGTAAATAAATAAATAAGCCAGCAAGTTATTTGTAGATGCTGCAACCATGAAGATGCATGTGTATAAACCAGGCCAAGTGTACAGTTCCTACCAAATGCAGAGAAATTTCACGCATTTGCGAATCAGATCTTAATACTACCCTGTAAAACCTAACCTTATGATCTGTCCTACGTAAGCATAAATTGAACTGAGGTGGAAAACAGTATGAAATATGTTCAAGGCAGATTACATCAGAGGCAGTCCACAGCTGGAGGCTAGAGCTTCGAGCAAGGAATGAACACTTGTCGCAAGTCTTCTAACAAGGACTAAATGCTGTTCTGGTTGGCAAATTGTCTCTGGCTTTACAGACGTTGAAATTACTTCCTCACTCTGCTGGTGATTTTTCTCCTAGCTTTTGTTACTTTCTCAGTTCACGGAATGTTTGACCATCTAAAGAACCGTTCTCATTCTCCCTCCCCCAAATCTACAGTTTAATTCAAGTCATTATTAAATCTTGGTCCTTTTTGTTTTCAGACCTCCAGTTGTCTGCCTTTCTTAGACCACCATTTCATCTCCTTCATAGTGGTGTCCCTT
Organism: Euleptes europaea; assembly: GCF_029931775.1. Taxonomy (NCBI): domain Eukaryota; kingdom Metazoa; phylum Chordata; class Lepidosauria; order Squamata; family Sphaerodactylidae; genus Euleptes; species Euleptes europaea. The sequence goes on along the minus strand of NC_079317.1, from coordinate 18,942,716 downwards.
TCCAATTACTAAAAATTACACCTATACTGTATTCTCAAGGGGTGGGTGGGGTTTGTTGGTTTGTGTAAAGCAGGCCTTGACAAATTTTGTTCGGCTTGGCAAGCCACCCCAGAAATTTAGGAGACAAACTGATCTTTCAGCCTTCAGGGTTTTATATTTTAATGGACATACTTTCTAATTATTGATACCACAAAACCTAATCCTAAATTCTTACCAGTACCTTGTCTTTTTAAAAGCTATAACAAAAGTGTTGTAGTGTACAAAATGAGTATGGGGTAACCCTGGCTGTCATCACAACACAAAGCTAACCTCCGTCCCTCACCTAAAGCAACTTTGTACATCTACTGACAATCACCTAGAGGCACTCACAATAAATGATTACTTAAAATACTAGGAGCCACAATGGAATTTCTAGACACCATGGCATCTGGAATTTGTCAAGCTCTGGTGTAAAGGTCTTGAAACAGGATCCATCTCCTCTTGTGTTCACAGCAATGTATGTGGGATGGAGCCCCTACAGGCTTCAACACCATTTGTTTTTACCCCCTGGTGGCCTTCAGGTGGGAACAGGTAGTGCTCAGTGCATCTGGGTACTACTTGTATGGGACCTGGGTTATTAGGTTGATGGTGCACTAGAAAACCTCCTACTGCTCTGTGGCTCCAAACACCTTGAACACATGGGACTCCATGAATCTGCCTTATACTGAATCAGACCCTTGGTCTATCAAAGGGTCTCAGGCAGAGGTCTTTCGCATCACCTACTTTTGTGTGTGTGTGTGTAAAGTGCCGTCAAGTCGCAGCCGACTTATGGCGACCCCTTATGGGGTTTTCAAGGCAAGAGACAAACAGAGGTGGTTTTGCCAGTGCCTTCCTCTGTATAGCAACCCTGGACTTCCTTGGTGGTCTCCCATCCAAATACTAACCAGGGCTGACCCTGCTTAGTTTCTGAGATCTGACGAGATCAGGCTAGCCTGGGCAATCCAGGTCAGGGCTCACCTACTTGCCTAGTGCCTTTAACTGGAGATGCTGGGGATTGAACCTGGGACCTTCTGCATGCCAAGCAGATGCTCTACCACTGAGCCACGGTCCCTTCCCAACCTTAAATTGTGACATGTAGTTCCTGAGGGCAAAGTGCCAGAGTCCATGGCTATCCACCAGAGACCTCTGATATTAATGTTCATATTTGGATGCAGAATATGGGAGCGAGAATAGAGACAGAAACATTAGAGTAACACATGGTTTACAGTTTGATTTAGAATGTCCATTAATGTGCCTGCTACGCAGGGACAGTTCTTCTCCCAACAGTTAAACCAAAATGTTGGCATAATATGGTGGAGTAGCAGCAACCATGATTGATGGCAGGCTCCATGTGTCACTGATGCTAAACCTATGATCACCTGGAAATGGAAACCTGTGAGTACCTCTTATAATACTGTCCAGCAACCTTTCTTTCCATGCTCAGGCTACCTGTTCTTGAAACATGAGTAGTTAAGAGTGTGCAGAATGAGATTACTTGAACTGCATTATGTTAGGTGAGCATGGGACTCCAGTTCCAGGTAATGGCTAGATGTTTGTTGCCATGTGCTTAGCATCATGCACACCCAGTAAATGTCCAGCAGGATAGCTCAAAGGCTCCATGCCAGTGTGGTGTAGTGGTTAAGAGTGGTGTTTGGAGCAGTGGAGTCTGATCTGGAGAACCGGGTTTGATTCCTTGCTCCTCCACATGAGCGGTGGAGGCTAATCTGGTGAACTGGATTGGTTTCCCCACTCCTACACACGAAGCCAGCTGGGTGACCTTGGGCTAATCACACTCTCTCAGCCCCACCTAGCTCACAGGGTGTCTGTTGTGGGGAGGGGAAGGGAAGGTGATTGTAAGCCAGTTTAATTCTTCCTTAAATGGTAGAGAAAGTCGGCATATAAAAACCAACTCTTCTCCTTCTTCTTTGGAATCTTTTTCTCGACCACTAACAATTGAGCTATGTTACCACAGAATGAGCAGTGGTAACAGCTATCCAAGTGTGTAAGTCCAACACGCCTTTTTGGGAATCACCACTGTCACATTAATAATTGTTTTGTGTGCTTTTGCCTATAAGGAAAGGGATCTACAAGGGAGCTATAGCAAAACATTTCCAGCTACCATTAAACGTAACAGGGAAGAAACCATTTTATTGGCAGGGAGAAATCTTCCAATCCAAACAAACAAACCTCCACATAAAACCAAAAACAAATCAATGCGGCTAGCAAATTCTACGACAGTAACCCCAACAGTCGGAAGAATCATAGTATGGGCTGGGTAGAAACGGGACCCGAATACATCAGGGTTTCTTCAGGGATACTATGACTGCTTCTTCTGCAGACAGAACTGTATTTCCAGAGGTCACAGATACAGCGTAAAAATAATTACAAGCAGACTGCTGTAAAACAAGCTGTCCAGTTCCATCTTTGCCAATAATGGGATGGTCAAATTCTGATAGCAGCTATAAAGACAAGTACTACCGACTTGTCCACAAAACAGGCATCACGTGGCTCCTGTGCCTTTAAGTGTCGCGTGAGCTGTAGAAATCCAGCATTTCATAGAATGGAGACACACATCATATCAAGCTGGCATTAAAGGCACAGAATAGGGACTAGTAGAAGTTGGCAGCTCCATTCAAAACCCATCTTGTTCTCCCTTAGTCCCAGCTGCCATGAAACAAGCCAGTGGACATAAACCACCGCCACAGTTCTAAATTTCTAAAACACCACATTTTTTCCTCTCACTGAATAACTAGGTTATTGCTCAGGTTGGGGATGAAAACAAGCAACAGCAGAAAGTTATAAGAGAAACATAAACTTGATAAAACGTCACCGTTTAATTACCTGTCCCAGAGGGTAGGCGAAGATTTTGCGAGCCTGCCCTGGAGTATTCTAGGTTGCCATAGGCAGGTTGGCACCCAGGAATTTCGTACCCTGCAGCATGAATAGAGGATAAACCATAGCTAGGAATGGCTCAAAACAGACAACCATGTGGTAACCTAGCTAAGACACGCCATGTACAGCAGGCAAAAGTATGACCTGTTAGTTAGTTAGTTATGGGATTCTTAATAATTAGTTCATTTCTTGAGGTGTTCTAACTTGGGTGAGGTCTTCTGCTAATTACCAAAATGTTATTTCAGGCCACACACACAAAAAAGGTCTAACACAAGGAGCCAATTTTCTTGAAGTTGTTGTTGGTGGAGTGTCTCCCAATTGCCAATGTTCGACCACTTGTGTAATAAATGGGCTGTCCCTACCACAAACCCAGGCTGGGTTGCAGATGAAGACAGTGTATGCTCCTGAACAATGGCCAAGATGGTTGAGGCCTATATCCACAATTAGCCTGGTTCATAATGAGGTTTTAACACAGAACAAGTAACATGAAAGAGATGACATGGAAAACATCAACAGTCAGTGTTAACAAACCTTATTACACAAGTTACTTCCACTGATAAATCAGATTTTGGAACTCCATTATTCCCCCCCCCCCCAACCAAATAAGCAGACCCAAAGGACATGGGTGGACTCAGACTCAAAGGACATGGGAAATCCATGATACCATCTCTCAATGTTGCCTTTAACATTAAAAAGCAATTTGAGGAAGGTGGGTAAGGATTTGTATTGGAATTGTGCTGCTGAATACCCACCGCTTTATCCACATGAACACATGAATCAGCCTTATAGTGAAACAAACCATTCGGTCCATCAAGGTCACTATGGTCTACTCAGACTGGCAGCGGCTCTCCAGGGTCTCAGGCAGATATCAAATCACCTACTTCCTGGTCATTCTCACTGGAGATGCCGAGGATTGAACCTGGAACCTTCTGCATGCCAAGATGATGCTCTACCACTGAGCCATGGCTCCGAGTCCTAACTGAAGTTAGTAGTAAGTAGATCCATGGCAAATTCTGTTGGGAAGGAGTGCAGGAAAGAGGGACTAGAAGGTATTACCCCCGCTTCTCCTAGCCTAAGGGTCACCAACCTTGTTAAACATGTGAGAATTTTTGGAATGCTGAGACTGGGTAGCGTACACCTCCACAAAATGGCTTCCATGGGAGGCAGGACCAACCACTAAATGGCTGACAGGGGAGCAATCACAAATTATTGGAATCTCAAGCATCCTCCTATGATGGGAAGCTTGTTTCTGAATGGATGCTCTCTGCAAACCCAAAGGTTTGGGGTCTTCTGAGGCACCACCTATTCCAAAGAGGGGGAAGGAAAGCCAAGGCTGGCTCTCTGCTTTGGGGAAGAAGGAAGTGTGCACCAGGAAACACACTGGTGAGCATTACTGTACCCACACAGACCAAGCTGGAGATCACTGGTGAGCATTACTGTGCCCGGATACACCAAGCTGGGGATCACTGCCTTATCACTAATGCCGTGATCCAAGTAGTGGGGACACTGTGGCTGCTTTTTAACATTAAAAACAACATCAGGAGATCCGATCACACCCAGAATGACGTTTGATTCTCGGACAATAGGTTTCTATTCAGCATCCACTGATGTCTGCAGAACCTATGAAAACCTGGTAAAACAGGGTTCCTGCAATGACATTTAGTGGCACCTTAAATCATAACAAATTTATTAAGGTATGAACTTTCAAGAGTCAGTGCCTGTGCTGGTGGGTTTGGCAGCAGCAGACTAACATGGTTACTCTTCCAGAATTTGTTTTCTGGAGGTGTTCAGTATACCAGTGGTTCTCAACCTGGGGCTATATGGCCCCCCAGGATATTCCAAGGGTGCTACAGGTGAAAATTGTGTAAATGGGGGGATGCCGCACAAGACTACAGGGCCACCGAGGGAATTGAGAAGTGAAGAAAACAGAAACACATGAAAACCTAACAAATTACTTTCTTTTTTGCACTTCTATGCATCGTTTGCAACTGTGGATTTTTGTATCGCTGTAATCTTGTGCAACGGTGGTAGAGGCTTTGTTTCCCCTTGTATGTGAACATTGTTGTTTATTAGCGTGTTGTATTCCCTTTTTGTGGGGTGTTTTTTGTAAATTTCAGTTTCCCAATAAGAACTGCATGTGTGCATTTTGTGCAGCTGTTTATGCTTCTTTGTTCCTTGGCTATTTACAAGCAAAACATTTAAATAGCTACCATTCTACCGGTAGGACAGGGGGGCCACAGGAAGGAAACAAGGTCGGAAGGGGGCCACGGTTGGAAAAAGGTTGAGAACCACTGCAGTATACAACACACTCCACCACTGAAGCCAACAGCTTCAGACAATATAATTCACTTGACAGGAGATTGCAAAAAATCAATGCACCCTGGGGAAAAACATAAGCTGTCTGAACACACCCATGGTAGACAGCTACGTCTGGAACTGTCCCCTTAACCTCACTGAAGAAGAGTTGGTTTTTATATGCTGACTTTCTCTACCACTTAAGGGAGACTCAAACTGGCTTACAATCACCTTCCCTTCCCCTCCCCACAACAGACACCCTGTGAGGTAGGTGGGACTGAGAGAATGTGACTTGCCCAAAATCACCCAGCTGGCTTCATGTGGAGGAGTGGGGAAACCAATCCAGTTCACCAGATTAGCCTCCGCCGCTCATGGGGAGGAGTGGGGAATCAAACCCAGTTCTCCAGATCAGACTCCACCGCTCCAAACCACCTCTCTTAGCCACTACACCAAGCTGGCTCTCACTCTCATACTGAGAGTGTATCATACAGCCAGCAGGAGATTGGGAAGAACTTTGAGAAATCCTAAGATTACACCATGATTGTTTTTATGTTCATTGATCATTTTGCCTTTCGCTCATTTTTTTTCCTGTATACACACACACAGAGTCTGTACACTGGAGTGGTCCTATTACTAGGGCAGAGGACCCCAAGGTGATGCCCATGGGTAACATGGCACGTACTTACCCCTTTCCTCATGCCCACCCAGAACTTTTAGAAAGTGCTTCTGATTGGCCACTGGAGATCTGATTGGCTGTGCAGATTTTGTTAAAAGTTGAACCTATCACCACAGCTCAAGGATCTTCACTATGTGACTGACAGTGTATGCAAGAAAATATTTTAAAATAATATGTTCATTTTAAAAGGCATCTTGTTAAACAGAGCTTCTGCCTGAAATGCAGAAGAGTTACTATCAGAGTAATGTATGATCTCATTCCCTGACATTTTGTGGTTCACTCTACCACTTGTGGTAGCCATTTTGTGATTGTGCACACCGCTTTGTGTCAGAATTCCAAAGATGCCCAAAGGGTCAACAAAAGATTTGGGACCCCGGCCCTACAGTAGCGTCAAGGAAAAAGTACTGAGGTATATAGTCAGCTATCATTGAAAAGGTGTAGCGAGGGCAGTTTGATTCAAACTGGACTGAGAAGCAGATTCTGCAGGCCGCGAACTGAGCACAGCCGCCAGGCAGAGGTGGAACCGCGGCTGCAAAATGCAAAATAAAAAGCACAATGGGGATTAAACCCAAAGAAGAGAAGTTACTACAGGTCCCAATTAACACACAGCTGAAGCAGACTGAGAGCCCAACAAAAGAACAACAGGTAAGCATACAAGCAACAGGAAGGGGTGGTGTGACAATACACAGCTGGGCAGCGCCTACCCCAAGCAGTGCTCCTAGCACATATTTCGAGTCTCTTCTATCGCCACTAAAACAACTAAGTTGCTTACTTGAGGAACATTCTGACTGAAATGAGGACACACCTCCTCTCTTTTCTTCTAGCACGCTTCATTGCTTTCAAAGAGCCTTCATGGAACCAAGAACCAAACCTTCACGGGGAGTTTACAAAATACAGTTATAGCAGTCAAAGGCCACACATTCAAACAAAAGCAGCAGCAACGTAATAAAACCCATACAATCCCCCAGTGTCAGCACCCGGATGGCTTTTTTAATCGTCACATACTAAAAAAAAAAAAAAAAAAAGGGTTTTGCCCGTTCCTCGTTGACTGCGCCTGGTATGCAAGTTGGCCACAGACAGGATGTCCCTTCCCCCCACACACAACATTTCCCCTGCTCCCTTGAGCCCATAGCAAACAAGGGCTTAACTGACTGCCACCACTCTGGTTTTAGGGCTTTACTAGAGAGGGCCCAGAGCACCCTCCCTATCCCTAGTAAGGCTGCCAGGTCCCCCTGGCCACCGGAGGGGGATGGGGGTGGGGGTAGGGGTGCCAGATCCAGGTTGGGAAACTCCTGGGGATTTGGGGATGGAGCCTGGGGAGGACAGGGACCTCAGTGGGGCACAGTGCCAGAGAGTCCACCCTCCAAAGAATCCCATTTTCTCCAGGGGGCATGATTTCTGCAGTCTGGAGAAGAGCTGTAACCCCAGGGGACCCCCAAGTCCCACCTGGAGGATAGCATTCCTTCTCCCCAGACAATTCACTGTTTAGTCAGAGTGAGCCCTGATGTATGACCCAACCTGAGGCACGAAGAACTCAGGCAGAGCGAATATGTTCATTAAACAAATACTATAACCAGTAATGGGAGAAAAGCTATAAAAATGGGGCAGAATTAATACAAGGCAAAACTCACAAAGAAAGAAGGTGGCCAGAAATCAACAAAGTTCCCTGACGTGACTACCATGTTTAGTTAGGGTTGCCAACCTCTGGATAGTAGCTGGAGACCTCCCACTATTACAACTGATCTCCAGCTGATAGAGATCAGTTCACCTGGAGAAAATGGATGCTTTGGCCATTGGACTCTATGGCATTGAAGTCCCGCCCCTCCCCAAACCCTGCCTTCCTCAGGATCCGCCCCCAAAATCTCCAAGTATTTTCCAACCAGGAGCTGGCAATCCTATATTTAGTCCCTACTCTATTGATCCCAGTAAGCCAGACTCACCTGGGGTGAAGGATCAACTCCCTCCAAGGTAGCCTCACTGCCGCTCAAGCTTCAGGGAGTAAACACCCTCCTTCTCTGTGCAGGGCCTTATATGCTCTCTGTCAGAGCACTGCCTCCTGCATATGAATTGGTCTGTATTTTCACTCCATTTTCCCCCAGTCCAATCCTATAGTGATGGGAAATGTAGGCCTATTGCAAACCTTACCCAAGGACTCAGGCCTCTGTAGAAGAGAGACTTCCTTGGGGCCTGCAGGTCACTGCTTTCCTCAGCGTTAGGCTCAGGATCATGCCAGGGCTTCACAAGGTGGCTACCTCAGCTGAATACACACATCCTTCCTTCCTTCCTTCCTTCCTTCCTTCCTTCCTTCCTTCCTTCCTTCCTTCCTTCCTTCCTTCCTTCCTTCCTTCCAACCAACTTAACCTCACAACAGTCCTGAAGCTGAAAACCCACATCCATTACCCAGGGACACGGACGCACAATCCCAATCACACTATCAGCAATAGCATCTATTAGCAGTTCGGGGAAAGAAGAGGACTAAATTCAGCGCTATTGTCAATAATCAGTACTGATGTCGGTAACGTGGTTAGAGTGAAGCTTTTTCAGCCATCAGATGGGCAACTGGTAATTTGCTTCGCAGTACGCAATTGTGTCTGTAATTTAGGTAATAATGAGCCACGGTACCTTCTCTGCGCTCAGTACACGGCTCAGTACAAAATTTCAATACAAAAATGATATAATGGAGAATTCCTAATGTATCGGTTCTGCTGTGGACACAAAACCAGCTAATTCAAAATGTCAAATCTGGGGGAAAATTCGGTTGAGTATAATTTTGGAGGACTCTCTCACTATACGGGGTTTAATTTTCAAAAACCTCTCCTTGGGATTAAAGGTTTTATTATCTCTTTGGGATTAATGGTTTCATATATACATAAACTTTCCAGAATTTTGGCCCTTTTAGATTGGATGCAACTTTTCGAATAGATTGAGGGGGGGCATCCAATGTTTAAAAACAATCACAGGAATTTCACAGGTGCTTTCCTAGAGTATTGTGTCCATAAAATATTCTGCATGCTATACCAAATTTGGGGCATTACTGCAGAGGTGAGCCTATGACATAACTCTTACTGAGCTGGTAAATGTGTGTCTGAGCTGTACTACTTCAGATTGCAGGTATGTCTTGAATGATGGAATGTTCTACCATTAAAAGAAATATACCTTCCATGTAGAAAGCTGAATGCAAGGAGGGTTTGGCTAGAACCCTTCTCCCCCAAATCTAGTTTTCTATGTGGAAGGAATGTTTTCAAATAATTAATACTTATGTCACCCTGACCTGGATGGCCCAGGCTAGCCCGATCTCATCAGATCTTGGAAGCTAAGCAGGGTCAGCTCTGATTAGTACTTGGATAGAAAACCACCAAGGAAGTCCAGGGTTGCTACCCAGAGACAGGCAATGGCAAACCCCCTTTGGTTGTCTCTTGCCTTGAAAACCCTACGGTTCCCAACCTTTTTTTGACCAGGGACCACTAGGACTTTTTTGTTCGGTGCAGGGACCCCAAGGTTCAAAATAAAAATTCCAGGAATTTGAAAATAAACTTTAATCATAACTGTTCGTTAAACATTAAACTTAGAATTAAATTTGAATATATATATTTTATAATAGAGAACTTTAATTGAAAATATTAATTTATTATGGGTTTATAACTTTGTTTCACGGACCTTAATTTAGTTCTCGCGGACCCCTGGGGGTCCATGGACCCTGGTTGGGAACCAGTGCCCTACAGTGTTGCCACAAGTCAGCTATGACTTGACTGCACATTCCTCCTCCACCACACATTATATCATATGGGCCCCTACATATCTATCTCCCTGCCCCTTCAAGGAGCTCAGAGCAATGCATGTGATTCTCCCTCTTTTTATCCTCACAAGAAGCCTGGAAGGTAATTAGGCTGGGAGAGGGTAACTGGTCCAAGATCACTCAGTGACCTTCCTGGGATCTGAACTCAGTTCTCCCAGTTCCTCTTCCAAAGCCTTAAACATTATACCACACTGGCGCTCACCTGTGCAGCCCAGACACAGGGTTAGCACCTCGGTGAAAGCTAGGCCAAAGGAGACACAGGACTCGTACAGCCAGCTATCATTTATATTTAACAGCCGGACGTTCTCCTCTTATCTCTTGCAATACAGGTAATAGCTAGCTGTTCTAGGCGCAGGAAATCTGATTTGTATTCTGCATAATTAATTAGTACACAATACAATAAGTACCTGCTAATCAGTACGAGCTTGTAAATCTTGCTCGGCAAGCATGATAAAAGTACACAGTACCCTTATAACTGAGCCAGTTTCTGCCAGGTAACTATGGTCTTTTATGCATGGCTGTTTCACTCGCCGTCACCCCTCCGACGACTTCGGGTCTCTGTGTTGATTATGCATGCAGTTTTCGATTGTCAGAGGTCTCCTCGCTCTCCCCCTGCATTCTGTAATCAAGGTCCCCCTACCCAAATAGGCCCTACCCAGCAAAACTGCTAGACTGACAAAGACCCTTGAGTGCAACGACCCATTTATATTCTTCTTCTCTGCTTTATTCAATAAACTGACTCTGGAATATACTGATATGTCCAGGGCAGACTGGGAGGGGAAAATGGCCCTAGAAAAGCCAAGGAGGGAGGGAGAAAGAGACAGCCTGCCTGCCCAGCCAGCCCCATGCTGCACATGGGTTGGCCAGGCTAGACACTACCCTTCTTGCCACTGCGCTGGCCCTTGCCTGGGGGTGGGAAACCATTGGCCCACCGGGAGATGTTCTAGTGGCCTTAGTGGCCAGTCCATCCCTAGATCTGTCTGACCACCATGTAGCTAACAATCAATGGTGAAATGTTTAGATGATCATAATCCCAAATAGACATTCCTGGTGTTCCTCAATCAGAGCTCAGTTTGTTCCAAATACCTTTATATAGGTAGAGTATCCCTTATCCGGACTGATCCAAAAACCGGACCGTTCGAGCCGGCATGCAGGCACATCTGTGCTGCCTGCTTTCAATGTTTCCTCTCACCTAAAATAAAATAAAATACAGTGTACCCTGCATCGTAGGTGGAGACTGAAAGCCTGCTATTGTCAGTTTGTTTGTTTGTTGTTGTTGCTCTTGACTAAAAGCTGATACAGGTATTCTGGTGAGATAGTTACACCTTTGCTTTCTGATGGTTCAATGTGCACAGAATTATTTAAATATGTTTTTAATTCATTCAAGCTATGTGTATAAAGTGTATATAAAACATAATTGCATTTGGGTCCCATCCCCAAGATAGCTCATTATGTACATGCAAAAATTCCAAAATATTTCAATATGTGGAAAGATCCGAAATATGGACCACTTCTGGTCCCAAGCAATCTGGATAAGGGATACACCACCTGTACTCCAATCCTAAATAAATGATGTTTGAATAGACAATTCATGCCTCCCTCCATCCTGCCACTGTCCTAAACCTCCATTAGCTTTTCTCTGTTTGCATCGCTTTGATTCCTGGCCATAATGACTAAACATACTTCCCTATTGCAGGGAAGTCATTTTAGGGGTTTCCCTTCCTTTTGGTTCAGATTCTGCACAGCCAACCCTACAAATTTAGCAGTATATAATCATCCAGTGTAGTACTTCATATTTTTCAAATATTGTCCTTTGCAATGGAATGAGCTAGCAGACCGAAATGCCAAGCCTGCCTTGCTCTACAGAAAAATAAAACCGATTAGAAAACCCCCCCACACATATACCTCCTTCAAATATCTGCGTCCATCAAAGGCCAAACATTCCTTAATAATAGGATGAATAAGCAGAACAATTTTATAATGCCAAGGTACTTTCCGCTATCTGTCTTCTGAAGACAAGACTGCAATTTTGAATGTGTTTCAACACATTCAGGGAGAGTTTCAGACCTTTCGTAACATAATGGAAAATAAATTGTGATAGACCACAGAAATGAAGTCTATGTTCTCTGTACAAAATACTATAATGGCACCAGAGAGTACAATGTATTGGTTTCAAGGGCTTCGTTTGTATGGTCAGCGCCCCCAGCACCAACATCTATGGAAGTATGAGGACCACCAACAAACTTATGATGCAGTGGGGATCATATGGAGGCACCGATAGCCTCAACATGATTCATGAGGGGTCAGGAGAGCCTGTTTGCAACCCTGTCCTTTCCCACAGCTGACTGGATAGAGACCACAAAGTGCACAAACTGGGCCAAGACCTGGGGAGTCAAACAAAAGGCTTGAGGGCCAGATCCGACCCCCTGAGTTCAAGGAAGACTCTGCAGAAGCAGGCAATGGCAAACCACCTCTGCTTAATCCCTTGCCTTGAAAACCCCGCCAGGGGTCGCTATAAGTCGGCTGAGACATGACAGCATTTTTACACCCACCCACACAAGTTGCAACTGAATCATGGTAACTCCAAGACCAAGGCAAGAGTTGAGCAGAGGTGGCTTGCCAATGCCTTCCTTGACCCCCCCATCCACTTATCTACTGAAAAACACCCCTACCTGAACTTGTGGCATACTGTGTAGTTCAGCCCTACATTTGTAAAGGACACAAGGAGCGCCAAGGGACCATGGCTAAGTGGCAAGGCATCTGTGTGGCATTCAGAAGGACCCAGGCATCTTATGGATCAGGTAGAGGCACAGGCCTCTGCCTGAGTCTCTGGAGAGCTGCTGCCAGCCAGAGCAGACAATACTGACCGTGATCAATCACTGTAGGTTGATCAATGCACAGTAGGTTGTTCAAACACCTATTTTATAGGGAGGGTTACAGGTCCTCCATCTTCCATGTGCCTAGTTATTTATTTATCATTTATTTCTTTACTTACTTCATTTATACCTTGCCTTTCTCCCCAATGTGGACCCAAAGTAGCTTACATCCTTCTTTCCTCCTCCATTTTATCCCCATAGAAACCCTGTTAGGAAGGTTATTGCAACAGTGTTTGAGTGGGCCCAAGGTCACCCAGGAAGTTTTCATGGCAGAGAGGGGATTCATAGCTGGGTCTCCCAGATCTGAGTCCAACACTCTAACCACTACACTATATACTGGCCCTCTGAGACCTTCCGGTGTGGTAGAGTTGTCATACAGGAGGTATTTCAGCTCGGGAATTCATACTATCTAAGGAAAGCCATTCAGTGTAATTCTAATATTCTCCTGGGAGCAAGCCTCATTGAGTAGACTTAAGTAGGATTCTGAGTTAACTAGTTTAGGATTTCTGTCTTGAGCACACATACGCACAAAGAAGAAACTGTCTAAAGAACAGAGTATTTGAGTCTGCCTTTCCCTGAAACTCCTATGCAACTGCTTAAAAAAAAGAAAAGAGACAGGATGTTCTAATTGCCTTTACCAACTCTAGGTTAAAAGATGGCTGCCCTGATTGAAACTGTCTTAGGAATCACTTGACTGGAAAGGAGAATCTTTCCAGCATCTCCTGGTTTTCCTTGGGGTACAGACTTCCTTGAGAGGTGGTAAGTGCTCCTTCGCTGGAGGTTTTTAAGCAGAGGCTAGATGGCCATCTGTCAGCAATGCTGATTCTATGACCTTGGGCAGTTCATGGGAGGGAGGGCATCTTGGCCATCTTCTGGGCATGGAGTAGGGGTCACTGGGGGTGTGTGGGGGGAGGTAGTTGTGAGTTTCCTGCATTGTGCAGGGGGTTGGACTAGATGACCCTGGTGATCCCTTCCAACTCTATGATTCTATGAAATACATCTTACTTTAAAAGCAGTCTTTTCAAACATCCAGATGAGTATTGTTCAGAGCTTAGATGGTAAACAAGACTTATTTACCAAATTCTTTTGTCAAAGACTAGCACAGCAGTTTTCAAGAGTTGTTTTCTAGATCAGGTGTGATGCTATTGGCAGGTTATTCTCATCCCACACACATCCATTGTGCTTGCTGACCTGTGACCCAATGGAAAATCTGAGCGATGGAAGAATTGCTACTGGCTGCCTGCCAAGGAGCTCCTGCCTATGCCAGCTACTTTCGTGATGAAGTATGTGTCATTCAGCGTTGACTTCCACTGGAATAGGGCATTATTGAAGGGTACTATTGCACATGGAAGAACAGATGGTCATAGGGTTGCCAGGTGCTCCCTGGTCACTGGTGGGGTTGGGGGGGGTAGGGATGTCAGATCCAGATTGGGAAATTCCTGGAGATTTGGGGTTGGGGGTGGAACCTGGGGACGACAGGGATCTCACTGGGGTACGCCACAGAGTCCACCCTCCACAGTATCCATTTTCTCCAAGGGAACTGATCTCTGTAGTCTAGAGATGAGCTGTAATTCCGGGGGATCCCCAGATCCCACCTGGAGGCTGGTATCCCTAGACGGTCATTGGTTTCTCAAGCTTGGAATTACAGCCTAATTCTTGCTGAGGAGGTAAAATTGGACTGCTTCAGACAGCAGATGGAAGCTCACATTACTGAATGTTCCTCCATACAAAAAAGAACCCCATCTCCACACAAGAAGACTAGACATCAGGGAGAAGGCATTAGTTTATTCTTCTTCCTGACACGGTAGTTTTCTATATACAGGGAAATTCAGATCCACATTCATCAGATGGGGAACCAGATCTCCTCTGTGGCGTGGGGTGCCTTTCACCCATGGGTGTCGCATCAACAGCACACCGCAGGGCCCTGGCACTGCTGAACTGACAGCATTAACCACCCATCACAGCCCACCCCAGCCCACCATACATGCCATTTTGTGTTTTGCACTACGGGAAGAGCTGGCCCCAACAAGCAGGTTGATGGATTTCCAAAGCAACGTGGAAACCAAGGGCATTTCTATGCTTGTTCCCACACCCCACATCCAAACCCGGCCCCTAAACTTCAAAGTTGCTATTTGCTGGTGGCAGCTAAGTCGGTCTACGTGATCATTGGCACCTGGTCCTAAGGAACCACCAACTTAAACAGTCACTCTAAGCTTTTATCAGCTTCATTCAGTTCACCAGCTTGAGAAACAAGGCCCGACCATGATTACCCATACACTGATCACATGTAGGTTAGGAGACTGCAATGCAGAGTGCGTGGGATTGTCCTTGAAGACTGTTCAGAAGCTTCCAACAGTGAAAGATGCGGTGGTGGTTGCCGCCTGTCATGAACGTATCTCGCCTGTGCCAAAAGATCTCTATTAGCTGCCGATTCACTTCCTGAAACAATTCAAAATGCTGGCTATCGCCTTTTAAAAGCTCTACTTACTTTTTTTTATTTCTCCAGATTTCTGTTAACTCCCCCCCCCTTTGTTTTGTCTCCTTGGGTTTTTTGACAACCTTCTAGCATCAGTTTTGCATGCCCTGACCTTCCAATGATCTCACTTTCCTCCTTCAAATGTTTCAGTATTTTTAATTAGGTTTTTTTAAACAGTCAGTTCTGCACCTATTGCCTGTGTGTCATCTGTAACAATAATGTTAATGATTGAAAATTTCTATTAATCGTCAACATTTGGCTTTTTTAAAGTATTTCATTCCCTTTCAGTTGGTTTATTAAATTATTGCACACTGCCCTGGGAACCTACAGCGCTTAGAGCGAAGGAAGGAAATTATTTAAATAAGTACTATGCATTCAGTTGTGTTAGGTCACACCTGCAGTTGGAGCTGGAATATCCTAGGTCAGTGATGGCAAACCTTTTAGAGACTGAGTGCCCAAACTGCAACCCAAAACCCATTTATTTATCGCAAAGTGCCAACACAGCAATTTAACCTGAATACTGAGGTTTTCGTTTAGAAAAAACAACCCATACATTCAGATCTTTTGTCTTAAAAGAAAAACACAATAACAGAGCTTTCAATGATACAAATTTTTATTGAAAGGTAAAAATTTGCATTTGGCATGCTTTTGAACAATTAATGTGATTTTTGCTGTTGTATGCATGCTGATAATTTGTCTAACCTTGGCTCATACTTTGTAAGTTTGAGAGCAACACATGCAGCACTCAGGTCATCTGTTATTCTGTTTCTGGTGTCAGGTTTGATATAATTCAAAGCTGAAAACAGCTGCTCACAAGCTTAAAATGATCCAGACAAAGTAAGGAAAGCAATCCCAAGTGCTTTCTTTCATTGACTTAAAATTATTTGGCAGAGAATTCCACACTTTAAGGTTTTCATTTTCAGAACTAACTGTGCTGTCCTTTGTCATCCCTTCTATCTTCTCAAGTGTTTCATGCAGGTCATAAAATTTATTTTTCCAGATAGAGCTTTCTTGAAATTCTAATAGCTTTATTGCCAGATTTCCTAAATCTAACCAGTGTAAGCAGGAAAGATCAAGTTCTTCAAATATATTCCCTGAATCAACCATCTACGGCAGTGATTCTCAGCTGGGGTTCCTTTCGAATTTGCAGACCTTTTGGCCTGCTCTGAAAAAGGCATCTGGGTGCATTTCCTACCTTTGATTCACCTCCACTGTACATGCGTTGGACTTATCTAATTCAACTCCTGTATCTCACAGTGGCCCATATCTATAGTATAAAGGAAGCCATGACCTTCAGTTTGCAAGACCTGAGCAAGGCTGATAATGTTAGGATGTTTTGGAGGTCTTTAATTGACGCACCTACAAATGTAAAAATTCTCTGCTAGAGGTTCCTTAACCCTCTCCCCAAAACTATAATTCCTAGGCTTCCCTGGGGAAAGGGAACGGCTATAAGAACTGTCACATGCCGCCCTGCCGCATGTGACAGGGGAAGAAGGAAGCACTCCCATTGGGCTGCTGGGCAGAGGGGCGGGTGATGTGAGAAATGCCCTCCGGCACATGTGGAGGGGGGGAGGGGAGCAGCCCGGCCCCGCGTCCCTCTGGCTTTCTAGTAACAAACTCAGGCGATCTCTGTGCTGGGGCGACGGCGCCTGTGCCCACAGAGAGGGCTCTGAGTGCCCCCTCTGGCACATGTACCATAGGTTCGCCACCACTGTCCTAGGTGGAAGCTCAACAGCAGAGTGAGACCTTGGCAAAGGGCCACTTGAACACATGCACACATGAAGGTGCCTTCTACTGAATCAGATCCTTGGTCCATCAACGTCAGTATTGTCTATTCAGACTGGCAGTGGTTCTCCAGGGTCTCAGGCAGGGATCTTTCACATCACCTACTTGCCTGATCCCTTTAACTGGAGATGCCGGGGATTGAACCTGGGACCGTCTGCATGCCAGGCAGATGCTCTACCACTGAGCCATGGCCCCTCTCCACTTGAGTTGAAGAAAACCTATTTTCTGTTCCAGTCACAAACACTGCATCTGAAAGCAGAGCCATCACTAAATAACACAACAAGGAGCAAGAGACACGAGATACTCAGGATACTTAGATGCAGAACTGAGTTGCCAGAAGCAGCCGTAGCGGGAGAGGCCTGATCTGGATTAGGAACGCAGCGCTAGGGAAGAGGAGGTTTCGCTTTTTCTTCATGCCATATTTCCAGACAGAAATCTCCCCCAGGCTCCTTTAAGCACTGGGAGGGGGAATAATTCAGGCACAATAAAGACACCTGTCTTTCCCCCCTACTGTAAGCAAAAGCACACCATTTCTGAGCAGAGGACTGTGCTAGAGAGTTAAGCACCCCCTTCTACAGGGGGAGGAGGAAGAGGATAAAGAGAAAGACGAAAAAGACAAGTTGGTTTTTATATGCTGATTTTCTCTACCATTTAAAGAGAATCAAACCGACTTACAATCTCCTTCCCTTCCTCTCCCAACAACAGATACCTTGTGAGGTAGGCGATGCTGAGAGAGTTCAAAGAGAACTGTGACTAGCCCAATGTCACCCAGCTGGCTTCATGTGGAGGAATGGGGAAACCAACCCGGTTCACCAGCTTAGAATCTGCTGCTTATATGGAGGAGTGGGGAATCAAACCCGGTTCGCCAGATTAGAATCCACCACTCCTAACCACTGCACCACTAAGGCCCCGATCCAGTCCTCCTTCCCCCAGGCTGTGTTTACAATCTCTCTAGTACACTTTTCTTCCACCCTTCATCCAGACGGACATGGTTGTCCATTACCCAATAGGGACACAAAGCTGCTTACATCACTCTCCTCGCCTCCATTTTATCTTGCTGACAACCCTGTAAGGCAGGTTAGGCTCAGAGAGAGAAAGAGAGATAGTAACTGGCCTCAGATCACCCAGTGAACTTCACGGCAGTGTGGGGGGCTGGAGCTCATGTCTCCCCACTGCTCGTCCAACACCCTGATCTCTATGCCACTGTAGATCTCCAGTCTCAATTCCATGGTTGGGGATTGGGGCATGGAGCCCCAGGGTCACATCTGCATTGGCCCCAAATAGCTCCCTGTATCCAGCTCTTTCTCTGCAATAGCTACTGTGGTGTAGTGGTTGGACTAAGACTGGTTTCTTAAGACTAAGACCCAGATTCCAATCTTCTTGAAGCTTACTGTGTGACCTAGAACCAGTCTCTCTCCATCTCTCTCAGCCTAACCTACCTCACTGGGTTGTTATGAAGATAAAATGGAGGAGGAGAGAACCTTTGATGCTCCCTTAAACCGCTAAGTGTAAGGAAGGGATAGAAATGTGACAGAGAGATCTTACAGCCAAACAGTGACTTTCCAGGACTTCAAGCAGAGAGTCCCCTCCCACACCCCCAGTAGTGTCACAACACACTTTTTATTTTTATGTACTTCATAAGTTAATTCTACTCCACTTTTCTCCCCTATAGAAACCCGAAGTGGATTACACAATCGTTCTTTTCTCCTTAATTTTATCCTCACAACCACCACCCTGTAAGGTAGGATGGGCTGAGAGAGAGTGATCGTCACTCAGAAAGCATCCATGGCAGAGTGGGAATTGGAACCTGGATCTCCCAGATTCTAGTCTGACACTCTAACCACTACACCATGCTGCCTACTGACCTTGCTGAAAGTAGCATGCATATAGTTTCACGTTCACAGCAGCTGCCCTGCTCAGGGCCTTCGTTTCCAATAAGCCTCACCGGAGCGCATACTTGAAGCCTCTTTTCTATGCGCCGAGTGTGGTTCTCTCATCTGCGACTAACGTCAGCATTTTCCTACACATCTAGCATTACGGCCCAGAGCTTTTAAGTGGACTTGACTCCTGACACTTCCCTTGGTGGAAGTTAACTGACGACGGGTGCTGCTGAGCCCTGACCCCTGCCTAGCACGTATACATAAGCACAGAAGGCAAATTCAAAAATGCCATCCCAGCTGTCAGGGATTTCAGCAGCAGCAGCAGCAGCAGCAGGAGGAAGAGGAAGAAGAAGAGTTGGTTTTTATATGCCGACTTTCTCTACCACTTAGGGAAGAATCAAACTAGCTTACAATCACCTTCCCTTCCCCTCCCCACAACAGACACCCCGTGAGGGAGGTGGGGCTGAGAGAGCTCTAAAGAGAGCTGTGACTAGCCCAAGGTCACCCAGCTGGCTTCATGTGGAGGAGCGGGAGAACAAATCCAATTCACCACATTAGCCTCCACCGCTCATGTGGAGGAGTGGGGGGAATCAAACCCGGTTCTCCAGATCAGACTCCACCACTCCAGACCACGATTCTTAACCACTACACTACGCTGCCTCTAGGAGGAGGGCGGAGAAGAGTTGATGCTCAACGGCAGAGCATATCTGAAGTCATCCCACTCTCTGGCACCTCAGGAAGAAGAGCTGGGGAGTATCCTTAACTGAAGGGTCTGGGGGGTCGGGGCGGCTGCCGGCACTTAGCTCGGAGGTCTAGCTACAGGGTAGTATTCATAGGCCTTCCCACTGAATATAGGACCTTGTATACAAATGACCTGGGTGTGTTTAGTCCAGAGGACACTCTTCAAATACATGGTGTAGTGGTTAAGAGCGGTGGTTTGGAGCAGTGGAGTCTGATCTGGGGAACCAGGTTTGATTCCCCCCTTCTCCACATGAGCGGCGGAGGATAATCTGGTGAGCTGGATTTGTTTCCCCACTCCTATACATGAAGCCAGCTGGGTGACCTTGGGCTAGGCACAGCTCTCTCATCCCCACCTACCTCACAGGGTGTCCGTTGTGGGGAGGGGAAGGTGATTGTAAACCGGTTTGATTCTTCCTTAGTGGTAGAGAAAGTCGGCACATAAAAACCAACGACTCTTCTTCTTCTCCTCTGCTGTCCTGGAGGCTCGGATTAGCGCTAAAGGGCTTAAATTACAGGAGGGTTGATTCGCATCGAACATGAAGTGAAACGCCATACCGGAAACAGCGGTTCAACAATGGAACCAGTTACTTGGGGAACAGGGGCGGTCTCTCTCCTGCAGGAGGTCTGCTAGGTGAAATGACTGACCAACTTGGTCTCTCATACTTGGAATCTGCCTTGAATCCCAGTGAGAAAGGGGGCTATAAATGAAAATAAATAAATAAATACGCCAGGGATGCTGTTAGGGCTGCCAGGCCACTCACTATGGTGGGTAGCTTTAGGAATCAGCACAGAGTTTCTGACCATTCCTAAAGCTACCTGATTTCGCTTCCAGGTTTCCCCCAGAAGTGACATCATGGCGCACAGGATGCCACCACCCGCTCATGTCCCCGCCCTTCCTGCTGCTTGCCAGGCATGGCCTGGGAACCCTACATGCTGTAGTCTGGATTGCATTAGGCAAGGGGTCAGACAAAATGGCCTATAAGACCCCTTCCAACCTCCTGATATATAAAGAAGTCACCCTACCGATGAAGTACACCTGCCACATTCTATCCCCTCCCATTCAGGAAGCTGAGATTTTTATAATGCTCTTTTTAAAAAAATTAAAACATTTCTGCCTCACCCTCCCTTCCAGAACAGACTCTCATGGTGAGTTCCAACTCACAGAGAAGTAGAAAATATGGTATTGCGGTACCAAGCACCTGCTCCTTGATAAAGCCCCTTCCAGTCTCCTTTTAACAGCATCAGTAAAAAAAAAACAAAAAAAACATCCAGGTCTGTTAAAACCACAGAGCCAGACTCAAAAGGCCTCCCTAACAAGGGCTGTCTTCAGCATGCGGCAAAGCGACTGCAAAAATAGCCGACTGGACAGTAAAAGATACAAACCCACTGCCATCTGGCAAAGCCTCGTTTGCCGTTCACCCTTCAGAATCATCTCCCGTAGCTCAAGATATAAAGATTCTAGCTTGATTATCTAAAGCTTTCCAGCCCGAGCTCCAAGCTGAGCTTAAAAGAAGGTGGTGCACCCTTAAGTAATAAGAGAGCAGGTATCCCATTACACGTTCTGCAGCTAAGCCTTATCCATATTAAAGCGGAAAGCGGGCGGAATGGAGCGGCCTGCGGAAGAGCCTGAGCGGTGAACCAAGAAATCTCTGTTTCAAATCTGGTCTCTGACAGAAGCTCAATGGGCGGCCTCAGGCAAGCCACGCTCTCAGCATTCTCCCATTGGCAGGGCCTTAAGCTAGGCTGGCTGAGGCAAGGTTCAATTCAGCTGCCGGCTTCCTCCCACTTCTCCTCCCACTTCACCGTGATGTGGGCCTGAGCTAAGGGTTAATGAAAATAATGAGAGCACCTTTCTGGAGTAGATGACACGAGCTGTGGATGCACAGACTTCTGACGCGGTTGCAGGAGACAAGAGATAAGAAGTGTATCCAGTAGGGCTGTCGATTCGGTTCATCCTGAACCGAAAAACAGCTGAATTTCCCCTGATTTGGCGGTTTTTAGTTCGGGACGAACCGAACTCAAAAATGGCAGGAAAACGGGGGAGCTGAATTCAGCGAGTTCGGGAGTTCATGAATAAATTCGGCAAATTCGGGGCGCAGCAGCATAACCGTCAGTAGCAGCATTCTCCCCCGGCCAATCGGTGGCCAAGCTGGGTCTTCTTCTGGCAATCAGTCAGGATTGAGTACTGGAGGAATCAGCTGCTGCGCGGCCCGGCTGGGGAGAGAAAGAGAGAGAAATCCTCGTGGGGGGTGCGTGTGCACATTCTCTCCTTTCCGTGGCTGCAGGGGGTGCATTTTTGGGGGTAGAGAACCCAAACTTTCAGCGGAGCTTCAGACGAGCCTTCTTAAGAGACCCCCCAAGTTTTGTAAACATTGGGTCAGGGGGTCCCGAGATATGGGCTCCACCCCTTTTCCCTCCCCCTTTTCAATTTCCGTGGCTGCAGGGGGTGCTTTTTTGGGGGTGCAGCCCCCAAACTTTCAGCATAGCTTCAGACGAGCCTTCTTAAGAGAACCCCCAAGTTTTGTAAAGATGGGTTCAGTGGGGGCAGAAATATGGGCTCCCACCTTTTCTCTTTCCGTGGCTGCAGGGGGCGCATTTTTGGGGGTGAAGCCCCCAAACATTCAGCATAGCTTCAGACGAGCCTTCTTAAGAGACCCCCCAAGTTTTGTAAACATTGGGTCAGGGGGTCCCGAGATATGGGCTTTCCCCTTTTCCCTACTGGGATGAATGGATCACCCGATCCTGTATGCATCTCCAGAGAGGCAAATCCAAGGCAAAACCTCCCGTGCTTAAATAGAATCGTTTTGGATTACCCAGTCCTTCCAGCCCCTCCTGATGGAACAGAAGACAGCCACAGTAAGACCCCTTTGGGGGCTTTCATCTATAATTTTTCTCTCTTGTGTGTGTGTGGGGGGGGAAGCAGAGTCTGTGTGTGTGGGGGGGGAGGGAGCAGTTTCTGTGGGTGGGGGGAAACCAAAGGGGGCTTTCGCCTGTTCTGCCTGGGGTGTGTGTGCCCCCTCGAGTCTCTCTCTCCCTGGTTTGAGGGGGGGGCTTCAGTTGTGTGTCCTCAGGTTTTCCCTCATTCATAAGATCGGTTAGGTCTATTTTGATGCTTGCTCAAAACTGGTTTTCAAATGGTGACTTAAAGAATGCATTTTCCTGGTCCCGAGTCCGATGCAAAAGGGGAAATTCCACCCCTCCTGCTCATTATGCATAGCTAGCTGCCTCTGTCCCTTTCCATGGTTTGCAAACTCCCAGGTGTCAGGTGTTGCTTTGCATGGTTGCAAACATGTTGCTTTGCATGGTTGTGTTGCTTTGCAGTTGTGTTGCATTGCAAACTTCTTCGCACCTGCCCCGCCCTTGCTCCCCGCAGCTCAGCTGTTTGTCGGTGCTGGGACCTTTGTGCGTGGGCGGCAAGCTTTGCTCAGAGATGCACATTAAGGGTGGGGGGACCCCTTTCGGGGCCCATATCTCAACCCCCCCGACCCAATCTTTACAAAACTTGGGGGGTCTTGCAAGAAGGGTCCTTTGAAGCTCCGCTGAAAGTTTGGGACCTCTACCCCCAAAAATGCCCCCTGGAGCCGCAGAAAGGTGAGGTTTTGTTTTTAATGGCTTTATTCGGCCGAATTTTTCCCCCAAACTTTGAATTCGCGCTGAATTGCACGGACCCGAAGCGGGGGAGTTCGGACTTTGGCATTTCCCGAATGAGAACGAACCGAATTTTGCCGAATCTGAATTTTACCGAATTTTTTTTTCAACAGCCCTAGTATCCAGACTGTCCTGCTCCCTGCTCTAAGCACCGGTTGTTCTGTTAGCCTGCAGATGAGGTTGTTGCTTCAGCCAAGGCCAGAGTATAGAAGCGTGCTTCATTAGCATAGTAAATTGCCCACCCTAAAGGCAAAGTCGCCTTCATTTTCGGATCATGGGTCATATGGAAAGATGTGATGTGGGCTTGACATGACTTTGTATGTCGAAGGTGGGGAAAGAATGATGTAAAGAGGAGGAGAACATGATGTTTGTAATGATTGACATCTCGGCCAGTATATAATCTTATGCTGGACTAAAAGTGGTTGCTTCTGCTTTGGACTGAAGCCTGTTATGCTCAGTGGTAGAGCATCTGCCTGGCATGCAGAAGGTCCCAGGTTCAATCCCCAGGATCTCCAGTTAAAGGTACTAGGCAGGTAGGTGATGTGAAAGATCTCTGCCTGAGACCCTGGAGGGCTGCTGCCAGTCTGAGTAGACAATACTGACTTTGATGGACCAAGGGTCTGATTCAGTAGAAGGCAGTTTCATGTGTTCAAAAAATCTTTAAACCTTCTCCTCCTTGGTGTGCTTATTGTGCAGGGTCACCAAGGGATGAATCTGTTGGTTGAAAAACGGTCATCGGCCAACAGTTACACTTCCCAGACAGTGCTACGTGGGTTTGCGGAAAATAACCTCCAGTTTTCTGGGACATAACGTTTCTTTTTAGAGTCTGTAACACGAAATAGATCATTCTTATGAATTCCCTGCAAGGGATCAGGCCTCAATGACACAGTTACATGTGTGGAGAAGGGTTACTTGGCTGATCATGTACTTTCAAATTTTGGAGAATTGTCACCAAGTGTTATTTCTTGTGTTTCGTGGTTTTTAAGCTCCACCATTCACAATATCTCCCTCTCTCTACCCACCTCTGCCAACCAAGGCTTCACTTCATGCATCTGATGAAAGCTTGTGCTAGAATATGACAGCCAGTGTGGTGTAGTAATTTAGTATCTCAGACTAGGATATGGGAGATTCAGATTTGCATTCTGCATTGGAAGCTTTCTGAATGGTTCTTGTAGGTTATCCGGGCTGTGTAACCATGGTCTTGGAATTTTCTTTCCTGACGTTTCACCAGCAACTGTGGCAGGCATCTTCAGAGTAGTAACACTGAAGGACAGTGTCTCTCAGTGTTACTACTCTGAAGATGCCTGCCACAGTTGCTGGCGAAACGTCAGGAAAGAAAATTCCAAGACCACGGTTACACAGCCCGGATAACCTACAAGAACCAATGAACTCTGACCATGAAAGCCTTCGACAATATTTCTGAATGGTCTTGGGCCAATCACTTTCCCTGAGCCTAACCTACCTCACAGGGTTGTTGTGATTAGGATTGATGCTATAGTCCACTCGGACCCCACTGGGGAGATAAGCAGTGCATAAATATCTGAATAAATAAGTCAATATGATGGCACAAGGGTCTTTGTTGGTTTTGATACACACTATATATTTATTTACTTATTTCACATACTTTACCTTTCTCCCCAGTGGGGACCCCAAAGCAGCTAACACTGTTCTCCTCTGCTCTATTCATCCTCATAACAACACTGTGAGATAAGTTTAATCAATCAATCAATCAATCAATCAAGTTTTATTTTGATACAATATCAGCTCTAAATAAAAATCAAAGTTAGGTTAAAATAATAAAATAAAATAATAAAAGTTGATGATTCTGGGAGGGATGATTTGAAGAAGAGAAGGAAAAATCTTCTATGGGGAAAGGTTTTCAGTTAGCCGTTTACCAATCCCACTAGACCGGAGGCAAAATTTGGCTACTTGGATGGTTATCTCCGGAGAGGAGTCTGCTAAGAGAAGATAAGTTAGGTTGAGAGTGTGTGACCAGCGCAAAGTCACACAGCAAGTTTCCACGGCAGAGAGGGGATTCGAACCAACATCTTCCATATCCCAGTCCGACATTCTAACAACTACACCTCAGTGGCTCTCTCTGTCAGCAACTCTGGCATAATGAGTCCTTCATGAACCCACGCTGGGAAAAGGACTGTGCTGTCAATGTGGCAGGGCACAACTTTTAAAAAAACTTTCCCCAAAGGGATTTAACAACTTCCTGTCAGAGATAATCACTGTCAGTTGTCGCCCAGCTAATCTGATTCACAAATGTAAGGTTGAGAGATAATGAGCAATTATGTGACTTGTTTATTTGCCTGGTGTGTTTGTGTGTGTGTGTGTGTGGGGGGGATTTTGACACAACCAGTGACTTCTCCTTTACAAAAAAGAAAAGAAAAGATTATTTCCTTGAAAATTCAACATGGAAACTTTCACTTCATATAATGGGGAGAAGCTCTTCATAAATTAGCCACTTGGTGAAGCCGTATAAGCACCCATTCATAAGAGAGTAATATTTTTATTTTGTCTATAGTATGAAGCTGGCATGATTTCCTGCAAGGAAGAGCTTCTTCTCTATAAATAGCAAAGTGCTGAATATACAGAATTTCAGAATAGAAATAAGGAGCTATTTTTTGCATGGTGGTGTTATCACGTAATTTATTTTCCTCTTCCTTTCTTCATACCTCATTATTGAATCTTGTTTTTATGTTTTTATTTTTTTTTGCTGTGGTATACAGCTGAGGTTTTCTTAGCATCCCCTGCCGGGGGCAGAGCCTAAACATCATTTCTCTGGGCCCAGGACACATTTGTAATACAGGCTGTGCACACCCGATCGATACATGCAAACACACGAATTACAAAAGAAATGTTACTAACGTATTTCTGAAGCAGCACAAATAAGCTGGAGAGGCAGCGTGGTGTAGTGGTTAAGAGTGGGGGACTCTAATCCGGAGAAGCGGGTTTGATTCCCCACTCCTCCACGTGAGCGGCGGACTCCAATCTGGTGAACCAGGTTGGTTTCTCCACTCCTACACATGAAGCCAGCTAGGTGACTTCCGCTCAGGTGGAGGAGTGGGGAATCATACCCGGTTCTCTACGTGTTTTGCCCAAGAGGTTTCTTCAGGGGAATCTGTAATATGTAATTACATTACTGAGATTGACTGGAGGTTGGCAACCCAGAGCATTCTGCAATCGCTCAAACAGGCTCAGAGGATCAGGAACTTAGCAGGGATGCTTTAGGCCAGGGGTGTCAAGCAACAGGCCGCCGGGCCAGATCCAGCCCCTTGAGAGCTCTTATCCTGCCCGCGAGCCAGCCACTCCCCAACTCTCCATCTGGGCTGGCGAGGCGTGGCCAGGCCCGACCAAGTGACACTGATGCATATCTGGCCCTCGTAACAATTGACTTTGACACCCCTGCTCTAGGCTGATCCTGCATTGAGCAGGGGGTTGGACATACTTAAGAAAGGAAAGGCTGTAGCTGGTGTCTCAACCAAAGTTGGATGAAGACTGTACGATACACAACAGAAGATACCAGACCATCTATCTGTAGGAAGAGATTTAAAAGCCCCTGCAACTCACAGCCTTGGCCCCATTAGCCACAGATGCTAGACACATCTTACAAACCTTGACTCCTCTTATAAACGCATGACCCACAGAGACCCTGCACCAGTCAATCCAAAGGATCCAGCTGCACGAACATCGAGTTAAGTGCCTTAGAAAAAAGCAAGAGTCCAGCAGCACCTTAAAGACTAACAAAATTTCTGGCAGGGTATGAGCTTTTGTGAGTCACAGCTCATTTCTTCAGATACCATCCATAAAGATCAGTTGTTCCTTTGGATCAAAGCCCAAAACCTTTCTTCAGTTAAACATACAGAATGCATTAATTTACCCACTAGGGATTACATCTACCCATTTTTCTAAAGTATCGAATGCAGAACCCAACAGTTCTTTTTATTACTGGGATGGATTCCTGGGAGTTGCTTTGTCGTGAGTATATTTTTGGAATAATATTCAAGGGGGAGTGGAAGCAATTGTA
The DNA here is from genome assembly GCF_029931775.1 of Euleptes europaea. NCBI lineage: Eukaryota > Metazoa > Chordata > Lepidosauria > Squamata > Sphaerodactylidae > Euleptes > Euleptes europaea. Next base: position 18,915,600 of record NC_079317.1, on the reverse strand, counting down.
AAAGGAAAGATAGAGGGGAGGGGAACCTCCATCATGCAAATATATACTACAGTTTTGGCAGATGGGTAGAAACTGAATCATTCCAAGATACTCAAAAACATGCATCGGTCTAGCTAAGGAATTTCTCCTCCATTAATGCCAGTTCTATTGATGTTATCCATGAACCGTTTTTTCCTGGGCGATTTGCAAAAAGAATTGATAGAGAGAAAAAAAGTTAACAACTAGAATTACAAATCTCCAACTATTTAACTTGGGCTGTGCAGAAACCTTCTGCCAACACAGCAAGAAGACAAAGAGAAGTTTGCAGGAAACTTCTCAAAATCAAGAACTGGTGTGTCGTAAGGCTACTACTTTGCTATTTTGTGATGTTAAAGATCTTATAATAACACATCTTGAGTGTGTTTTGGAGAAAGACAGACTATCAATGTTGCAATTAAATAAATGACTCCTGAAGCAGCGCAGGAGGCTATAATGGGACTGCTAAAATGACTTTTGTCTGCTCTAAGGATGCTCTGGCCACTGTATTTTACAATATGCTTCTAGTGGTGGATGGAATGTCTGAATGAACCTGTGAGAGATCCCCCTCTCTGAGTTTGCTTCTCCAAATCAGTTGCTCAGACGTTGATACAGAAACAATAGATTTATTGAAGCCTTCAGGAGATGAGACAGGCACAGGTAGAAAGTTGCAAGTGAGGGGCTATACGGGTTTACAGAATATATTGACTCCAGGGCACTGGGGCACTGGGGTTCACACTTATTGTTATGGGAAGTTACAAGCTTGGCATAATACAAAACATCAGACGGATCCCAGGAAGTCTGGTGCGGCTATCACACTTCCAAGGCCGCACCGGCCTGAGGGAGTACTGGCAGGAAAACAGCGGGGGGGAAGATACATGGGCCATCAGGCCTGGCGCCTGAGACCAGAAGGTGTGAACTGCTTTTACGAGTTCACTGATAATACCGCAGGTGATGGAAAGCAGAGACACAAAGACAGAGACCCTCACATTCTGCCCCCCTTAAGGCCCCCCTCCGGGAGGACGAGGCTTATCGGGATAAGCGAGGTGGAATTCTCGGACCAGGCGAGGAGCTGCCATGTGGGGTGCGGCCACCCATTCGTCATGAGCGGAGCCAAGGTTCTTCCAGCGAACAAAGTAAAACAGTTTCCCTTTCTTCCATTTGGAATCCAAAACCTTGGATATTTCCAAATGGGTAACCCCTCCTACTACGGTAGGAATCCCATGAGCGGGAGGGGGGTGGAACTGGGGAGCTGCTACATAAGGTTTGAGGAGGCTTATATGGAAGACTGGATGAACCCCCTTGAGTGTCTTAGGGAGACTCAGTTCCACGGTAACCTCGTTGATTACTCTGGTAATGGGGAAAGGTCCTACATAACGGTCGCTCAGTTTTTTGCAGGGGCGAAGAGAGCGGAGGTTTTTGGTGGACAGATAGACTTGCTCCCCCACCTTGAGTTCCCATCCCGGAGACCGGTGTTTGTCCGCTTGTTCCTTGTACTTGCTTTTTGCCCTTTCCAGATTTTTGAGCAACCATGGCCAGGTGGATTTAACCACCTGAATCCACTCCTGAAGATCAGGGGTAGACTGGAGCTCTGGCGAGACGGGGGCAGAACCGAAAGGGCCAAAATCCGTCCCGTATATAACTTGGAAGGGACTAAAGCCGGTAGAGGAATGAGGCGCATTGTTGTACGCATATTCGGCAAATGGCAGCAGGTCAACCCAGTCATCCTGGTGGAAATTTACATAGCAGCGCAAATAACATTCTACTACCGCATTTACTCGTTCTGTTTGACCATCCGTTTGGGGGTGATAGGCGGAAGAAAGGCCCTGTTCCTCCACTCCCATTAACTTTAGGAAAGCCCGCCAGAATTTGGCAACAAACTGGACCCCCCGGTCGGAGAGGACCTTCCTCGGGATCGAGTGTAGCCTGAGGACGTGCGTGATGAACAGTTTAGCTAAGCCCTGGGCTGAAGGAAGACCTGCACATGGAACGAAATGAACCTGTTTGGAAAAGAGGTCTGTGATAACCCAGAGAACCGTTTTCCCCCGACTTGGAGGTAGGTCGGTGATAAAATCCATGGCGATGACTTCCCAGGGACGGGAGGGGTTCTCAAGCGGTTTGAGAAGCCCCGGGGGTTTTCCCATCCGTTTCTTGGCTGTGGCGCAGGTGGGGCAGCTGCGCACATACAACTCCACATCAGATCTCATACCGGGCCACCAGAATTGCCTTCGAACCAGGTGAAGCGTTTTTACGAAACCAAAATGACCCGCTAGCCTGGCCCCATGTACAAGTCCCAATACTTCTTTGCGAAGGGAAGATGGGACATATAGTTTCCCCCCTTGCACCCACCAAGTGTTGGTTCGTTCCAAGCCAGGGGGGAGGAGATTGTGCTCCTCCTCCTGCAAGGAGGCGTCCCGGAGTCGCTGTTGGAACACTTCCGGGATACCTTTGAGCGTAGGGGGGGTCTCCGGTTGGCGGGCTTGGGATCGGGTGGTGACGGCTAAGCCAGGGACTTCCCCTCGCTGTTCGGGAGTGAACAGGGAGTCGACGGGGCGATCGAAATCGTTGCGATACTGGGGAAGTCGTGACAAAGCATCAGCTAGGGCATTTTCTTTGCCAGGGACATGTTTGAGGGTGAACCGGAATTTTGCAAAAAATTGGGCCCACCGAATTTGTTTGGCATTGAGTTTTCTAGCTCCCTTGAGAGCCTCAAGATTCTTGTGATCTGTGCACACTTCGAACGGCAGCTCGGCCCCCTCCAAGAAGTGTCTCCATATGGTAAGGGCATGTTTGACCGCTGCTGCCTCCTTCTCCCAAATGGCCCAGTTGATTTCGGACTGGGAAAACTTCTTGGAGAAGTAGGCGCATGGCCTTAACCGTCCCCCCTCATCCCTCTGCAATAGGGCCCCGCCCATTGCTACATCCGAGGCATCCACCTGCACCACGAAGGGCTTGGTGCAATCCGGGTGAGCCAAAACGGGTTCGGATGAAAAAAGTAGCTTTAAACGTTCAAAAGCTTGCTGGCACTGGGGAGACCATTGCAGACGGGCTGAGGGGAGTGCGGCGCTAGCCCCCCTGTCCTTGGTACGCAACAGGGCAGTGAGGGGAAGCGCAACTTGGGCAAAGTTGGGAATGAAATTCCGGTAAAAGTTGGCAAACCCCAAAAACTGTTGAAGTTGGCGGCGGGTAGTGGGGGTTTCCCAGTCCCGCACCGCCTGGACCTTGGCGGGGTCCATTTCCAACCCTTGGTGGGAAATTACATACCCCAAAAATGTAATAGAAGGTTGGTGGAATTCACACTTGGACACCTTAGCATACAGTTTGTGCTCCCGCAGCCGCTGGAGCACTTCTCGCACTAGGCGCACATGTTCTTCCATGGTCTCAGAGTAAATAAGAATGTCATCGAGAAATACCACCACCCCCCGAAACAGTAAATCATGCAAAACTTCATTAATTAATTGCATAAAGACACTCGGAGCCCCCGAAAGTCCGAACGGCATGACCAGGTACTCAAACATCCCAAAACAACTGGAAAAGGCCGTTTTGGGTTCGTCTCCTTCTTTGATGCGAATGCGGTGGTAGGCTTCTACCAAGTCCAGTTTGGTGAAGATTCGGCCCTCCTTTAATTGTGCTAGAAGGTCAGGAATAAGAGGGAGGGGGTAAGCATTAGACTGGGTGACTGCGTTCAGTCTGCGAAAGTCAATACACAGTCTTAAATCTCCCGTCTTTTTCTTTACAAAGAAAGCTGGGGCTGAATAAGGAGCCTTGGAGGGGCGTATGAAACCCCTCGCCAGATTGACATCCAGATAGTCCCGCAATACAGTCTTTTCACTGGGGCTCATGGGGTAAACCTTTCCCTTAGACAGTTTGCCTTCCCCTACGATCTCGATGGCACAGTCCGTTTCTCTGTGGGGAGGCAGTTCGTCGCACTCTCTAACATCGAAAACATCAGTAAACTGCGAGTACTCAGAGGGTAATTGAGGAGAGACTGGGGCGGGGGACCCTACCAGTGCGGCGGCTGGAGTTCTGAGTACCCGTTCCTTGTCATGCAACCCACAGGGGTTTTCGGGGATAGAAAGCACCCGTTTAACCCAATCAATGGAGGGATTGTGTCCCCTTAACCAGTTCATCCCTAACACCACAGGGGTTACAATAGGGGCGATGGTGAAATACAACCGTTCCCAATGTTCCCCCACGGACATAATCACGGCTGCAGTTCTGTGGGTCACAGGGCCCCGTTTAAAGTCACTCCCGTCCATTTGGGAAAAACGGAGGGGTCCCGGAAGCCGCTTGCGCCGGACCCCCAACTTCTTGGCAGTTTCCTCATTTATCATGGTGCGGGCACACCCCGAGTCGACCAACGCGGGGACCTCTAACGGGGGACCCCCTTTGGGTAGGGACAGATGAACACGCACAAATACATTGTCCTCTTGGGCGCTTACCATCGGTGGAGCTCCTTGCACAACGATAGGGACGGTCTGCTGCGGAGCCCCCTCTACAGCAGACCGACGGCGTTTTTTGCCGGCTGTTCCCACTCTTCCTCCTCGCTGGAAGAGGGGGACGGGGTGGTGGCTTCCGGGGAGCCGTCCGAATCAAAGACGGTATTTGTAATCCGGGACCCCGATGGGACCGTAGAGTCGGATGCCCCATCCTGGGGGCGCGCGTGGAGAGCGGAGGGTGCGCCGGAGCGCCGGCTCAGTGGTCCACTTCTGCGGCGAGGCTGGCTGTCGGCGGCCGGTTTCGTCGGCTCGGCCTGGGTTTGGCGGGGGGGGGTCGGACGGCCTGAGCGAGAGGGGCATTGCGATGCAAAGTGACCCTTTCCCCCGCAGATCAGGCAGACGCCGGCCTCGAACCGCTTGCGGCGTTCCGCGGCCGAGAGACCCCCGCCACCCCCTTGCCGGAGTTCCCGGCCACGGTCACCTCGGGGCCTGGGGTCTCGCCCAAGCCGTTGCTTGGACAAGTTCAGGAGTTGCTTGCGATTCTCGATGTCAGCAGCATGGCGAACCCAACCTTCCACATCCGGGGGGTTCCCTTGCATGAAGGCCCAATGTTGGAGGTCTGGGTTGAGACCCTCCCTGAAACATTGTACCAAGGTAGCTTCACTCCAGTCCAGAATTCGGCTAGCCAGTGACTGGAACTCACTTGCATACTGCGCCACCGACTTAGTCCCTTGGCGCAGTTGCATCAGGGAGGCTTTAGCCCGCTCACCCAGAGTCGGGTCCTCAAAACGGTTTCGGAGTGCTACCATGAACTCGTCCAGGGTTCGCAGTACCGGCGAGCGGAGTTCATACTGCAACACCATCCAGGCAGCCGCCTCCCCTTGCAGTAAGGAAGCCACGTACTGCACCCGGGACTCCTCAGAAACGAAGGTTCGGCCTTGTTCCCGCATAAAAATGTCCACTTGGACCATAAAAAAGGTCAATTGGTCTCCCGACCCGTCATACGTGACTTTCAGGTCCCGACGGGCCGGGGGGGCAGGGGTTGCGGGCGGAACTACCGGCGCCCCGTCTGGGGGAGCACCGGCTGGAGGTTGCAACTTCAGCGCATCTAGGGCCGTGGCCATCTCACCCATTACGCGTTGCATGGTCTCCATCTGCTCCTGCATAGCCCGGCGGTCTTCCTGCCACTGCTTTCGTTCTTCCTCCATGAGGGCCTCTTTGCGGGCCGGGTCCCCTTCGAGTCCCGTGCTGGGGAAGGCCAACCGGCGATCCTTCGCCGCAGTCCGCGAGAGCGACCAGCCCTTGGGAGAGTCCAGCCAATAAGTAAGCCCCCGGGGACGTTCGTCCCGATCTTGGTCGGGGGCGCGACCCTTCGGTTTCTTTGGCTTGGCTCCCTCCTCCTTCGGGTCCGGCTTCTCCGGCTCGTCCGGAGCCTTGGGGGCATCGGGGATAGGGGTGGTGTCCTCGTCGGCTGACATTCTGTCCAAAGCGGTACAGCTGCAGTCCGAGAGGCAAGGACTTGCAACTTAATGTGAGAGATCCCCCTCTCTGAGTTTGCTTCTCCAAATCAGTTGCTCAGACGTTGATACAGAAACAATAGATTTATTGAAGCCTTCAGGAGATGAGACAGGCACAGGTAGAAAGTTGCAAGTGAGGGGCTATACGGGTTTACAGAATATATTGACTCCAGGGCACTGGGGCACTGGGGTTCACACTTATTGTTATGGGAAGTTACAAGCTTGGCATAATACAAAACATCAGACGGATCCCAGGAAGTCTGGTGCGGCTATCACACTTCCAAGGCCGCACCGGCCTGAGGGAGTACTGGCAGGAAAACAGCGGGGGGGAAGATACATGGGCCATCAGGCCTGGCGCCTGAGACCAGAAGGTGTGAACTGCTTTTACGAGTTCACTGATAATACCGCAGGTGATGGAAAGCAGAGACACAAAGACAGAGACCCTCACATAACCTCCAATAAGAGAAGAAACACTTGGGTTATTTATGCAGGGGTATTTAGCTTGTGGTCCCTTCTGGACTGCTTTGAGACTTTGCGTTATTCATGATTTTACCAAACTTTAGAAGTTACTTCGCTCCCGCCTCGTTCTTTCCCCGCAGTTCTAGGATGCTATTTTATAACAAACCCTGTGAGGTAGATTAGACTGAGATATTGTGATTGGTCCACTGTCACGTCATGACACAATGAGGATCTGAACCCAGATTTCTCCGCTCCTAACTAAATTCTGAAACAACTATTCTAAACTGGCTTCTTAGAGCTAATTGCAGTGAAACAAAAATTTAGAGGCCACCCAACAGATCTTCCAGAATCTAGAATCCAAGACTTCCCAGGTTTTTTTGTGTTTTTTTTAAGTAATGCCCTATCGGTTTGCCGCATCTTTGATAGTTATCTTTGAAGATATGCTCTGTGCCTTTCTAAAGAAAATTTGTCTTTCAAGAGACACCAAAAGCATCATTCCAGCTCCACAGGGGATAAGCCAGACTCTAGTTGGAGAATAACTCTGGAGGGAAAACAAGATCAAACTGAAGTACAGGGTGTTTTTTTAAATGAATACATACGCTGGCTGGCTATATAAATCTCACAGTCAAATATTTCTATTGACCTCAATAACACTCTAAAAGGCATTTAATGCAACTGCTTCCTGAGCCAAACAGTTAAATTTACACAGTGCAGAAGCCTTTTATCTTACTTGTAATGTCTTCCCCCCCACCCCCAGAACACAAGAGCTGAAATTAAGAGGAAGCCCATTGATCGCAACATACTGTTTTACAATTCATCTCGTATTAAAGGCCAAATGCACATAACTTAAACTCATGATATCACAGGGATCCCTCACATCACAGCTACTTGCTTGCATGCTTATTTTTTTTAATGTGTACACTGGAAAATGTTATGAGCGAATGACACATGTGTGTGTGTGAGAGAGAGTGTGTGCGTGCGTGCGCTGTCAAGCCACAGCTTACTTATGGCAACCGCATAGGGCAGTGATGGCGAACCTTTTAGAGACCGAGTGCCCAAACTGCAACCAAAAACCCACTTATTTATCGTCGAGTGCCAATGCAGCAATTTAACCTGAATACCACCCCCAGAGGGGGCCCAGAGGGAGAGGCTAGGGTTGCCAAGTTCCTCTTTGCCATGAGTGGGAGGTTTTTGCGCCTGAGGAGGGCGGGGTTTGGGGAAGGACTTCAGTGCCATAGAGTCCAATTGCCAAAGTGGCAATTTTTTCCAGGGGAACTGATCTCTATTGGTTGGAGATCACTTGTAATAGGAGGAGATCTCCAGCTAGTACCTGGAGATTGGCAACTAGTTCCTTAGTGTTTTCTCTCTACATATCAAGACAAATGGAAAGGTGTTTGGAGGATGGCTTGTGGGCACTTCAAAGGTGGAATAGGACTGCACGCCCCTCCGCCCGCACAGACCCAGAGGGCGCCGGAGAAGCCGCTGGAGAGAAAGAAGGAAGGAAGGAAAGAAGGGAAGGGAGAAGGAAAGGGAAGGGAGGGAGGGAGAGAAAGAAAGAAAAAGAGAGAGAAAGGGAGAAGGAAATGGAGCAAGGGAGAGAAAGAAAAGTAGGGAAAGAAAAGGACAGAGGGAGACAGAAAAAGAAAGAGGCCATTTATGCATGGGAGGTTTTGCCTTGGATTTGCCACTCGGTGGGGCGTGGCGGCGGCGGCAGGCTAGTGAGAGGCGAGCAGGGTAGGGCAGAGGACGCCTCCTTCGCACCCACCGGCCAGCCACGCCCCTCCACCCGCACAGGCCCAGAGGGCGCCGGAGAAGCCGCCGGCCATGCTGAGTGTGGGCGCTCGGCTTCTGTTCCCCGCTCTCCCATCCACCTGGCCGGCCACGCACGCTCCAGTGGCGGCAATGGCGGCAGCTTCTGTGGGAGAGTCCGGGGGCCACCGCCAATGATGTCGGAGGTTCCCCACCCCTGGGCTACAGCCTCCCCCATCCGGGGCAGGGCAGAGCCGGAAAGGCCAGCGGCTTGGAGGAACCGCGCGTGCCGGCAGAGAGGGCTACGAGTGCCGGAAGTGGCACCCGTGCCATAGGTTCGCCAACACGGGCATAGGGTTTTCAAGGCAAGAGACGTTCGGAGGTGGTTTTCTATTGCCTGCCTCTGCATTACCCTGGTATTTCTTGGAGGTTGCCCATCCAAACACTAACCGGGGCCAACCCTCCTTAGCTTTTGAGATCTGATGATTTTCAGCCAGAAAATGACACAAGGGGAAGGTATGAAACGTCCCTCTCCACTAAGCCAGTTTGCCCCTGAAAATTGCTATGGTCCCAGCTGCTCCAATCTGAAAAACAAGAATAAAAGTCCTTTGAAAGCACCAACACATAAGGCTGCTTATAGTGAATCAGATCATTGGTCCATTCAAGGTCAATATTGTCTACTTATACTGACTGTGGTGAATGACACATATACATGTTTGGAAAAGGGTATTGTAATGGTACACTCCTTAGAGAGCCAGGATTGGCTCTAGCTTACCATTGGCGATACAATGAGAGCCGAACTAGATATTACGTGGGACATGATTTTCAACTTGGGTGCCCAGTTTGACTTGCTGTCTGTGGTGTTATATTCAGGGTGTTATGTCTTTCCTATCACCTACTTTCAGTTCAGTTTTGCCGTCAAGTTTCAGTCGACTTATGGGGGTTTTCATGGCAAGAGACTAACAGAGGTGGTTTGCCAGTGCCTTCCTCTGCACAGCAAGCCTGGTATTCCTTGGTGGTCTCCCATCCAAATACTAACCAGGGCTGACCCTGCTTAACCTCTGAGATCTGACGAGATCAGGCTAGCCTGGGCCATCCAGGTCAGGGCTACTACCTACTACCTGATCTTTTAAATGGAGATGCCAGGGCTGTCCAAGCAGTGGCAAATGCCTGTGGCAGGCACTGAGTATTGTAATTCAAAAGCTGAAAAATGTTTTGGCCAGTGATTAGCTAACCTGCTCCTTGGAAGCAGGGAAACATGGTCCAGAGGAATTCCATCCTCAAGTAGTGGTTTGAGTGCTGCCTGGAATCTGGGAGATTCAGTTTGAAATCCCCACTCGGCGATGGAAGATTGCTGGAGGACCCTGGGCCAGTCTAACACTCTCAGCCTAACCTACCTCACAGAGTTTTTGTGAGGATAAAATGGAGGAGAGAACGGTGTAAGCAGCTTTGGTTCTTATTGGGGAACAAGGTAGAGCAGGGAGGGAGGGAGGGAGGAAGGGAGGAATCATGGAGTTCCCAGAACTTCAAGCGACTTCTTGTTCTACCTGACTATGATCCTATAAGACCCCTGATATTTGCATGCCCTGTACTTTGTTCACAGTCTCACTGCATCATAGGTTTTTGTAAACTTGCCTAATACATTGTTAAGTTAGATATTATATATGCAACTTTATCTATAGGAAGTCTGAAAGAGCAAAGCTTACCATGCCAGAATTCAGCATAAGACGTTAATTCATCTCATTGAACCCCCAAATTTTGGCCTATTTTAGGAAGGATTTTGCAGCAGCATAATTTGGAGTGGGAATGACTGAGTGTGAATCCACTCAGACATGTTTTGCAGGTGTTTATAGAAATTGTGAGGTGATATCCTGGCCATCCACCACCTGTTGATTTTTCCCATGTGTTTGACATAACCAGGAATGTAGCTTTCTGCCTGGCTTTTGCAAGTGAGTGGTGTGCTCATAGTTCTTGACCTCTATCAAGTGAAAAAGGCAATCTTGTGGGGACATCCCATGCATGAGATGGGGATTGGCCCATGGCTCAGTGGCAAAGCATCTGCTCTGTATACAGAAGGTCCCAATTTCAATCCCTGGCATGTCCAGTTAGAAAGGATCAGGGAGTCTGCCTGAGACTCTTGAGAAATGGTGCCAGTCAGAGTAGACAATACTGACCTTGAGAGAACAATAGTCCGACTCAATATAAGGTGGCTTCATGTATTCATGTGTGACCCACTGAACAGGTTGGGAATTCCTTATTCATTTCAATTCAGCTTACACAGAAAAGGTTTCCGAACGATTCTTCCCAAATTGCTGAATAGGTAAGCAAAACAACTTGACAAAACCCCAGTTAATCTTTGGAGATTCATGGGCATCTATGATTTTATCTTTGATATTTTTATTTTACTCGCTTTGCTTATTTTATCTGTTTTTAAGCTGCCTGGAACACATTTGGAACATTAAAAAGTAGTTTAATAAAAAAGACTGAAAAATAATAAACAACCCCGTAGAAGTGTGAGAATATAAAGAACTCCTTGTTTGGTATCCTGGCATCTGGGTTATCTAATATGATGCCAAAAATGAATCAAATGAGACCACATTGGTCCATCAGATGGAGTCCCATATAAAGCCGGAGATTTGTTAAGGGGCTTAAAATGCAAATCTTACTATCAAGCTTCAAAAGTCACCAATTTTAAATGAAATAAAAGGAAAAAAAATAGGGATAATCTTTTAAAAAACAAAACCCTTACCAGGTGTGAGCAATCATCGTACAATTAATTCCATTATGAACTGACTGAATTACCTTCCCTCCCATCCCTCGAACCAACTGTTGTCGAACATGTCTCATTTAATAATTAAGAAATCTGCATATTCAGGTGAGGCTTAATGCTGCCTGGATAACTCCTGTCATGTGTTCATTGGTGCTTCCTCCACGAATTCGCAGAAGACTTTGAAGCACAAAAAAAGCACCAATCCCTTTTTTATGTGTCTGTGCGCGCATGTAAAATCTGGAGGGCACGGAGGCTTTGATCTGCATAAAAATATCTTAAAATGACTACATTAGAGTAACATTTACATTTCAATTTATTTAAATTTAATGCAATGGCACACAGTTTTCCTTCATTTGTTAGGAAGGATCGACGAAAGTCCTATTTTGGTTAAAGGATGGTGCCGTTTCTGTTGCTACTGTAACGTGTTTACGGGGCTGACAGTTTTCCAGAATTTAAGGACCTCAGAAGAGTCAAAAAGATTGTTCACTCATCTACTGAAGATAAGAAGAGCCAGCTACAGAGGACTGTGTGATGGAACGGGGGCTGTAGCTCACTGGTGTGATATACAGAGAAACAGTACTACCCTTAAAATTGCAGAGGAGTAGAAGGAACATAAAGAGTGTTACCTTATTTCTGCAGGAAAGCAAGTGACATTGCTGTCAGGTAACTAGAACGGTGGAGCCCTGACATGGATGGCCCAGCCTAGCCTGATCTCGTCAGATCTTGGAAGCTAAGCAGGGTCAGTCCTGTTTAGCACTCAGATGGGAGACCACCAAGGAAGTCAAGGGTTGCTACACAGAGGCAGGCAATGGCCAACCACTCCAGTTCATCTCTTGCTTTGAAAGCCCTACAGGGTCACCATAAGTTGGCTGTGACTTGAACGCACTTTCCTCCACCAGAGTAGTGGACTTGATATTCAAATCCCAACTCAGCCCTAAAGCTCACTACTGATCTTGATGCTTCACTGATCTTGATGCTTCACTTGATGCTCCAGCAGGCCAGGGCCTCCCAAAATTCTAACTGAATGAAAAAAGGTAAAAAAAAATGGGTGATCGAAAAGACAATAATGCTAAAAAAAGCTGAAGGCAGAAAGAAAAGAGAAAGAACTAACATGAGATGGATTGACTCTACCAAGGAAGCCACGGCTCTCGGTTTATGAGACCTGGGCAAGGCTGCTGCTGATAGGATGTTTTGGAGGACATTGATTCATTGGGTCGCCTTGAGTCGGAAGTGACTTGACAGCACTTAACGCACACACAAATATGGTTCCTAGGACTGTAACACCATCTCACTACCACTGTTGCTACGTTCCTGAGTTCGATCTGACTACTGATTATCTGGGACAGTGGTTATCGCTTGCTTTGAGACTGTAAGTCAAAGGAAGGGAGATAAGTTCAGTCCTGCAATTTCCCTCAGAACATGTACTAATGTCAGAGACCGAACAAGGCTGTTTAGTGGAAGCCAGTGGCCCAGGGTAACTACAGTATTACATTAAGCTGCCCTTTAATGTTCAATTTCACGCTCCCCAGTTTAATAGATGACCTTGAATTTTCTGTTTGTGAAGAGCAGCCCTATGGTTCCAAATGTGTCTGTGTTGGCACTGGTAAACCAGGTATGTGGCCTATGGGTCAGGGCAAGTATATGAGTCAAAGCAAGTAGATGTCCTCAGAATGTAGCTGACATTACTGAGTGACTCCAACTTCTGCGGCAGTATGGTTGCCAGGTCCCTCTTCACAACCGGTGGGATATTTTGGGGGCGGAGCCTGAAGAGGGTGGGGTTTGGGGAGGGGAGGGACTCCAATGCCATAGAGTTCAATTGCCAAAGCAGCCATTTTTCTCCAGGTGATCTGATCTCTATCGGCTGGAGATCAGTTGAATTAGCAGGAGATCTCCTGCTACTACCTGGCAGTTGGCAACCCTATACGGCAGCCATTTTGGGACAGCACTCACCACACCCTTTCAAGATTCCAAAGGTGCCCAAAGTCTCAAAAAGGTAGAGTGACATAAACAAGCTAGCAGCACACCCTTCCCAAAAACTACGGCAACTCTATAGGGACTCATGATCTCGTAGATCGGGCTCCGTGACCCTCTTCAGGGTCCTGGTCCATGCACTGAAGACCAAGACTATCACAAGTGCAAAGCGAAACACCTTTTATGATCTTTTTAACAGGTCATGACAAAGCCATGGGATTCCATCTTGAAAGAAGGGCATATTGGGCTCCATGGATGGGCTTGCAGCATTTTCATCCAAGCTAAAAGAAGAAGAGTTGGTTTTTATAAGCCAACTTTCTCTACTACTTAAGGAAGAATCAAACCGGCTTACAATCACCTTCCCTTCCCCTCTCCACAACAGAGACCCTGTGAGGTAGGTGGGGCTGAGACAGTGTGACTAGCCCAAGGTCACCCAGCTGGCTTCGTGTGTAGGAGTGGGGAAACAAATCTAATTCACCTGATTAGCGTCCGCCCGCTCATGTGGAGGAGTGGGGAATCAAACCCGGTTCTCCAGATCAGAGTCCATCGCTCCAAACCACCACTCTTAACCACTACATCGTGCTGGCTCTCTAAAAGCTGTCAGGCGCACACAGTGCTTTGGAGGAATCAACCTCTGTGTCTAACAAGACAGAGACAGCACCAGTGCTCCTCTAATTTGCCCCTTAAGTGCATTAGGAAGCATGTAAATGCCGAACAAACTAAATGAGGCAAGCTCAAATCCCCATCATAGAGAACAGGCCATGAATGCAAGAGAGCATCTGATATTATATCATCCACCATAGTCCCGAGCGGATGCTTTAAGACACTGGATTTACAAAACCGCAGTTTACTTTCTAGTTAACGGATGCATGGAGAGATGTAGCCACTCTTCTTCCACAAATGTAGCAGCACATTGATGGTCGATTACATTACAAGGGATGCCGGTGGTGGCCAGCAACCGTACGCTGCACCAGGCGGCGCCAGGGACAGCGGGATGAGCAGTGTTGTGCTTTTGGTCAACAGAACTTCCAGACTGCCACTTGCAGTTGCTTGTTGCAGTTGTGGTAGCATTAGAACCCGGTTCACACTGCAGGTGGAAGATGCTGCTGCTCGCGGAATGAAGTCCACACAAGGCTTTCTGCTTTAGAAAAGAAATTGAAGGCCTTTATTGCATCAGGGCCCTGACCTGGATAGCCCAGGCTAGCCTGATCTCATCAGATCTCAGAAGCTAAGCAGGGTCGGCCTTGGTTAGTATTTGGATGGGAGACCACCAAGGAATACCAGGGTTGCTGTGCAGAGGAAGGCACTGGCAAACCACCTTTGTTAGTCTCTTGCCTTGAAAACCCCATAAAGGGGTCGCCATAAGTCGGCTGCGACTTGACGGCACTTTACACACACACACACATTGCATCAGGACTCCATACAGGACAGGAAATGATAGGATCTAGCTATCTATCTAAGCTATGATGGAGAGAGACTGCAGACAGCTCGCCTTGCCCTCATGGTGATTACAGAGAGAAGTAGGAAGAAAAGGAGAAAAAGGGAAGGATCCCCTAACAGGAGGATTCTGGGTAAACAAAGGGACGGCAGCAGAGTTGATATAGGAATTGACCTATCTAGCCCTGCTAGCTCTACTGCCCACATTTGAAGCAGGGGTGTTTTCTGTGCACAGTGCATCGTCCTTCACTTCCAAAGGTGGTAAGCATGAGGAATAATAATGAATTACTGGGATTTGAAGGGTGACTATTCTGGCTATGTGGTATTGAGGAGGTCAGGTGTACTGTTTGCCTACATCACAAGCCCCACCAACCCTCGTCCTCTCTTCTGCTCTTCCCCTGCCATTGACATTCCTGTCCTTCACCTCTCTGCTGCTGAGCTCCTATTCTCAGTGCTCAGAAACATGAGCTTCAGGAAAGCGCCCACTCTTCCTTTCTCTTTCCATGGTGAAGTACATTTCCCTATATGCACCTTGGTACGCCACTGGGGAAAGGGGAAAGAGGAGGAGGAGGTAGCCTTTTTGCCAAGAGGAAGCCCCAATGCCAGCCAAGGCAGCATTAGTAAGCAGGGTCATCACAGGAAAAAAACTGATTCATTCATCTGATTTTATTTTTATTTGTTGGAAGGCACTTTGGGTCCTGTAAGGGATGAAAGTAGCCAATAAGCACATAGCGCAACAATCTTGGGTTTCAAGGGGCTAACTGGAGCAGCTCCATTTTGACAGATGTGTCATGCACACATATGGAATGTCAACGAAAGCTGATAAAAAAAAAGGCAAAGGGAACATGATTAAGGCTGCTTTCACACACGCATTCAATGCAATTTAGCAATCCTTAGCAATTGAGCGAAACAGGAAAATCCACTTGCAAGTGATTGCTAAAGCACATCAAAGGTGCATTCTCCAATGTACGTGAACGCAGCTTTTAAGAAGCTTTGGTGGCCATACAGTGGCACAGAAACTTTAAGAGGTGAACCATTCCGTTAGTTGCTATTACATCCCAAGAGGATTTTTTTTTTGGTTCTTAAGGAATAAATTTGAGATGTGGAATGGTATAGTATAGCCCAATCTTGTCACATCTTGGAAGCTAAGCTGGGTCGGTTCTCGGAGAAGAGACCTCCAAGGAAGACTTTGCTGAGGAAGGCAACGGCAAAGCACTTCAGCTTAATTCCTTGCCTTGAAAACCCCACCAGGAGTTAAATCGGCTGCAACTTGACAGCACTTTATACACACACAAGGGCCATTTATGCATAGGAGGTTTTGCCTTGGATTTGCCACTCTCTAGATGCACATTTTCCCCATCCAGATTCTCAAAACTCAACAATAAGCCCCCTTGCAGAGTTCTGAGAATTCGGATGGGGAAAATGTGCATCTAGAGAGTGGCAAATCCAAGGCAAAACTTCCCATGCATAAATGGCCAAGGAGTACACTGCCTTTCAGTGCAATTCTTAGCAGACCAATGGTTTTAGAAGGGTGTAACTGCTTAGGATGCCACTGTTAACATCCTGTCTGGGAGCGTTCAAAAGAAGAGCAGCCATTTCACTCAGTATTGTCTTTTCTGGCTGGCCACAACTCTCTAGGGCAGAGGTACTCAAATTGTGCTCCATGAAAATTGTGCTCCAACATCTCTTAGTGCTCCATGAAAATATTGGAAAGAAAAATATTACTGTCATTCAGTTTAGTATATAGGTGATAGGTGAAAATTAGTGCTCGGTGACGAATTTCTCTCCTGAAATGTGCTCCATGACTTAAAAAGTTTGGGAAACTCTGCTCTAGGGCATCAGGCAGAGGACACATGAAGCCACCGGATACTGAATCAGACCACTCACTGAATTTCTTGCAATTCAGTGTATTTGATATTAAGGGTCTAGATGGTATTATCAGCTTGTCATATGAGAAGGAGAGTTTTTTTTAATGTTCGTTGTATACTGACTTTAACAGATGGTCATTTTACGATGAAACATGATTTCTTTCTTTAAGGTGTCTGTATAAATGCATGCTGTAATGCGGTTATTATGCCACTAAAGGTCTATGTATGTGTGTATATGTGAATCAGACCACTGGTCACAAGATCAATATGGTCTCCACTGACTGGCAGCAATTCTGCAGGGTCTCAGATGGAGGTCTTTCATACTACTGGCTACCAGATTTTTAAATGGAGGTGTGGGGGACTGAACCTGGGACCCCCTGCATGCTAAGCAAGTGCTCTTCCACTGAGCCACAGAACACCCCCCCCAGGATTCTAGCACTAACATCAGAAGTTCTTTTTTCTCTCTCAAAAGGAGATGCCAGAGATTTTAAAAAGAGCTCCCTGTTGCAAAGTATGTGCTGTACTGCTAAGCTGCGACGTCTCTCTTCGAAACAAAAAGTACAGCCATCCTGTTCCAATTAGGCAGGTCTTGGTCAGGATTTGAATGCAATACTTCTTGCACTCTAAGCAAACTCATATGCCCAGGCCAACAAGCCAGATACCAAGCAAAAGAGTATGGTCTCCTCCTTGCTTTGGCCATTATGGAGGAGGTCAGAGTCTCCAATATTCCCAGATGAAAAGGCTTGGAAAATTCCCAAAATTCCTAGCAAAGTCTGCTGCACAGTTACTTCTCTCCACAGTTAAGGCTGTGCTCTGGTATATGCCAGATGCACTGACATTTCAGCAGCCTGTCCTGCAGCAATTTAAAAGCAAAAATAGCATTAATTCATTTTTTGGTTAAGGCTGTATTCGAGAGCGGCATGAGGAGCCCTTAGCTCTAGCTTGGCAGATCTTGGAAGCTAAATAGGGTCTTCATGTAATTCACTATCTTTGCAAGGACTCCAAACTTATCTCCTGAGCCTCCAGAAAGGGCCTTCAAGTTAAAAGATCCATTGCTATGATCTGCATTTTGTTTTGAGCCTGATGATCCACCCTGTTCTACATTGGATTTCTTCTTTTTAGACTAGGAAGAATCAGAAGACGATGCTGGGCGCTTTTCTACAGCAGGAGTTAGTATCCCTTTTGGGAACTTGTGGACATTGCTGTGGCTTAATATTGAACCTTTATGGACTTTGCTAGGCTTTGAAATTACCATTGTATGGATGAAATAATGTGGGGCTGAAGAAACCAAGGTGAAACGGCCGTCCCCCATGTTTTGATCTATAAAACTTTGGATCTATACCTGTTGGATTTATACCTGAGAATAACATGCCATTGGAACGGATCATCTTTGAAATATTTAAGAAGAGGACTTTTTTGCCTGTAAAATGATTAATTCCATGTATATATTGTATATTGTTTAGTCACAGTTGTTAGGAATATTTGCTTCACACTGTTTGTCTCTCTTTTCTAGCACCTATTAATATTTGCATTTTGCTAACTGGCTCTGTGCATTTGTGTACCTTTTACCCGTGCTAATTTCCAAACCGCCAAGGTATAGGCACGGAGGTGCCTTTGTTTTGTTTTTGCTAAACCTCCAGATACTAGCTGGATATCTCCTGCTATTACAATTGATCTCCAGCCGACAAAGATCAGCTCACCAGGAAAAAAATGGCCTCTTTGCCAATTGGACTCTACGGCATTTAAATCCCTCCCCTCACTAAACTCTGCCCTCCTCAGGCTCTGCCTCAAAAACCTCCCGCTGGTGGCAAAGAGGGACCTAGCAACCCTATAACCCAGTGAGCTTGACAGCAGGGTGAGGATCTGAATCCAAGTCTTAGTCTGGCGCTCTAATCACGACACCAGATTGGCCCTGCAAACGGTGATTCGCCAGAGACAGGTACCAGCGACTGCCTCTGCTAAAGAGGGACTATGTGTGAAACAGAGGGTTTCATTTAGCAGCTCTGAAGAATCTTCACTTTCAGTTTCAAAGCCTTTTTACACCTTCCTCCAGTCTTCGCATAAAAGCACTTTCCCCCAGGCATTATTTAAGCTCAGGAGTTGCCACTTTTCAAGGGGAAAAGCGGTTCCACCTCAATTCATTTTGCATTTCAGTTTCTTGGGAGTATGTTAATGTAGCGAGTGTGACCCAACACTATACCCTTAGCTCACAGCTGCCATTCCTGCGCTTGTTTCTATGATTGCATGCTTAGAATTTCGTCCCAGGCTCTGAGCGCTGTTATTTGCCCTATACAATCCCATTCATTGACTGCTGATTCATTGACTAGATAAACTCTCAAGTTGTTGACTGTCTTTTATTTTTAGGCCGATCTCTGACCCCCCCCCCCCCATGGGATGGGAAATGTATTCTTGGCAGCAGATACATCTCTTGGCAAAGTAAAATAGGTGGCATAAAAAAATAACCAGACTTCCTGCAGCCACAAGCACTTGTTACTGACCTTGCTTAGATGATAAGAACATAAGGATTACATCCTTGGAGGCAACGGGGACAAAGGGTTCAAGTCATATGGATTTCTTCAGAACTAAGGATGTGCCAAACAGTTTCTATTATTTTTACAGGTGTCGCTTCAACCGTGAAAGTTAATGCTGCATGCAGGGGGCACGTTAACATTCTAACCATAGTTGGGGTGAATTTTCCTCCCCTGGTTATACTTTTTAGGCAGAATGCAAACAGAAGGGGCTGCATAACAACATCCTCTTAGGACGTTGTCAACTGTACAGTAGTAAATCATGTCCCCAAAGTATAGCCAGTTACCATTGCCTGTTTGTGAACGAAAAATAACCCACAGTAGAAAACCACCCACAAATTCATTCAATTTTCCATTGGGGTAGGATGTTTCTAGGGGTTGTGGATTGGTATGGTATAGCCCAGTCTCATCATATCTGGGGAGCTAAGCAGGATTGATACGTGGATGGGGGACCATCAAGGAAGAATATGTAGAGGAAGGCAATGGCCAATCACCTCTGTTTCTCAGTTGCCTTGAAAGCCCCTTGCTGGGGTCACCATGGGTTGGCTGCAACATACTAGCGCTTAATATGCTTGTAAGCTTCTGAGGATCATTAGGATGGCTTCCATTGGTGACTTGGGTAGGCTTTAGGTCAATATTTTTACATTCTTATACTAGCACTTTTCTTTCTATAAGTTTGGGCTAAGCTGTATTACCTTTACCCATCCACAGCCCACAAAACAAAATTATCCTTCCCTTCTCCTCCATGTATGTACCTGTGGGGGGTGGGTCCAACCATCCTTAAAGTAGCCAAATCAGGCCAAATGCAACATGGTAAGTATGGGATATTCTTCAAGAAGATTTGAACTGGCCGTCAAATTGTTCAACTGGCTGAGCTTATTAAATGCTGAAGGTAACTCTAGAAAAATTAGGATGCTACATGATAGAGCGTGAGTGAAAATCACCAACTGATGTGAAAAAAGAAGCCAAGGATAATTACACACTATGCCAACTCATGGGTGATTACACTATATAAAAAAGACAGCTTCCAAATTGTGTCAGAATAGATACAAAATAGAGTTTTACCTAGTTAAGAAGCTTCTTGTGAGGGTGTATGGATGAATGGAAAGATTAGACAAATGAGAAAGCTGGGCTTCCCAATTGCCTGAGCCCAGTGAAGAATTTCATATCACCAGACCCAATCTCCTGCCCTTGAGAAATTGAGGTGTAGGAGGAAAAAATGGCCTCCATAGTGATGCTCTAGAATTTTCTCCTAATCTCCACGGTCTTTACCATAGAAATTAAGAGAAATTCCTAGTGCGTCACCCAGAAGTAACATCACAAGCTCTCCAGGCACCATTCCTCAAATCTCCCGGCATTTGGCCTAGACAGGATTGGGAACACTCAGTAAAGCAGCTTTAGTCACTCTGCAAAGATGCATGACAAATGATATCTGATTCCCGCTAGTGATCATGTGGGATACTGACAGCTACTAGACACTGTTTTAAAACTAAAATGTCATCATCTTATAATGGAACAATTAATGCAGCCTTAATGCAGCAGAAGCACTGCCCCATTAAAGCCGCTCCTAACAATTAACTTGACAGTTTTTTCCTCCAAGTGCTCCTTGCAAGATCCCTTCTCGCGCGCTCACCCCCAAAGCCATTCAGCAACTGCGTGTTTGTTAAACCAGAGTGGGGGAGAAAGTGGCGTGTATGTAAGTATGTATGTATGTAAGACAGAGCTGTATAGGCCTGTGGGATACTATAATCAGTGCTATGAAATAAGGAAGCTCTCCCAGCCAACTTCATACAGACTGCGACCCAAGGAATGATGGCGGACCTCATTCTAGGGCTTAGAATAATAGAGTTGAAAGGGGGGTCATACAGGCCATCTTGTCCAACCCGATGCTCAATGCAGGATCAGCCTAAAGCATCAATCCAACCAGCTTTTCTGATGATGAAAAAAAGGAAGGAAGGAAGGAAGGAAGGAAGGAAGGAAGGAAGGAAGGAAGGAAGGAAGGAAGGAAGGAAGGGAAGGAAGGAAGGAAGGAAGGAAGGAAGGAAGGAAGGAAGGAAGGAAGGAAGGAAGGAAGGAAGGGCTTCCCTGGCCACCAAAAATGGGTGTGAGGGTCTCTGTCTATGTGTCTCTGCTTTCCATCACCTGCTTTTGCTTTGTTATCAGTGAACTCGTAAAAGCAGTTCACACCTTCTGGTCTCAGGCGCCAGGCCTGATTGCCCCTAGTATCTTCCCCCCCGCTGTTCTTCCTGTCAGTACTCCCTCAGGCCGATGCGGCCTTGGAAGTGTGATAGCTTCACCAGACTTCCTGGGACTCGTCTGATGTTTTGTATTATGCCAAGCTTGTAACTTCCCATAACAATAAGTGTGAACCCCAGTGCCCCAGTGCCCTGGAGTCAATATATTCTGTAAACCCGAATAGCCCCTCACTTGCAGCTTTCTACCTGTGCCTGTCTCATCTCCTGATGTCTTCAATAAATCCTTTGTTTCTTTATCAACGTCTGAACATTTGATTTGGAGAAGTAAACTCTGAGAGAGGGGAACTCTCACAATAAGCTGCAAGTCATTGCCTCTCGGACTGCTGCTGTACCTTTTGGGACAGAATGCAAGGCGACGAGGAAAACACCCCTACTACCCCTGACGCACCGAATGAACCGGTGGTGCCGGAGAAACCGGACCCCAAGGAGGAGGGTGCCAAGCCAAAGAAGCCTAGGGATCCCATCCCCGACCAAGGCCGGGACGGACGTCCCCGAGGACTTTTTAACAATTGGCTGGACTCTCCCAAGGGTTGGTCTCTCTCCCGAACCGCGGCGAAGGATCGCCGGTTGGCCTTCCCCAGCACGGGACTCGAAGGGGACCCGGCACGCAAGGAGGCCCTGATGGAGGAAGAACGCAAGCAATGGCAGGAGGATCGCCAAGCTATGCAGGAGCAGATGGAAACCATGCAGCGGGTGATGGGTGAGATGGCAGCGGCCCTGGACGCGCTGAAAGTGCAACCGCCCGCCGGCAATCTCCCAGACGGAGCACCGGCAGCCCCTCCCGCGCCTCCTAACCTCCCGTCCCGTCGGGACCTGAAAGTCACGTATGACGGTTCAGGGGACCAATTGACCTTTTTCATGGTCCAAGTGGACATTTTTATGCGAGAACAAGGCCGAACCTTCACCTCCGAGGAGTCCCGGGTGCAGTACGTGGCTTCCTTACTGCAAGGGGAGGCGGCCGCCTGGATGGTGTTACAGTATGAACTCCGCTCGCCGGTGCTGCGAACCCTGGACGAGTTTATGGTAGCACTCCGAAACCGCTTTGAGGACCCGACTCTGGGAGAGCGGGCTAAAGCCTCCCTGATGCAACTGCGCCAAGGGACCAAGTCGGTGGCGCAGTATGCAAGTGAGTTCCAGTCACTGGCCAGCCGAATCCTGGACTGGAGTGAGGCCACTTTGGTACAGTGTTTCAGGGAGGGCCTCAACCCGGACCTCCAACATTGGGCCTTCATGCAAGGGAACCCCCCGGATGTGGAAGGTTGGGTTCGCCACGCTGCCGACATCGAGAATCGCAAACAACTTTTGACCTTGTCCAAACAACGCATTGGACGAGACCCGAGACCCCGGAGCGACCGGGGCCGAGACTTCCGACTGGGGGGCAGCGGGGGTCCCTCGGCTGCTGAACGCCGCAAGCGTTTTGAGACCGGTGTCTGCCTGACCTGCGGAGGTAAGGGACACTTTGCGTCACAGTGCCCCTCTCGTTCAAGCCGTCCCAACCCCCCACGCCAAGCCCCGACTGAACCACAGAAGGCGACCGCCGAGGACCAGCCCCGCCGCAGGAGCGGACCGCCGGGCCGACGTTCCGGCGCACCCTCCGCTCTCCATGCGCGCCCCCAGGACGGAGCCTCCACTTCTACGGGCCCGACGGGGTCCCGGATTACAAGTACCACTTTTGATTCGGACGGGTCCCCGACCGCCACCACTCCTTCCCCCTCTTCCAGCGAGGAGGAAGAGTGGGAACAGCCGGCAAAAAACGCCGTCGGTCTGCTGTAGAGGGGGCTCCGCAGCAGACCACCCCTGTTGTTGTGCAAGGAGCTCCACCGATGGTAAGCGCCCAAGAGGACAATGTATATGTGCGTGTTCACCTTTCCCTACCAAAAGGGGGTCCCAGTTTAGAATTCCCCGCTTTGGTTGACTCGGGGTGTGCCCGCACCATGATTAGTGAGGACACAGCCAAGAAACTGGGAGTCCGGCGCAAGCGGCTTCCGGGACCCCTCCGCTTTTCCCAAATGGACGGGAGTGATTTTAAACGGGGCCCGGTGACCCACAGAACTGCAGCCGTGATTATGTCCGTGGGGGAACATTGGGAACGCTTGTATTTCACCATCGCCCCTATAGTAACCCCGGTGGTATTAGGGATGAACTGGCTACGGGGACACAACCCGTCCATCGACTGGGTTAAACGGGTGCTCTCGTTTCCCGAAAACCCCTGTAGTTTACATGACAAGGAACGGGTTGTCCGGTCTCCGGCCGCCGCTGTGGTAGGGTCTCCCCCCCCAGCCACCGTTCCTCCTCAACTGCCCACTGAATACTCGCAGTTTGCGGACGTCTTTGATGTTAGGGAATGTGACGAACTACCCCCCCACAGAGAGACGGACTGCGCCATCGAAATTGTGGGGGAAGGCAAACTGTCTAAAGGGAAGGTTTACCCCATGAGCCCTAGTGAAAAGGCGGTGTTACGGGACTATCTGGATGCCAACTTGGCGAGGGGTTTCATACGCCCTTCCAAGGCTCCTTATTCGGCCCCAGCCTTCTTTGTGAAGAAAAAGACGGGAGATTTAAGACTGTGCATTGACTTTCGTAGGCTAAACGCCGTCACCCAGTCTAACGCTTACCCTCTCCCTCTTATTCCCGACCTTCTAGCACAATTAAAGGAGGGCCGAATCTTCACCAAACTGGACTTAGTGGAAGCATACCACCACATTCGCATTAAAGAAGGAGACGAGCCCAAAACAGCCTTTTCCAGCTGTTTTGGAATGTTTGAATACCTAGTCATGCCTTTCGGACTTTCGGGGGCTCCCAGTGTGTTTATGCAATTAATTAATGAGGTTTTGCATGATTTGCTGTTTCGGGGGGTGGTGGTATTTCTCGATGACATCCTTATTTACTCTGAAACCATGGAAGAACATGTGTGCCTAGTGCGAGAAGTGCTCCAGCGGCTGCGGGAGCACAAACTATATGCTAAGGTGTCCAAATGTGAGTTCCACCAACCTTCCATTACATTTCTTGGGTACGTGATTTCCCACCAAGGGTTAGAAATGGACCCCGCAAAGGTCCAGGCGGTG
The DNA here is from genome assembly GCF_029931775.1 of Euleptes europaea. NCBI lineage: Eukaryota > Metazoa > Chordata > Lepidosauria > Squamata > Sphaerodactylidae > Euleptes > Euleptes europaea. The sequence continues at coordinate 18,891,527 of NC_079317.1, read as the reverse complement.
TGGGATTGGGAACCCCCCACTACCCGCCGCCAGCTTCAGCAGTTTTTGGGATTCGCTAACTTTTACCGCAACTTCATTCCCAACTTTGCCCAAGTTGCGCTTCCCCTCACTGCCCTGTTGCGTACCAAGGACAAGGGGGCTAGCGCCGCGCTTCCCTCAGCCCGTTTGCAATGGTCCCCCCAGTGCCAGCAAGCTTTTGAACGTTTAAAGCTGCTTTTTTCATCCGAACCCGTTTTGGCCCACCCGGATTGCACCAAGCCTTTTGTGGTGCAAGTGGATGCCTCGGATGTGGCCATGGGCGGGGCCCTATTGCAGAGGGATGAAGGGGGGCGGTTGAGACCTTGCGCCTACTTCTCCAAGAAGTTTTCCCAGTCCGAAATCAACTGGGCTATTTGGGAGAAGGAGGCGGCGGCGGTCAAACATGCCCTCACCATATGGAGGCACTTTTTAGAAGGTGCCGAGCTGCCGTTTGAAGTGTGTACCGATCACAAGAATCTCGAGGCTCTCAAGGGAGCTAGAAAGCTCAACGCCAAACAAGTTCGGTGGGCCCAATTCTTCGCAAAATTCCGGTTCACCCTCAAGCATGTCCCTGGCAAAGAGAATGCCCTAGCTGACGCTTTGTCACGACTTCCCCAGTATCGCAACGATTTCGATCGCCCAGTCGACTCCCTGTTCACTCCTGAGCAGCGAGAGGAGGTTCCTAGCTTAGCCGTCACTACCCGGTCCCAAGCCCAACAACCTGACACCCCCCCTACGCTCAAAGGTATCCCGGAAGCCTTCCAACAGCGACTCCGGGACGCCTCCTTGCAGGAGGAGGAGCACCATCTCCTCCCCACGGGCTTGGAACGAACCAATACCTGGTGGGTGCAAGGGGGAAAACTATATGTCCCATCCTCCCTTCGTAAAGAGGTATTGGGACTTGTACATGGTGCCAGGTTGGCGGGTCATTTTGGTTTCATAAAAACTCTTCACCTGGTACGGAGGCAGTTTTGGTGGCCCGGTATGAGATCCGATGTAGAGCTGTACGTGCGCAGCTGCCCCACTTGCGCCACAGCCAAAAGACGGATGGGAAAACCCCCAGGGCTCCTCAAACCGCTTGAGAACCCCTCCCGACCCTGGGAAGTCATCGCCATGGATTTTATCACCGACCTACCTCCAAGTCGGGGAAAGACGGTTCTCTGGGTAATCACGGACCTCTTTTCCAAACAGGTCCATTTCGTTCCATGTGCAGGTCTTCCTTCAGCCCAGGGCTTGGCTAAACTGTTCGTCACACACGTCCTCAGGCTACACTCGATCCCGAGGAAGGTCCTCTCCGACCGGGGGGTCCAGTTTGTTGCCAAATTTTGGCGAGCCTTCCTGAAGCTAATGGGGGTGGAGGAACAGGGCCTTTCTTCCGCCTATCACCCCCAGACGGATGGTCAAACGGAACGAGTAAACGCGGTGGTAGAATGTTATTTGCGCTGCTATGTAAATTTCCACCAGGACGACTGGGTCGACCTGCTGCCATTTGCCGAATATGCGTACAACAATGCGCCTCATTCCTCTACCGGCTTTAGTCCCTTCCAAGTAATATACGGGACGGAATTCGGTCCTTTCGGTTCCGCTCCCGTCACGCCAGAGCTCCAGTCCACCCCTGATCTTCAGGAGTGGATTCAGGTAGTCAAATCTACCTGGCCATGGCTGCTCAAGAATCTTGAGAGGGCAAAAAGCAAGTACAAGGAACAGGCTGACAAACACCGGTCTCTGGGATGGGAGCTTAAGGTGGGAGAGCAAGTCTATCTGTCCACTAAAAACCTCCGCTCTCTGCGTCCCTGCAAAAAATTGAGCGACCGTTATGTGGGACCTTTCCCCATTACCAGAGTAATCAATGAGGTTACCGTGGAACTGGAACTCCCAAAGACCCTCAAGGGGGTTCATCCAGTCTTTCATATAAGCCTCCTCAAACCTTATGTGCCAGCTCCCCAGTTCCACCCCCCTCCCGCACACGAGATTCCTACCGTGGTAGGGGGAGATACCCATTTGGAAATATCCAAGGCTTTAGATTCCAAATGGAAAAAAGGGAAACTGTTTTACTTTGTTCGGTGGAAAAACCTTGGGTCCGCTCACGACGAGTGGGTGGCCGCACCCCACATGGCGGCCCCTCGCTTGATCCGAGAATTCCACCTCGCTTATCCCGATAAGCCTCGCCCTCTCGAGAACCCTGGAGGGGGGCCTTAAGGGGGGCAGAATGTGAGGGTCTCTGTCTATGTGTCTCTGCTTTCCATCACCTGCTTTTGCTTTGTTATCAGTGAACTCGTAAAAGCAGTTCACACCTTCTGGTCTCAGGCGCCAGGCCTGATTGCCCCTAGTATCTTCCCCCCCGCTGTTCTTCCTGTCAGTACTCCCTCAGGCCGATGCGGCCTTGGAAGTGTGATAGCTTCACCAGACTTCCTGGGACTCGTCTGATGTTTTGTATTATGCCAAGCTTGTAACTTCCCATAACAATAAGTGTGAACCCCAGTGCCCCAGTGCCCTGGAGTCAATATATTCTGTAAACCCGAATAGCCCCTCACTTGCAGCTTTCTACCTGTGCCTGTCTCATCTCCTGATGTCTTCAATAAATCCTTTGTTTCTTTATCAACGTCTGAACATTTGATTTGGAGAAGTAAACTCTGAGAGAGGGGAACTCTCACAATGGGCTATGTTGAGGATCATGGGATTGGGATGTGGGCTGTAGTATGGAGGGGGTTTGGGTGAGACTGAATGGGAAAAAAACTGGCCATACTGGTACATTTGTCAGGTTTTCACCCAAATCTGTGTAAATCAGTCCTTTCCTCTCCTCCCCTCCCCCAATCACAGCTCATTCATTGTATGCCCTGCTGGTGGGCAAGGTATATTTTTCCCATTGCAAAAGGCCCCATCCATCTGTGAATACACAAACCGGAGCTTTTTTCAAACCAAGGAAGGACAAAAACATAGAGAGAAAAATATGCTATCATCTTTATTTTCTATTGGGGGAAATCTCTTCGTTTTTAAGAAATGGCCTTGGTCGTTAAATTCCATGTGCATAAACACTTAGGAAGGGAAGAAAGTGAAAACACTGGAGCCAGATGGATAAGGCCTAGGCTGAGTTTTTGCCTCTCTTTTACAGTGCAACGCTAGGCAGTTACATCTTTCTAAATCTTCTGGGCATGGAGTAGGGGTCACTTGGGGTGTGTGGGGGGAGGTAGTTGTGAATTGCCAGCATTGAGCAGGGACATTGGACTAGACCCTGGTGTCCCTTCCAGCTCTATGATTCTATTATTCTAAATCCTTTAGTCAATGGGCTTTGGAGAGTATAACTCTACTTAGGATTGCTCTTGTCTGTGCTTGTCCAAAGAGGCCTGACTCCTAGCCCATGGCTTGCAGCCGACAGTTCAGTGAAAAACAATGCTGGCAGAACCAGCACCATCCTGGGACATCTTGAGAACTTATCATCAGTTTCAAGTTTGGCTTGGGGTCGGGGGCTTCTGTTGGTTTGTATATTTCTTATTTGCGTTTTATTATTTGTGCACATTTTATTCCACGAGCCACCTTGGGCCCTCAATGTGGGAGAAATGTGTGATTAAAAAAATTCAAACTAATGAGTTCCCACCACACAAGAAGAGTCCAGGTGCATGTGAATATCAACTCTGCTAGTAGGTTTCCCCGGATATGGAATGGTATCGTGTAGCCCGATCTCATAAGATCTCGGAAGCTAAGCTGTGTCGGTACTTGGAAGAGAGACCTCCAAGGGAGACTCTGCAGAGGGAAGGCTATGGCAAACCACCTCTGCTTAATCACTTGCCTTGAAAACCCCACTGGGGTTGCTAAACGTTGGCTGCGACTTCATAGCACTTTACACACACACACAGGTTGCCCCATAGCATCTGTTTGCAGGGCTGCCAACAGGCCTGGGGGTGCGGGGGAGAAGAACCATCCTGTCACTTTAATAGAGGTTTCATTCGTAGAAATGTGCAGGTGAAGCTTTTCATGCCATGGAGGTAAATAACATCACCTGCTAAGGAACATCCTGTTAAACAGATTGGTTCACCCTATCTGGCTGGGCATTGTTGGACAAAAGGATACTGGAACTGGAACTAGATTGCCCTTCGGTATAATCCTGCTGGACTTCTCTTAGGTTCACAATCAACATTTAAACGTTAAGTTCCATGAGGCATCACATGAACACATGAAGCTGCCTTATAGTGAATCAGACCCTTGGTCTATCAAAGTCAGTATTGTCTACTCAGACCAGCAGCAGCTCTCCAGGGTCTCAGGCAGAGGTCTTTCACATCTTGCCTAGTCCCTTTAACTGGAGATGCCGGCGACTGAACCTGGGACCTTCTGCATGCCAAGCAGATGCTCTACCACTGAGCTATAGCCCTTCCCCAATAATCTATTTATCATATTTTTATCCTGCTTTCCTACAAGGAGCGTAGGATGGCCGCCCTTTTTCTCCTCTGCTCCATTTCATCCTCACCACAAAGTAGGTTAGGTTGAGAGAGATCGTGTGACTGATCCAAAGCCACCCACCCAATACGCTTCATGGCTGAGTGGGGGAGTTTGAACACAGGCCTCAATAGCCCAGTGCTCCAAACCACTGCAGCAATTTCCCCTGCCACGGCTATGGTTCTCTTTTCAGAGCTCTGTACATTTGTAACACTAATAATAATAATAATTTGGTCTGTCTTGAAGTACTCCAGTTACAGTCACAGTGGCAAATGGCCTGCTAGTCCCTTAAATAAAGGCATGAAGCTTGTTGCTCCAGACCTCTTTCCATACTGTGGGAGTTAAGCACATTTAAGTTTCACTGGTTCCAACAGGGCCGATATTCAGCTCTCCCTGTCTCTCTTCTTGAAATCAACGGAAATTAAGAGTTTGGCTGGACTGGACCCCATGCCTGCAATTCACATTAGTGTATGGCAAGCACACTGTGACCAAAAAACAAACAAACATTGGGATGAGCACAGTCCACTCTAGACACAAAAATGCCCAAGGATTTGAGAGCTTTCAGCAAACAGTCCAACTTGAGAGAAAGGATAGGTTCACATTCTGCCATCTTTATAGTTTCCAGCACACTCCCAGATTGAATGGCCATTTTAAAACCAGACATAAAATATGAAAGATACGCAGAAACCTTGACCTTGAAAGCTAAGTCTGGGCCACAGTGAGGAAGAGAACTTGTGGAGCTTCCAAAAGAAGAGAAGCCCCTCCAGAGAGGTCAGATAAATAGTTTGGTCCAAATCCAGAAAGGGTTCCTTTAAGCACGTTTAAATGATACAAAAGGGGAGAATTTTGCCATTTTCCCCCACCAGGGTGCTGCAGGGTGCTAAGGAGAGAAACCCTACTTAAACTAAGAGAAAAGTGATTCCACCTAAACATTAGGAAGAACTTCCTGATGGTGAGGGGGCTGTTTGACGGTGGAATGCACTGCCTGGGGGGGGGGGTGGAGTCACCATCTTTGGAGGTCTTTAAGCAGAGGTTGGATGGCCATCTGTCAGGAGCGCTTTGATTGTGGGATCCTGCATGGCGGGGGGTTGGACTGGATGGCCCTTGTGGTCTCTTCCAACCTTGTGAACTTGTGAGGTACAATGTTTCCCGCTAGGTATACCGGCTCTGGACCTAGGAAGCACAGTCACAAAACGCTAAGACCTCTTCCTTGGCACCTTTGTTATCCAAACACATTGCATAGGTGGAAGAGACAAGAATACTGATAAATGATCGGCCGAATAGCAATACAACCCAAGAGAGGATGTAGGCCTTTAGGTATGCACAGCTCAAGGCCTTATAGATTAACCCAGCCCCTGAATGGTCCATCTCCAGATAAACTAGCTGAGGAGTAACATTTCTAGACACACACCTTTCTCAATGTTACTGCCGTGAACTAGAAGTAATGGAATTAGCGGCCTTCAAGCTTCTTCACCAATTGTCTGGCCATGAGATGTGTTGGATGGATTGCTCAATAACCCAAAGAATGGGCTGAAGGCACCTTGGTCCAACTCTACTGCTGAAGTTCAGCAGGGCTGGCAGTTTCCTGGATGAAAAGACTACTTGGCAATGCAATGGAAAACACTTCTTTTGGAAGGGGGGGGGAATAACAACAATTAATAAATAAGTAAATCACTAAAGGATGTTGCTCAGGCTGATCACAGCCAGCTGGGCTTTAAGAAGCAGCAGCGCTGAGCGGTTCCTCAGTGGAACAGGCTTCCTTGGGAGGCGGTGGTCTCTCTGGAGGTTTTTAAGCAGAGGCTAGATCGCCATCTGACAGCAAAGCTAATTCTGTGAACTTAGGCAGGTCATGAGAGGGAGGGCAGGAAGGGTGGCTCTCATGGCCCTTTCTTACATGCCCAGGGCAATGCCGATCATCACTTTGGGGTCAGGAAGCAAGTTTCCTCCAGGCCAGATTGGTCAGGGACTCTGGAGGATATTTTGCCACCTTCTGGGCATGGAGCAGGGGTCACTGGAGGTGTGTAGGGGGTTGGACTAGATGACCCTGGAGGTCCCTTCCAACTCTATGATTCTATGTACAACTGTGACCCAAGTCAAGAGCCATGAAGCCACTGACTGACAGACTGATGGGCAGGAACTGTGGTGGCAAAGCTGTGGCGGTATGATATAAACAACCAGGACAGCCTGGCAACCCAGCATGAGAGATGCTGGATGGAAGAGAGGGCAGCTTACGCTCTGATCAGCTGCGGCTGCCAGGGTTGATGACATCAACCACTTGGAGCGAGGCCTTGTGATGTCTGCTGCAGCCACAGAGAAAGGGGGAAGACTCATTCTCCTCTCCTCCCAACTGGCTGCAAGGACAATAGCTGAGCCTCATTAAGCCCCGGGCAAGGCCTGGCATGCATAGATAGATGCACTGCCCCCCGTCTAATGTCACTGATCAGATTAACAACCTGCATGTTCAGCAGCCATCTGGAAAAATAATCCAGAAGGGAAACTTTTTTTGACAGGTTTCCCTTTGGCCTCCATAGTATCTAGTAGAACTGCCATGGTGTGAGCTCACAACATTCTGCATTTTCCAGTCTCCTCCATATCTACGGCTGCTAATGACAGATGGTGGGGACATGTGGAATATCTAGTGGCTCCCCTGAAGAATAATTTACCAGGTATTAGAAGAGGATAGTGGGGCCTGTGCATGTGTGGCTGCCATTTTTGATGGCATCTGTGCATTTACAGTAACATCTAGATTGGCCCTAAGGTCTAATCTACACCTCTGTCTTCCTAAATGAGTACTTCAGAACATCAGACACTTTGGAATTAAATAAGTAACATTCCATTTTGTGCATTATCGGCTCGAGCACTGTTCCTTCACAAATTGGCAGTAACAAATGTTCTGATGATTGTTTGTCAAATTGGATGAGAATACAAATGCTCAACAATTGTCATCAGAACAGCATTTTTCAGAAGTAATTAATTGAAACAATGCACTTCATCTTTCCAAGCATTAAGCCAAAGTGGAGATTCCCACAATGATTAACTGATGTGCTATGGTACCAGCAGAGCAATTATACTCCATAAAGTCACGGCATGCAGCTTTCCATAACATGCCATTTTAGGCGGCCTTTAGCCAAATCTTATGGATTCAAATACAAGTGGTTTTGTAAGAGGTTCTCCTCTAAGGAGCAGGTGCAAACCACAAGCAAAATTAGCCCTTCAGAATAACATTTCTGGTGTACAAAAGAGATTTTTGGCAGCAGTGCAACCAGAGGTGTAAATAGTATATCCCTTGCTTTTTGTCCAGGCCTTTCTATACAGTTGTAAATTCTAGAGTCTGAAAAATTGATTGTAAATGCTGCCTATTCCACAAAACCAAACAAAAAACTTCTCTAACTATGGCTCAGTTGTTGAGGATTCCAGATGTCAGAACAGAATGTTTGTGCAATTCTTCTACCAGCTAGTAGGGCTGTTGCGGTTTGCTGCTAGGGCAAGCATGCTTTATAGGCACCTACTGAATAATGCCAATGCTATCACCAAGGATGAGCAACAATTTCCCAGCCATGACCACCACTCTATCAACAAAAGGAAACTAATATGGAAGCAGAAGAGGGAGAAGAAACTGCTCGTCAGTTCTGCTCCTGAGGCCCATCATCAGTTTTTGCCTGAAGTGCACCATCTGGATCCCCAACGTGGAACTGATGGGAACCATCGCACCCGCCAAAGGCTTTCCTCGTGCCCATCATAGGCAGTTGGACCCCTCCTCCCATTAAGGAGGCACAGGGGCCAAAGGCTGCCATAAAGGCAAGACACTGCTCCCCACAAAATGGATGTCCCCCAGAGAGTTCTGGGATCCATCTTTTGTGTCAAGCTTGGGCAGGAAGGAGGCTGGACACTGAACTTTTCCCCTTAGTCAGCTCTTGTATGTTTTATGTGTGTATGTTCACTGCTTACAATGTATTTCTTCACAGCGGGTAGCCGTGTTAGTATGTCTGCAGTAGTAGAAAAGAGCAAGAGTCCAGTAGCACCTTAAAGACTAACAAAAATATTTTCTGGCAGGGGATGAGCTTTCGTGAGCCACAGCTCACTTTTCCCTGAAGAAGTACCTGAAGAAGTATCTGAAGAAGTGAGCTGTGGCTCACGAAAGCTCATCCCCTGCCAGAAAATATTTTTGTTAGTCTTTAAGGTGCTACTGGACTCTTGCTCTTTTCTACTAATCTATTTCTTGTTTCTATTATTGTATTATTTAATAAAACCAATTTTAATTATACAACCGCTTGTTCATTTGAGAGTTTTCACCCAGGACTATCCTGGTACACATAGTTTATCAATCCCAGTGACCTAATTTCCCACAACTAAAGTCGAGACTGCCTACTTAGGGTAAACACCCCAATGGAGCAAGAAAACCCAGAAATGAACTGATTTCATAGTAGGCGGATTCCCGACTTACAACTCCCTCGCATTTTGTGACTGGCCCCAGTACCCTGTGGCAGTCATTTTGTCGTGGCACCCATTCTCTGCTCTCAAAATTCCAAAAGTGCCCACAGGCCCAAGAAGATTGGGGGACCTCTGGTCTGGATGATGGGAGGAGAAGTCGAGACAGAGTCTCAAGACTAGTCAGTCTCGGCTCTGATATAAACCTTTCCCCCCCAGAGGGCTTGCTCCTATGTCAGAACTAGGAGAAGACTGAGAGGGGATAGGATAACCATCTTCAAGCAAGTGAAGGGCTGTCATATAGAGGATGGTGCTGAGTTGTTTTCTGTTGCCCCAGAAGGTCAGACCAGCTTGGAGGGCTTTAAGAGGGGAGTGGACATATTCATGGAGGAGAGGGGTATTCATGGCTGTTACTTTGAATGGATACTAGTCATACTGCATGCCTATTCTCTGTAGTATCAGAGGAGCATGCCTATTATTTTGGGTGCGGTGGAACACGGGCAGGATGGTGCTGCTGCACTCGTCTTGCTAGTGGCTTCCTAGAGGCACCTGGTTGGCTACTGTGTGAACAGACTGCTGGACTTGATGGGCCTTGGTCTGATCCAGAAAGGCCTTTCTTAGGTTCTTATGTTCTTATGACCAGAACCAACGGGTTGAAATTAAATCAAAAGAGTTTCTGGCTAAACATTAGGAAGAACTTTCTAACAGTTAGAGTGGTTCCTCAGGGGAACAGGCTTCCTCGGGAGGTGGTGAGCTCTCCTTCCCTGGAAGTTTTTAAGCAGAGGCTAGATGGCCATCTGTCAGCAATGCTTATTCTGGGACATTAGGCAGATCATGAGGGGGAGGGCATCTTGGCCATCTTCTGGGCTTGGGAGTAGGGGTTACTGGGGGTGCAGGAGGGAGGTAGTTGTGAATTTCCTGCATTGCGCAGGGGGTTGGACTAGATGACCCTGGTGGTCCCTTCCAGCTCTATGATTCTATGACATCACAACAGGAGAGGGGGACACAACACAGGATGGCAGCCCAGTATTATCTGTATCCTGAAGTCCTTCCCTAGAATACATCAGGTCAACAGAAGGACCAAGTAATGCACCAACACTTGTGCGAACCAGAATATGACAGAGCAGCTTCTGGAAATAGAAAGGTTAAAAGTTGAAAATTACATTTTCTATTTTTTTAACAGGTAGGCTAACAGGAAAATGAATTGTTACTCCAATCTAAGTGGTTTTAAATTTCTTCCTCCCTTTGAAAAAAAGATAGTAAGGGATGCTCTAAATGATATTTAAGAAGATAATTGAACCATTTGCCTGCACTCCTACAGGTCTCTTGCATCAAAATATCTTCCTCTCTAGCTAAACTATGAACAGTTTGCAGCATAACCATTTCCCCTTAATGATCTCAAGGCACTCTGCTGGCTCAGAGCAATTAATTCTCATGTCATTGCAGCCTGCAGAGAAGTATTAGTCTCTCCATTATGCGGGGCGGGGGGGGGGGAGAGAGAAATAAACTAGGTATACAGAGAGCAAATGGAATGCCTAAACCTTCTAGCCCTTCCAGCATCCTTTGGTATGCGATCACTGAAAAAGCCAACGGAGATAAAAAGAAAACACGTTTGGGCTGATTCTGTGTTTTAACCTAATGAACTACAAGTTGACAACGCCAACATCGTTCTTCAAAAGCCACTGCATTTCAGCTGCTGGCTGTCCATTAATGAATACTGTGGCAATGCTCATTAGTCATACTGCTGGTTAACCATGCCGTCCTAAGCAGAGAGAGAGCCTTTTACATCCATTGAGGTCAATATGCTTACCAGGGTTAACTTCTACTTAGCATCGGACTGCAGCGGATCTAAGCCAACAGGTACAGTCTAAATAAAATAAACGAGGATGTTTTCAGTTACTAGACTTTTCTGTGCCTCTAGTCATCAAGACAGGGCAATCTGCATTGCCCCAGGTCTCAGGGAATTGTCTGAAGTCAAACGATGCCGCAACCATACTGAAGGTAAGCTAATTTCAGGGTGGCCAGGGTCTGACGGGGAAATCTCCTGGGAAGCTGATGGATGCTGTCCTTGGTTTCATGGAAGTAAGGCAGGATATAAATACAGTCCTTCTAAATTCCATGATGCAGCGGGGGCAAAGCAACAGGAGAACAGAAGAGATGGGTGGGAGCAGATGGGGGGGAAGCAACACCTCCCTTTGCATTTTCAAATTTCTCTATTAAAACTGTAACTTGGTTTGAACTTCCTTACTGGCCAGAAAAGCAGAATATAAGTCATAATTATAGGAGGAGGAGGAAGAAGAGGAGGAGAAGGAGAAGAATTGGTTTTTATATGTTGACTTTCTCTACCACTTAATGAAGACTCAAACAGGCTTACAATCACCTTCCCTTCCTCTCCCCACAAAAGTCACCCTGTGAGGTAGATGAGGCTGAGAGAGCTCTTAAGAGAACTGTGACTAGCCCAAGGTCACCCAGCTGGCTTCATGTGTAGGAGTGGGGAAACCAAGCCGGTTCACCAGATTAGTGTCCGCCGCTCCTGTGGAGGAGTGGGGAATCAAACCTGCTTCTTCAGATCAGAGTCCACCATTCCAAACCACTGCTCTTAACCACTACACCACACTGGCACCAATGTAACAGCTATTTCAATGTAGTGATTGGCAAGTGGAAAGGGCTGTCAAAGAACAGCAGACTTACAGCAACACTGTAAGATTTTCCAGGCAAGAGACAACCAGAGGTGGTTTGCCATTACCTTCTTCTGCATAGCAACCCTGGACTTCCTTGGTGGTCTCCCATCCATGCACTAACCAGGAAGGTCAACCAGTACTAGCTACCTACAGAGCAATGGCCTCCTCTGGGGTAAAAGTCTCCTTGGGATAACAGACCTGCTCAGGGGTAAGCACAAGGAGTCGGGAACTAGGAATGCCCCAGGAAAGGGACCATTTTCAATTGCCAAGTGTTGCCAGAACTTTAGGCATTGCTATTAAATTGAGTCAGGTTGCCCCCAAATAAGTTTTTTTTAGTTAATTTTTCCCCCTGCAATCCCAGCCATTCCCCTGACCTTGCTCCGCCAGAAAGGGCAGCTGTAGTTAGCTCTGTGGTACAGATTTGCCTATCCTCACCAAGAGAGGGCAGCCCTTGGTTATCAGATACAGCAATACATAAGTAAACCTCTCTCCCAACATCTGTCTCCTTCTCAGAAGAGCCCTTTTGGATCAGACTGATGATCCATCTAGCAATCTGTTTCACACTGCCCAGCCAGTTGACTTGGAAGGTCAACAAACAGAGCATAGAAATTAAGGACTTCCCCTGATTCTGTGGCCTAGCACTGGTATTCAGAGATTGGCTTCTAAATACGGGGGTCTCCTTTGGTCATCATGGCTAGCAGCAATTGATGGGCCTCACCTCTATGGATCCATCTAACCCCCCTTTAAAGCCATCTACACTCATAGCTACTACTATGCCCACTAGCAGTGGATTCCACAGTTTAATTAGAAGAAGAAGAGTTGGTTTTTACATGCCGACTTTCTCCACCACTTAAGGAAGAATCAAACCAGCTTACAATCACCTTCCCTTCCCCACAACAGACACCCTGTGAGGTAGGTGGGGCTGAGAGAGCTCTAAAGAGAGCTGTGACTAGCCCAAGGTCACCCAGCTGGCTTCATGTGTAGGAGTGGGGAAACCAAACCAGGTCGCCAAGTGGAGGAGTGGGGAATCAAACCCGGTTCTCCAGATTAGAGTCCACCACTCCAAACCACCACTCTTAATCACTGTACCACGTTGGCTCTCACTAGGTAAAGAAGTATGCCCTCTTGTATGCCCTAGACCTATAGCCCATCAGCTTCACTGTCAGCTCCTGAGCTTTAGTATTACGGGATAGGGAGAAAAAGCTTGATCTACTTCCTCCACACTGTGCATAATTTCATAAACCTCTATCATGTCCCCCCTTAGCTGTCTTTTCTCTAGACTGAAAAGCCTCAGACCTCTTCAGCCTTTTCTCTCCTCATCTTAAGAAGTGGTTTACTCAGCTGCTGAATAACCACACAATAAAACTGGCCCTGGGTTATTGACCCTGTATCTGTAGAGTTTAATTTTTTCCCTCTGTGACATCCAAAGCTCCCATTGGATTCAACGTTCCATATGTAATTTCCCTATAATGAATTCATGTTTCGCTTGAGGCACTGCCTTGCTGAGCAATCTCCACAGCTCACCTCCAGGATTTTCCTGAATTACTTCCCTCTCTCTCCAACACAACTAATAATCCCATTCATCTCCCCCCACCTCCCGCTATCAACTCCATATTGATTTGAAAGTTCGTTAAGTTATAACTTGAAACAGAAAGATCATTCGAGCAGAACAGGTAGGTTTATGTCTCTTCCTTTATATTGAGAACTCTGAAAGAACATCCCGGATAAAGTGTCCTAACTTAGTTGGTTAAAATGAATGGAGAAAGTCCTACTGCAAAGCCCCCAGAGGATACATCATCTTCTTATCAGCACTGCCAAAGACAAGCAACACCCCCCAAAATGCAATGGTTTCATTGTAATGGCTTACTGTATTCACAGCAGCCAGTGCCACAGGTTCACGTTTCCCCCATGGCCCAGCTGGTTCACTAATCCCCTCCACCTGGTTTTGGGAGGGGCAGGGGCTCAGTGGTAGAGCATCTGCTTGGCATGCAGATGGTCTCAGGTTCAATTCCCAGCACCTCCCTCTAAACGGATTGGGCGGTAGGTCACATGAAAGGCCTGAGACCTTGGAGACCTTGCCAGTCTGAGTAGACAATACTGACCTTGATGGGCCAAGTGTATGAGTCGGTACCAGGTGGCTTTATGTGTGCTGGATCTGCTTTGTCCACCTGGTTCCATCACCAAGTCCTTATAGCTCTGCCTCAGGCCACTGCACCTTTCCTGCAGGGTTCAGCCATGAAGTAACTACACTGCCCAGGTGTGGGGCAGGTGTTACTTGCTGCACTGTCAGCCAGGAGTGTGGCCTTCCTGGTCTATGAGACACCTGAGTCTTTCCAGACTCTCGAGATCCCAAGCCCGGCTGGTTGTTCTCCTTCCCAGCTCCTAAGATGGTCCTAGTCAGCAGCTTCCTTCCTATTTTACCTCCTTCGGCTGCGACCTTCTATGCCCCTTTCCTTTGGCATTCCTAGTTCCTGCCTCCCTGCACTTACCCCTGAGCAGGCCCATTCTCCCAAGGAGACTTTTACCCCAGATGAGGCCTTTGCTCCATAGGTAGCTAGGTACTGGTGGACCTTCCTGGTCCAGCCGAGCTCCTCAGACCCTTCTAGCTGTCTTCCTCCTCGGCCACCTGGCAACTCCTCCCTTTATACCCTTCCCCCCTTTTCTGCCTGCTCTAAACTCTGCCCCACCCCATATCCATCTCAGCTGGGTGGAATCCCCGCCTCCCTCTTTCTCGTTCTCTCGCTCTCCCCGCCTTCCCTCCATCTGGGAGGCCTTCCCTCGCCGACGTTCTTCCGAGCCCAGAGGCCTGCCCCAGTGCATCCCCCTGCTCCTGTGGGGGCTGCCACTCCCGCAAACCAGGTCTCGGGGGCCTGCCCCAAGGCGCCCTTGCACTGCAGGGTGATGGGCTCCTGTTGGGCCTCCGCTGTAGTGTTTGGCGGCAGGGTTTGGCCTCGCCGTGGCAACTCGACGCTCTGCCCCCCCACTGGAGACATCCTGGCCAACACCCGTCTCCACGACACGGTCGCCTGGCGAGTGCAGGTGTGCCTCGGAAAGGTCCAAGGAGGCTGGGAGGGCCGGCGCCGGACAGCTGCTTCCTTGGAAAACAGCATGCGATACAAATATTCTAGATCAGGTGTCCACAACGTGGTGACTGTGGGTACCCTGGCCCCAGCCAACACGTTTTCTGGTGCTCTCCAAGTGTTTTTAGGAAGTGGGTGGGGCCAGGTAGGGCTTTTGCCCAGCAAGGTTTCTAATTGACTATAGGAGATTTGATCGGCTGTGCAGCTTATTTTTAACATTGTTTGAGTAGCAGCTGCCAGTGCCACTACAGCACATGGATCTGCACTGTGTTACTGAAGTTAAGCTCCGGCAATGGTTTTGTGGCTGGCTCCGCCTCCTGAGGCAGCCATCATGGCAGCCATTTTGTTGCTGTGCCCACCATTGCCGTGTCAGAATTCCAAAGGTGCCCACAGGCTCAAAAAGCTTGGCAACCCATCTTCTAGGTGGATAGATTTGGGTTTTTTTTCCTGAGGGGTGTATAAAGTGACGAATTTGTTATGGGGGGCTATTTTTCTATGACATTAAAGGATGCAGAAACAGGGAATGAAAGCTTCCCCACTCCCCTGCCTTACCTCAATGCATTCTGATGCTTAAACTCTTTTCTAGAGTTTCTGCATAGACATGAGGAAGAATTTTCTAACAATTCGAGTGGTTCCTCAGTGGAACAGACTTCCTCGAGCGGTGGTAAGTGCTCCATCCCTGGATGGCCATCTGTCAACAATGCTGATTCTATGACCTTAGGCAATTCATGGGAGGGAGGGCATCTTGGCCATCTTCTGGGCATGGAGTAGGGGTCACTGGGGGTGTGGTGGGGAGGTAGTTGTGAATTTACCGCATTGTGCAGGGGATTGGACTAGATGACCCTGGGGGTCCCTTCCAACTCTATGATTCTTCGCAGTTCAAGCCAGTTCTGATATCAGATCTGGGTCTGGAGAAAATAACATCCAATAGTGAAGCAGAGCTCCCCTGTAACAGCCTTCCAATGTGGGCATAGCAAATTCCGCTACTTGCAGCAGATGGCAGCCCCCCGGAGCTACACAAGGCCAGACTGCAAACACTCTGCCCTTAGACCAATGCTCAACGCAGACATTAAGCACTGCTCCCCGCCATGAGGGTTGCCAGCAGAGGCTTCCCAGTGGCAACCACAGGGGCTAAGCGCAGCATAGATCGTCCCACAGTGCTAGATAACGAGGAACCGAGCCTGCCACGGGCAGGATCCCTGCTGCACTATGCCAGTTTCAGAATCCACCTGCACAGTTCGTTCAGCGATCTGTCTTGCTCAATTTCAACGAACCGGGTGGAATGATGTGGATGGGGCTCCGAGAGTTGCTGCCGTCGGAGGGAAATATTGGCAAAGTCATCTGGGGACGGCGTCGTGACTCATCTGGAGCATACCTTGTGCATTCAGCATGCAAACATCGAACGAGGAGAAATATGAATCAGGGAGAGCCCGTAAAAGCACAGGGGACTCCAAGTCGGACGTGACAGGTCTCCCTGCCTTGCTCGTGGCAATCCCGCGTGAAAGATGTTGGCAGGCTGAAAGATGCTGACAATCTCCCGGCATGGGATTGTGCTTGGAAATCTCTCAGAGGGGGACTTGCAGATTCTCCACCGAGATGGCGGCGGCGTGGTACTAGGATGGCATTCACTGAAACTAATATAACAGTATTAAACGGTTCTGCAGAATGAGCCTGCAACCATCTCTACAGGGTTAACTGGGTAATTGTGTTTTCTGCGGGTCCTTGCTGTGGCCTTTAATTGTGGCTTGTCAGCACAATTTGCCGGCTTCTAGTAATTGCCAAGCTATTTTCTTTCCCGAGAGATTATTTTTATATTCACGAGAGCTAATTTCAGCTTCCGAATGAGAACGTTCTAAGAATGGAAGTACTCATCTTTCCCTAAAGATGTAAGATATGGGGGTGGGGGTGGGAAGAGAATGAATGGACAAGTCCTAAAAGGATCCCGGGTCTGCACCAATCAGCTTAGAGCTAATTCACAGAAGAGACACTCAGTGGTACTAAAATAAACACAGAAAACAGGCTTACCGGGGAACAGCAGAGAAGATGGTCCCCAGAGTCGGCATGTTATTAATGAGTTCAGGGGTGGGCTGACTTCAATCTAGCATGGACCACTTTCTCTGTAATAGAATCCCCTTGGTCCACCAAAATGTTTTACACATCAAGCTGCCTTATACTGAGTCAGTGTATTGGTGTATCAAGGTCAGTGCTGTCTACTCAAATTGGCAGTGGTTTTCTAGGGCCTCCAGCAGAGGTATTTCACATCAACAATGACCTGATCCATTTAACTGGAGATGCCAGGGGTTGAACCTGTAGAGCTTCAGCATGGAAAGCACAGGCTCTTCCACTGCACCATGGCCCTAGCCTCCTCCCCATCCTTGTGTGTGTGTGTGTGTGTGTGTGTGTTAAGTGCCGTCAAGTCACTTCCGACTCATGGCGACTTTATGAATCTACGTCCTCCAAAATATCCTATCTTTAACAGCCTTGCTCAGGTCTTGCAGACTGAGGTGGCTTCCTTTATAGAGTCGATCCATCTCTTGTTGGGTCTTTCTCTTTTCCTGCTGCCTTCAGCTTTCCCTAGCATGATTGTCTTTCCCAGTGAGTCTTGTCTTCTCATAATGTGACCAAAGTACGGCAGCCTCAGTTTAGTCATTTTAGCTTCTAGGGTCAGTTCAGGCTTGATTTGATCTATAACCCTTTGATATTTTTTTTTTGCAGTCCACGGTATCCATAACACTCTCCTCCAACACCACATTTCAAAGGAATCTACTTTCTTCCTATCAGCTTTCCCCATCCTCAGTTCTGTGCAAGGGTTTCCCCACCTCCTCCTTCCCCCAGCAGCCACTGAGTGCATATTCAGCAGTGAAGGATGAACTCCACTTCGCTCCATTCATAAGTGAAGGATGAACTTTCCCGGGCTCCATTCAGAATTTGGAAACCCCGCTGCACTCCTGATGACATCTCACCTTCATTCCCTCCTTCTCCAGCATTTTGAATGCAGCTATGGCAGCATCCCAGATGCCAGGGACTTAAGTAAATGTTTTGTTTTGTTTTGTTGTTCCAGAGGACCCCATGTTCTTTATACAAATAGCACACTGAAAACTATATACCCCAGAGCAAATAGCCCATGTGCTAGGAGTTGCATGTTTCCTAGGGTCTCTAGCAGCTGAGCTGCTGCTGATGGGGGAAAGGGAAGAGTAAAGCCTGTCTGGCTGGCTCTCTTGTCTTCCACAAGGCGCCCACAGCTACCCACATAAACAGTTAAGTGAAGCTCTTCTTCAGCAGAGACTGCATTCTGAGCCACGGAAGCAGTATCACAGGAAGGGTGCCAGGTTTTAATTACAGGTGCATGCTGCCTGCATGCCAATTTCTGTTGAATTCCGAACTGGGTGATTAGAAGCTCTGATGAGATCCCTGATGCCCAGAATCTCTTAACAATTAATGCACAGCTAATCGGTGTTAAATGATCGTGAGGATGAACTCTTGCTGAAATACATGTGCCTTGCAGGAGGCCTTCCTGTCCGATTCCCAGCAACGGGCCAGCGGCAGATAGCTCAGATATTTATCATGGTCCACCAACGGATCATGATCTATCTGCTCTCTCCAGTGACCTAGATGGAAGTGAAGAAAAGATCTACCCAGTGGCCAAAAGCGATGAGTCGCTGAATAGACATGTCTCGGAGCAAAGTTCATACACTGGTAGAAATTTCACCCTATGCAGGGAACGTCTGTTTTATGAAGGGAGGAGAGGATTTTTCTTTTCTTTCAGAAGAAGGAAATTTCTCAGTATCCATTAGCAGGTAGAAGCCTGCTTTTGTTACAAGACAGGTGTGTTTATAATATCTACACACTTAGCCAGTTATCATCCAGTGTTGTGGTGTTCAGCCTTTTCACAACCAGGCCCCACTGAGTTGTATGGATGTGACGGGATGCCACAGAGACATCAGGTCATGTGACAAGAAGATAGGGAGCCACAGGTACCTATTATTACTATGGCAAACCACCTCTGAACATCTCTTACCTTGAAAATCTACCAGGGTCGCCAAAAGTCAGATGTGACTTGATGGCAAAAAAATAAAATAAAAATCCACTGGACATCATTACGTCCTATGGCAGTGCATCTCGAGAACCGGGTTTGATTCCCCACTCCTCCATATGAGTGGCAGAGGCTAATCTGGTGAACTGGATTGGTTTCCCCACTCCTACACACGAAGCCAGCTGGGTGACCTTGGGCTTGTCACACTGTCTCAGCCCCACCTACCTCACAGGGTCTCTGTTGTGGGGAGGGGAAGGGAAGGCGATTGTAAGCCGGTTTGATTCTGCCTTAAGTAGTAGAGAAAGTCGGCATATAAAAACCAACTCTTCTTCTTCTTCTAATTTTTCTTCTCCCAAAAGTTACTGAAGACAATTTGTGTGTGTGTGTGTGTGTGTGGGGGGGGGAATTGCCAGGTAATTTTAAGAGATCCACTGTTTTTTTCTCTTTGAGCTTCTTCTGACCCCCCTCCCCGATCACGGGGTCTTCTTTTCCTCTTTCAAAAATTGAGACTAAAGAAATCAAAATATGATTTGATTGCATTTCTGTTTTGCACGGACTGCCCTGAACGCTAACCCCAATTGAATGAGAAGGCATCCTGCCAGTATTTGCTGGTACTAGTCTGGCACTGTGAACTCCTGTACCTTCCTAGATACCTGCAATAGCACACAAAGTCCCCCACGACGCTGGAGAAAGGCAATAGTTTATAAGGTCACACACTGGCGCAGCAGGTGGCTCAAAATACACCAAGCAATACATTGGAAGGTGCAGAAAGGGCTCCTTTATATAAGAGATAAGGAGCATGCGGAGATGTGCTGGTTTGTCAGCAGGTTCTAAGCAAGGAGCTGGTAAATCTGTGCCTTGATCAGAAACTACGAAGATCTTTTTAAAAAATTTTTTTTAGCGTGCGTTAGAAGAATTTTCTAACAGAGCAGTTCCTCGGTGGAACAGGCTTCCTCAGGAGGTGGTAATCTCTCCTTCCTTGGAGGTTTTTAAGCAGAGGCTAGACGGCCATCTGTCAGCAATGCTGATTTTATGACCTTAGGCAGATCATGAGAGGGAGGGCACCTTGGCCATCTTCTGGGCATGGAGGAGGGGGGTCACTGTGTGTGTGTGGGGGAAGTAGTTGTGAATTCCTTGCATTGTGCAGGGGGTTGGACTAGATGACCCTGGTGGTCCCTTCCAACTCTATGATTCTATTATTCTATCCTGCTCATCTACCAAAGAGCTCAGGACAGCTCTTATCCTCTTATCCTCCCAACAGCCTTGCAAGGACAGGCAGGCCGCAAGATAACAAAAAATTAAACAGGAACGAAGAGCAACCAGAACATACCAGGCTACTGCATAACCTCATCCCAAAAATCTCTTCGAGACACTCTCTCCCCCAAATCCCATTCCATCCAGCTCTGTTTTTTTTGAGCAGCACCAGGTAATTAAATTGCAGCTGGTTTTATTTATTATAATGCCTCGTCTGCCTTGGCTGGCAAAGCAAACTGTCAGTGCCTTTGAATTATCCATCTGCGGAGCTGCATTCTGTATCCTAAAATGGTGTGTTATTGCAGATCCTAGCATTAAATATTTAGAGGTGTGGAGCTTGCTGTACATTTTGCTTGGGCTGGAGCGAACAGGCGTGGCCCGCTGGCTGCTGGAAAAGCTTTCGAGTCCAAGGAAGCAACAGGAGGGATTTCTCCCCAGGAGGAAAGCAGGAAGCCCCTCCATTCAAGCAGAATATCCACACGATGTTGTGCTCATGCCAAACATGACTTGTGGCATTCCCAAGGCATTTCCTTTAAGGCATGTTAAAAATAAACCTGATTTAACCCAGTTCAGTGGAGAATCAGTGGGATAGTGGCAGAGGGCATGGCCATGTGGACATTCTACAGGGAGGGGCTGGGGAACTAAGAAGAAGAAGAAGAAGAGTTAGCTTTTATATGCCGACTTTCTCTGCCACTTAAGGGAGAATCAAACCGGCTTACAATCAGCTTCCTTTCCCCTCCCCACAACAGACACCCTGTGAGGTAGATGGGGCTGAGAGTGGGTGAGTAGCCCAAGGTCACCCAGATGGCTTCGTGTATAGGAGTGGGGAAACCAATCCAGTTCACCAGATTAGCCTCCGCCGCTCATGTGGAGGAGTGGGGAATCAAACCCGGTTGTCCAGATCAGACTCCACTGCTCCAAACCACTGCTCTTAACCACGACACTACACTGGCTAAGCGCCACTTTCAACAAGCCAGCTTGCTGCTTTGTACCATTTCCCCCTCCCATTAGCCCTTTAAAGGGTTTTTGCCTAATTCCAGCATGGCGTAGTGGTTAAGAGCGGTAGTTTGGAGAGGTGTGGACTCTGATCTGGAGAACCGGGTTCGATTCCCCACTCCTCCACCTGAAGCCAGCTGGGTGACCTTGGGCCAGTCACAGTTCTATTAAGAGCACTCTCAGCCCCACCTACCTCACAGGGTGTCTGTTGTGGGGAGGGGAAGGGAAGGTGATTGTAAGCCTGTTTGATTCTGCTTTAGGTGGTAGAGAAAGTCGACATATAAAAACCAACTCTTCTTCTTTCCCTACCGAACCACATGTGACAGCATGGCACGGTAGGAGACCTGAGGGGAAAGGGTGGGGCTTCAGGGGTCCTGACAGGACCACCATCGTGCGCAAAAGTGGGTGGAGCAGGGTACGGGGTGTGGGAGTGAGAGGGAACAGGGCAGAGTGGTCGATGCCACTCCAAACTGTCTCCCCTCCACCTGCCGCTGCTGTGGCTGGGGCACAACATGCCCCCTGTGCAGATGCAGCCTTAGAAGGGTCATCAGTTTTAAACACAGGCCTGGATCCAGTGACATGCCAGCAGAAGCATAAATAGACTTCATGCAGTTCCAGCTGCACAAGATCTTCTGCAACACCCAGCATTTTCCTCCGTGTATAGGCTAGCCTGATCACGTCAGATCTCAGAAGCTAAGCAGGGTCAGCCCTGGTTAATATTTGGATGGGAGACCACCAAGGAATACCAGGGTTGCTGTGCAGAGGAAGGCACTGGCAAACCACCTCTGTTAGTCTCTTGCCTTGAAAACCCCATAAGGGGTCGCCATAAGTCGGCTGCGACTTGAAGGCACTTCACACACACACACATTATTGTGGCCAGAATTTGGTGGCAGAAATGCAAGCGCAAGCGGAAACACAAGTCGGAATACAGCAGGCTTGACTCGGCACCAGCAGCTTCCACCGCTTGGTGCTTGCACAAGGCCTCCAGCGCAGGTGTAAATGTGGTACCGCATTCAGCTCATGGTAATCTAAGAGCATTGAGAACAGAGGCCGATCGGCATGAGCAAGTCCAATTCCACAGACAAAATTCACATGCAAGGCGCAAGCCATAAAAACCTGGCCTCCCCGTCGCTCCAGCTGTAAGGAGCTCATTAGACTCGTATAATGAAACCCAACATCCACTTTCAAATTGGGCTTCCAGTTGTGCTCGAAGGACTGGAATTTTCTGCCCTTGCTTTTAGACGTGGTTTGGGCTGCTTGCGATCGAGTCAGCGATAATTAGTGTTTAAGGTCTCTGGGTAAATATACACAGCCAACCTACATAAATGCACGTCGCACTAAGAGCTTTGTGATTAGGAAATTCAGTCTCACTTCCCGGCTTAAAGAGCATGCACCTCGTTCTCGTAAATACAACTTCACAGCGCCGTGCGCACCTAAGAATTAGTCTCGGCGCAAAGAACTCGTGCTGGCAGGCGTTCCCGCCGCCGGAATATTTACAGCAAAACAGCTCGCTTTTACTTCGCGGGGAGTTACCCTGCGCTTGAGGCTAAATTTTGAACGTTTCCCCTATTCATCCCAGATACCTTTCTGGCTGCAAATGTAGCCTTTCACCCAGAAGGACAAGATGAAACGCAGCAGGGCAGCGGTATCTCCTCCACAGACAAAGAGAATAAAATTAGAATACTCAACTCCATGCACGAGAGAGTGTATGTGTGTTCCTGTGTCTGCAGGCACACGGTCCTTACGTCAGTTTCTGAGCATCGCCCACACACTATTTATCTCATTCCTTTTCGCCAGCGCTTACGGACAGAGACAGTGCAAAGAAGAAACATCCCTAAAGGGGCTGTGGCCTACACTACTGTATTGCTGTCTATCAGTGTAACTTTGCCCCGACTGGGTGGCTTCTACACCACTTAACATGCCGTGCTTAAATGCTTACCCCTTGGTTTCATCTGTTTTATATTTCTGCTTGTTTTCAGATTTCTGTAGTCCAAATCCTATTGCACTGGTTCACCGGATGCCCCATCTTGTTGACTGTATTTGACTTACACTATGTACCTATAATGCCAGGTACTAGCATCCATGGGAACAGATCTGCATGCAGATGAACACACATGAACACATGAAGCTGCCTTATATTGAATCAGACTCTTGGTCCATCAAAGTCATAGAATCAAAGAGTTGGAAGGGACCACCAGGGTCATCTAGTCCAACCCCCTGCACAATGCAGGAAATTCCAAACTACCTTCCCCCCCACACACCCCCAGTGACCAGAAGTTGGCCAAGTTGCCCTCCCTCTCATGATTCTGCCTAAGGTCATAGAATTAGCCTTGCTGACAGAAGGCTATCTAGCCTCTTCTTAAAAACCTCCAGGGACCAGCAGCGGCTCTCCAGGGTCTCAGGTAGAGGTCTTTCACATCACCTACTTGCCTAGTCCCTTTAACTGGAGATGCCAGGGATTGAACCTGGGACCTTTCTGCATGCCAAGCAGAGGCTCTACCACTGAGCCACGGCCCAGATGGTTTTGTCTCACTGCCTTGCAGAGGGTTCACAGTACAATACATAAAGACTTGGGTGGTCAGTATCTGAAACTCCCTTTAAATGAGCGAGAGTATTGTCCCCAGTCTAATTCAGTGAAGTCGACTCTTGTCTGGAAGCACCATTCCCGTTCTCTGAAGCAGAGGCATCTTGCAGTCCTACTACTGGAGATCATATTAACTGGGGATCTTGGGGATTCGCCCTGGGACTTTCTGCATGCAAAGCCAGAGATCTCTAGCATTGCCCCGCTCCACATGGCATGCCCACTCTTCATAAGGCCAGGGTTTGGTTCCTTTTACCCATCGTGGTCATCACAGACAATGACCCCCCCCCCATACACCCCAAAAATGTTCTGATCAAGGTTTGCAATAAAGGTTAGATATGAAACTCAGATCAAGGTTTGCAACCAATAAAGGTTAGATATTAAACTCAGACCAAACTCTCATAGAATCTGAGCATATAATGTGGTTAACACTCTGGTTTTCCGGGATGATGTTAGCACTCACATGAAGATGTCTTTTATGGAGTCAGATCATCAGTCCGTCAAGGTCAGCACTGTCTGCTCGGACTGGCTCTCTGGGGTTTCAGGCCTTTCACACACTTCCTGATCCTTTCAAGTGGAGATGCCCAGGATTGAACCGTGGAACTTTTGTGTGCTAAACAGTGCTCTGTCAAGGAGTCATGGCCCCTGGTCTAATAGACTGGTAGATGTAGCTCTCTTGTTTGAAAACAGAAAGGTTCTAAAAATAAGCGTGGTGGTGCATCCCAGTGAAACATTCTCCGTCAATGGAAAAGCACACAAGTGTTAAGAGTTGAACCAGACTCTTAATTTGCATGTACACATTTGCAAGTAATCCCGCTCAGAGGAAAAAATGAAGGGTCCAATAAAATATGTCATTGGACCTATTTCATTATACCACCTCCCAATGTCTCTTATCTTGAAAACCCTACGAGGTCGCCATAAATCAGCTGTGACTTCACGGCACTTTACATCATACACCACAAGTGAATTTATGTTCATTCTGTATATTGCATAGGGTGTTGCCAAATCAAAACCAGCCTTGCCCTGCTAAGTTACCTACAGCCAGGTTAATTTTTCAAAGTTAATATATAGAACTTTGAACACTACCAGTGATTTTCCAGGGGGAAAAATGGAATTGGAAAATACACTAAATAGAACTTGATTTAGCATGCTTGGCATTTATTTAGTAAAATGTTTTTAAAAGGTACTCCAGCATGGGAGCCAGTGTGGTGTAGTGGTTAAGAGCGGTGGGGTCTAATCTGGAGAATCGGGTTTGATTCCTTACTCCTCCACATGAGTGGCAGACTCTAATCTGGAGAACCCGGTTGGATTCTCCACTCCTCCACATGAAGCCTGCAGGGTGACCTTGGGCCAGTCACAGTTCTCTCAGAACTCTCTCAGCCCCACCTACCTCATAAGGTATCTGTTGTGGGGAGGGGAAGGCAATTGTAAGCTGCTTTGAGATTCCTTAAAGGAGGAGAAAAGTGGAATATAAAAACCACCTCTTCTGCTTCTTCCATGTTAATTTTATGTCCCAATATCAATAGATACTTGGACTGAGATATTCTGATTATGAAAAAATATAAATCAAGCATGGTTTGAATGCTACATTCAAACAAATTCGAAGCTTTATGTGAAAATCATTATTCTTAGAATAAACCTTGTAAAAATTTAAAGACATTACAACAGGCACACTGTTTAATTGTAAGGGGGAGGGGCCGTGGCTCAGTGGTAGAGCATCTGCTTGGCATGCAGAAGGTCCCAGGTTCAATCCCCGGCATTTCCAGTTAAATGGACTAGCCAAGTAGGTGATGTGAAAGACCTGCACCCGAGACCTTGGAGAGCCACTGCCAGTCTGAGTAGACAATACTGACTGGGATGGACCAAGGGTCTGATTCAGTAGAAGGCAGCTTCACGTGTTCACGGGAGGGGCAAAGTTCCTGGCAGCTGCGGACACAGGGTGCCATCCTAAGCATAAGCTTCAAAGGGTGGAACTCTGTTTAGGATTGCCTGTAACGTTTCGTATACCCAAAGAACTGTACACAAGGTGCCTTGGATGTAGCCATTTGCTCATCCCTTTCAACAGAATTTAGCTCTGCTCCAAGGAGGTCACTGGGGGACCCCCATTTTCATCGTCACCCTCCATGGTATCACTTGTATTCCTTGTTAGCTCCAGATCAGATTGATGATGACACTATCCCTACCTCTGGGTAAGGGGAGACATATAAACAAATAGTCTGGTGAGTCATGCATATCACAATCCTTTTTTTTTTTTAATTAGAGGTTTTCCTCCTCCGCTGTCCCCATTTACCAATTGATAAAGTATACATGTATCCTCGTATACAATTTTCAGGGATAATCTCCTAAAAAATATTTAATTACAAATTGGAAACTGCCAAGTTTTATCACATCAGCCATGGCACCCATTCCTTATAGTTAAGTCTTACAAAACAATGAAATCTTGAGAAATGGAATATTTCCTGCAGAAAAATAAAGCACTGGCAAACTTTCTCGCCCCACACTGTTGCTGTTTACATACAAATTGTATAGACGCCACATCTGTTCAGATAGGTTTATTCCTAATCTGTGCAACCTCTGCTGGGAAGGTATCCTTCCCACAACAAAAATTCACCTCTGTGATTCACATCTTACTGACTCTATATCATTGGAGGCCATAATGAAATACCCGGACTCTCTGTTCCAAACAATCCTGTTTCCCATTTTTAAAAAAGCATGCACTAATAACTACCCATCTGACTTCAGTCTTGCATACCTGAGCAACTGTTTCTATGGACCATAGGGCTAGGTAACTGAGAAGAGCTCTCTCTTTCCCCCATCTCCGGAGATGAAAAGACCTTTGATTCAAATGTGAATTGTGATAGCGTAACATCTTGTAACTTCAAGTATCTCCCCTGATCTTTTACTCTCCAAAGATTAAACACTGCACCGTGAATCTAGAATGGCTTTTTTATTTTCCTACATGACTGGATTTTTTTTTGCAAGCATTTGTTCCAATCTTTTCTTTGCTGAGCTGCATTCCAAATTTTTGCCTTAAGAATTCTGGGGAGGGTGGGGTTTGGGGAGGGGAGGGACCTCAGTAGGGTTGCCAACTGCCAGGTAGTAATTAAACAGCGGCTTACAGGTGCTAGTCAGGAGTGTGGAATTCAAAATATAGCACAAGACAATTCTTTCCAAAATTAGGAAAACAAACAATTGCAACACTTGCTATTAAAGACGTATATTAGAAGCAATTATAATGATCACAATACTTGAGCAAAAAAATGTAAATCAGGATTGGTCTAATTGAGACCCCAACTCCTAGCATAAGGCTTTACAATACAAAATATAAGCCCAAATGCTCAATCCTTATTCAGTCCATAACAATGAATCCATAAAAGTGAGTCAGTAGGCAACGGAAACAAGACGTAATACAATGGAGATCCGGTATAAGTCCATTTCGTGTAAACTTTTTCAAGCCTTCAGTCTTTCCGTGCACTGTTCATTCAATGCATGAAGGAGTGTACCTTTCCTATGTATTTGGACGGCGAAGTAAGACGTCTGATCCTGCTAATTCAACTGATCTCCAGCTGATAGAGATCAGATCACCTGGAGAAAAATGGCAGCTTTGGCAATTGAACTCGATGGCATTGAAGTCCCTCCCCAAACCCCGCCCTCTTCAGGCTCCGCCCCCCAAATCTCCCACCAGTTCTGAAGAGGGACCTGGCAACCCTAGACCTAAGCAGGGTATACTGCATTAGAGTCCTCCAAAGCAACCGGTTTCTCCAGGGGAACTGATCTCTATTGTCAGTTCAGTTTTTAGTTTTTATTGTACGGTCGTTTGACCAAAAAAAATCTCGATTGTCTGGAGATCAGTTGTAATAGCAGGAGATCTCCGGCCCCCACCTGGAGGTTCACAACTCTACCTTATACTGAGTCAGAGCCCCTGGTCTATCATGGTCAGTACTGCCTGCTCTGATTGGCAGCAGCTCCTCAGGGTTGAGGTCTTTCACATCATCAACTACCTGATCCTTTTAACTGGAATTGCCAGGGATTGAGCCTGGAACCTTCTGCACGCAAAGCGGATATTCTAGCATTGAGCGACAGTCCTTACACGCCCTTGTGAACACATGAAGCTGCCTTATACTGAGTCAGACCTGTGGTCCATCAAAATTAGTATTGTCTACTCTGACTGGCAGTGGCTCTCCAGGGTCTCAGGCAGGGGTCTTTCACATCACCTACTTGCCTAGTCCCTTTAACTGGAGATGCCGGGGACTGAACCTGGGACCTTCTGCATGCCAAGCTGATGCTCTACCACTGAGCCACAGCCCTCTCAGCCTACTTCTTTCTTTTCTGCTGAGACAATATACTTGAGGGGGCTTGGTAGTGAAATTTGGATGGTGCGTTATATTAGAAATGTGTAAGTCTGCAATGAGTGTAGCTTCAGGTTTTGTTAATGAAGTAGCTTTGCTTCTGTGATACCCATATCCCCGGGAAGCGATGGCCATCTATACTCTGAGAAAATGGCCACTGTGAAGGCTGGTTAGTCTGCTCTTATCCTTGCAGACATCTCACAAATGAAACTGGGGGCACTTGTTTTGTCTGTCTGAAAGATTGAAATGTTTCTTTCCTTACTCTAAAGATAGCCTGCCAAGGGTCGCCAGCACCAATGCACAATTTAAATCAGTTGCTTTAAATACATTGCTGGGGAACACAGGAAGGATGACACTGTTGCAGGCTTCCTGTTTGTGGGCTTCCTAGGGGTAGCTGGTTGGCCACCGTGTGAACAGAAAGCTGGACTAGATGGGTCCTTGGTCTGATGTATCATGGCTCTTCTTATGTTCAATTCTGAAGGTTCCTGTTCTCCTCCCATACGTTCCATTAATTTGTTCTGCAAATTAATGGTCCCATAGCATATGGGCTCATTGGTCCCATAACATCTGGGCTCGATTCAGACACTAAGTAAAAACCATGTTTCAATTAAACCCGCTGCAGTTAGTGTCACTGTCTGGATGCAGCGTGGTATAGTGGTTAAGAGCAGTGGTTTGGAGCGGAGGACTCTGATCTGGAGAACCGGGTTTAATTCCCCACTCCTCCACATGAGCGGCAGAGGCTAATCTGGTGAACTGGATTTGTTTCCCCACTCCTACCCATGAAGCCAGCTGGGTGACCTTGGGCCAGTCACACTCTCTCAGCCCCACCTACCTCACAGGGTGTCTGTTGTGGGGAGGGGAAGGTAATTGTAAGCCAGTTTGATTCTCCCTTAAGTGGTAGAGAAAGTCAGCATATAAAAACCAACTCTTCTTCTTCATCAGTTAGGGTCTTGTCAAGACAGGATCAGAATCTGGTTTATTAACTACGGTTAGTCTTAACTATGGTTTAACGCAGATATTGCTGTTCATCCAAGCACCCAAGGACTGCACACAGGGGGCCTTACCCGCGTTTCCCTCAGTACAGCCTGCTAAGCCCCTTCAAATTTTGTTCTTGAGAGGCAGAGAACCCAACAACACAGGGGTAGACTTGGAGAGTCTGCAATGGGGTGGGGTGTGTGATCGGCAGAAATTGCTGCCCCTTCTTCCACAAATTGAGATGCCATTGCAGCAAAGGAACTGCATGGCTGTATGTGCGCCATCCCGGCTTAATCCTGGCAACACCCTTCCAGGCTACAGAGAGAAGGCGCTCAAACCAGCATTTGTTGAGGCAATCAAGGGTACAAATGATTGTGAAACCAGAACTGAGTTCACAAACAAACAGACCACAGTCAGGACCAACCCGTGGTTTGGCATGATGTTTGAACTGAGTCATCAGCTTGCAAATAAACTTCCCCCACCACAGAATACAATATAGCAAGCTGTAATCTACACGGGGCTTGAGCACATGAATGTACCCCGAACCCAAAATGGTTCTAGCCCTGCTCATAGATTTAGCTCCTTAAGAAGGGGGTTGAAATCTCAAGAAAGACAACTGCGGTGCACAGGTTTTTAGAATAGGTTTACAGTTTTACAGTTCTTAGTTATATGTTTTAATGTTGATACACATTGTATATTGTATTTATTGTTTTGGAAGCCGCCCCGAGCCCAACCATACCAGAGGAGGTGGAGTATAAAGCTAATGAATAAATACATAAAAGGTAGACATGAACGCTTTAAAAAAAAGAAGAAGACCACTCCCAAATTATCCTCCACAATAAAATCAGGACAAATTAAGAACAATGTTTTACCAGGCATGAGTTCTAAAAAACAGGGACATGGGGGGTAGGGGTGGATGCATTCTAGAATAAGAGTCATCTCAAACGCCAGAGCAGGGTCTCAACTTGATCAGCATCCTAGACCCCCACGGCACCACTTACCCATCGCTAGGATTGGCAGTGGATACCTAGACTGATGCCTGAACAGGTGGCCCAGGAAGGGACTAAAAAAAGCGAAGTCGCTTTTCTGTCCCTTCTTCCATTCCCCTCTCTCCCACTGCTCCAGTCGGCTCCAGTCCAGGCTAGTTTCTTACTCAAAATTACTAGATCCTCCTAACATGCAGGATGAGTTTTTGAAACCAGTTGATGGAAACTTAAAATGCCAAGCTTTTTTTCAGTCAGTATTATTCACACTGATATACAACACCTATCATTGTCCATGGAGTTTTTACACTGTGCTGTGAGCAAAGGACAGGTCACTTCCCCCCCCTCCCCCAAAGAGGTTTACAGTCTAAAGTGAAACCAGATTAAACTTCAATAGGATTCGGTGCAAAGCAGGGGCTTGGGATATCCCTCTTCAGCAGTCAGACTGCCGAGTTTGTAGGATAATCAGGATTAAACAGCCGAGCCTCTCTCTCTGGGTTAAGAAATCACTGGCAATGAATTTAATATTTGAGATAGCGAGCAATGAGTGAATGTGGCAGAGACCAAGCCAGGCCTAGGCTCTTCTCTCAAGCACGGCTTCACCAGTGCCAAATCTATTCTGGCATATGACTACTCTCTTGAGCCGCTCTAAAGCAAAGTGTTCCTTTTTGACTGAATTACGTTACAGCATCAGATGGCTACTGCAGGCTGAGAAGGTTTGATGTGCAGACAGTGTGCTAAAAGTACCAGAGTTCTGACACAAAGATTGTACCTGCCAGGCCAGGCATTCTTGCTCTGAATTTCAAGGCTAAAGGCTGAGCTCACATATTTTGCTTCTTCAGCATAGCTGCTGGACCAAAATTACTCCGATATATATCTATTTTTTTAATAACAAGTTCATGCTGCCATCACTTGCCATTACCATCACTTGCCCTCACACACAGTTGTCTTCACTTTCCCACAGTGACATCATAATGAAACTAAATCTCACTGATTACATAACACTGCACATTCTCCCATTCATTGCATGGTTGAATGGGTTGGATCACTCTTGTGACTAATTCAGGAAGGAGAATCTAACGGTAGTGGAGGGGATACTGTGGTGCTGGACATTAAGAGTTATGAGAGGGTGCAATTCTGACCCATCAAACCTGCTATATTCAATCCCAGAGTTGAAACTGGAGAATAGGTGAAAAAGTCTTCAGTATTTCCATCTAGCTGGGATGTGGAATGGTATACTGTAGCCAGATCTTACCAGATCTCGCCAAATCTCAGAAGCTAAGCTGGGTCGGTACTCAGAAGACAGACCTCCAAGGAAGACTCTGCAGAGGAAGGCAATGGCAAACCACTTCTGTTTAATCACTTGCCTAGAAAACCCCACCAGGGGTCACTTTAAGTCAGCTGCGACTTGACTCCCCTTGACACACACACATTTCCATCTAGCTGCTTTGCCTGTAAAGATTTGGTTTACAGAGACTGAAAGCTGTTGCCCTCTTAGCCTCCAGTTCTCTACCCTGAGAGCTGCTCTCTGGCATTACTATGCAAGACAGACTTCTATAAATGATGGGGATGTGGCTCCATGGTAGAGTACCTGCTTTGCATACAAGGTCCCAGGTTCAATTCCTGACATCTTCAGCTAAGAGGATCAGTTAGTAGGTGATGTGAAAGACCTCCCTTGGAAACCCTTGCCAGTCAGAGATGACAAGATTGACTTGGAGACACTCAGTACAAGGGGAGGGACTGCAGTCTAGTGGTACAGCATCCACTTCGTATGGACAAGTTTGCAGGTTCAGTCTCCAGTGAAAAGGATCTGGTGATGGGAAACACTTCCACTGGAGACCCTGGGGAACTGCTGCCAGTTAGAGTAGTCAAGGCCGACCTTGGCAGACCAGTGTTCTGACTCAGTAAAAGGCAGCTATGTACGTGATGAGTCGAAGATCAAAAATGACCTGCCATGAGCTTCCACCCACCCCAGCTCAGTACGTTTAGTTTTCAGGAGAGAGCACAGAGAACTCCCATTAGAAAACAAACTGCCTTAATTTTCACTTGTAATCCAAACATATGGATAGCTGAAGTGATAGGGGAGGGGCCGTGGCTCAGTGGAAAAGCATCTGCTTGGAATGCAGGTCCCAGGTTCAACCCCCGACATCTCCAGTTAAAGGGACTAGGCAAGTAGAGGATGTGAAACACCTTTGCCTAAGACCCTGGAGAGCCGCTGTCAGTCTGAGTAGACAATACTGACTTAAATGGGCCAAGGGTCTGATTCAGAATAAGGCAGCTTCATGTGTTCCTTTAAGGAGAAGGCTTCACCTCTGGGTTTCTTTTGACTTTCTGCGATGCTCCCGCACAGCCAGAGAGGCCGATGTTCCGAGTGAGACAGCACTTCTGTTCGTGCCAATCTGCTCCAACTGAAAGCCTCACTAGAGAGGAGGAAAGTATTCAGGGGCACTGCAAACGGAAGTGCTGTGGAACCCCAAATACGACACCACCCTGGTCACACATGACATCTTTCTGCTTCCAGAGGCAAAGAGACCTCCAAAGGCATCAGCGTTCAACAACTACCCTGTGCAATAAAACAGATGCCCGGCTGGCTGCGTATTCAGAGGATTTGAGGTGGAGGGCAAGGGAAAGATCCTGAACTAGGTTTGAACCCCAGAACTTGATTTTTATTTTACTTTGCCATTAAGTGCCAGATTACTTCTAGAGACTCCGTGGGGTTTTCAAGGCAAGAGATGAACAGAGGTGGTTTGCCATTGCCTGCCTCTGTGTACTGACCCAGGACTTTCTTGGTAGTCTCCGATTAGGGTTGCCAGTTTTGGGTTGGGAAATACCAGGAGATTTTGGGGCGGAGCCTGAGGAGGGCGGGGGATGGAGAGGGGAGGGACTTCAATACCATAGACTCCAATTGCCAAAGCAGCCATTTTCTCCAGGGGAACTGATCTCTATTGGCTGGAGATCAGTTGTAATAGCGAGAGCATTGTGTTTTAAAACCGTGTTTACTTTTCGTACCTCATCATAACTATAGCAGCGCAAGGCGCTCTTGCTGGAGAAAAGGGATCGGTGCCTTTATTTATTCATTGCATTTGTTACCCTGCCCTCTCTCCAAGGAACCCAAGATAGCGTACAGTTCTCCTCTCCTCCACTTTTAGCCTCACAGCAACCCTGTCAGGTAGGTTAGACTGACAGCAGCTGGTCCAACGTTACCCAGGGAGCATCAGAGCTCTTGGGCGTGCCTTCCTACAGTGAAGGTTATTTAATTGTTTCTCAAAATGGTTACCCAGTGGTTCAAACCAATGAGTGGGCTAGGGACACAGCTGCTCCTATGTGGCTCGGACCTGGGGAGTAGCAGTCGGGGCAGGCCTCCCCTTCCCTAAGTCCAAACAACATCCCTTATGGGTTACATCTTTTCGTTCCAGTCATTTTCTTCCCATTCCTACGGTAGTTTCCCCACTCGTAAAAGAAAGAAAGAAAAAAGGAGTAAGTTCTATTTGCTTCACAGCATATAATATTTTATCAGAGAAAGGCAGTCGCCAATGAAAATCTGGGCTTCTCGCAGCTTCTGGGGAGAGAGTCTAAACATTTCCATCTGAAGCAGGAAACAAAATGCAGAGAATTCGGGGGACACTTCGGAAGGACTTGAGAGCGTATGTCTCTCAACGCCCCTTTCTTTTGCCTCGCAACCTCCCTCCCCACCCAAAAAAACCCCATCAGGCCAGACCCCTCAACCTCTTAGCACATAGAACACTCCGTGATCATTTTGCCGAGCTCTGCAAAAAAGGAAGAAGGTAGAAACATCTATTAACTTCCAAGGGCCCCGTAACCATCTCTCTCCTTACACCAAAGACCTCTTTCATCAACCTGAGGAGTTTCAGTTCGAGGGACCAGTAACAAAGGACCGATTATGTCATTCCACCAACCGCATCACCCTAGATATGGTCACTAGCAGTATCTTCACTATAACATCCTATCACAATGAATCCTGCCTACGCTCGATCCAATAAACTCAAGCTACAGGCGATTTTCTACTTGGTTTCCCCCTGCCCCCCCCCGCCCCAAGATCTCTTCCTCTTTTCGTTCTCACCAGGGCAGGTTTCTCGTCACCATTCCCAGAACCTTACAACTTTCCTGACCCGCTTCCACAAAGTTTGGAGGGAACCTTTGCACACTGGTGAACCCAAATGCTTTATCTAATCGGATGAACTGCCTCGAATGGCCCTCCAGGAAGAGAAGTGGAAGAACCAGACCTCAACAAGCCTTAAAACCTATCAGGTTCCCAATCAGATTCCAAATCACACCCAGAGGACATTCTCAAGCTCAGAGGAAATTGCCTACAGTCCAACCATACGCCTGGTTACTTGGCTGTCAGCCCTGCAGAGCTTAACAGGGTGTCTTCTAGACTGCAGCCTAGGTTCTGTTTACACCCTGTACCAAAAGAAATAATAATAAAAAAAACCAGAGGACCACTAGCAACTTACAACCCAGGCTGAGATATTCATTGCAGCACACACAGAAAGCCAAATCTCCAAAAGCAGACTTTACACTCAGACACGAGATGGGGAAACTTGCACGTTTTTTCAAACACACCACGTCCCTTTTGGTTTAAAGCAGGGATTGATGCTTTAAAAAAGAAAAGAAAAATCGCACAAGCTGACAACATTTTCAACACAGAGGAAACAACATTCTTTTTGAAAAAGAAAAAAAAATTCCCAGCTATTCCAGAAATGTCAGACAGAAAAAAACCAACACCACTAACTACATTACATGGATACAGGGAATGACAACCGAAGGCTGTGATGTACCCCTTTTTCCTCTGAAATGGGAAGCTCTTTTCACCCCTCTGGGCTCCTACTGAGCTGGCTTCTCGGCTTGCACGCCTTGCGAAGCGGCTACACCCGTCCGATCGAGCATCCTAGTCGGGGAAACGTGTTCGCGTGCAGAGAGAACTCCAGTCCCCGCATCCCCACATTGGCAAGAACACACGCGTGTCGAAGGAGGCACGCGCTCGCTTTCCCACCGTCTCCGCCCCGCAGCCCCTCAGCCATTTTACCACGAAGCCGATCATAAAAGCGTGCGACTGATCCATGCGGGATCTCCCCCTCCTCCCCAAACCGATCCCTTCCCTAAAACCGAATTAAAAAAACGGCCTCACTTACCTGATTTTCTCCATCTCTGCCGCAGAGGCCTACGGAAAGAAAAAAGAAAGCAGACAAGAGGAGCAAGTCAATAGGAAGGCAGGGTCTCCCGCGGCAGATGCATGCCCAGCGCCGGGCTCTCTCCGCCCCGCCGGCCGGCCAGCTACCACCCAGCCGGGGGGGAGGAAGGAAGCCAGCCCGGCGGCAGACTCCCTCTGGAAGAGCGCCGCCCCGCCGCGGAAGAGCGGCAGCCCCGCGAGGCAGGGGCGAGGGAAATGACTCAGTGGCGGCAGCGGCGAGGCGGGGAGAGGGCGCCGCCAGTAACAGGTGACTGCCTGCCGAGCCCGGGAAGAGGCGAGGAGAAAGTTGCGCGCCGGGAGGGAGGGCCTGGCCACGAGGAGGCGGAGGAGGGAGCGCGCCCCGGCCGCTGCCACCACCCCGGCCGCTGCCACCACCCCGGGCGTCTCCAGCCCTGCTGCCACCACCCCGGGCGTCTCTCCAGCCCCGGCGCGGTGGATTCGGGAGCACCTTGCCCTTCTCTCTCTCTCTTTCTCTCTCTCTCTCTCTTCCGCCCTCCCCCCCTCCGAAAGATGGAGTTGCGCTCACGCAGAGCAGCCTTCGCAGGACTTCCAGGGACCCGAAACTAGTTTCTTTCCCTCCCCTCTTCTCCCCTCCCTTATACTGAACCAGACCCTAGGTCCATCCAAGTCAGTATTGTCTACTCAGGCCACTTATGCATGGGAGGTTTTGCCTTGGCTTTGCTGCTCTCTAGGTGCACATTTTCCCCATCTGAATTCTCAAAACTCAAAAATAAGCCCCTATGCAGAGTTTTGAGAATTCAGATGGGGAAAATGTGCACCTAGACTGAGTGGCAAGTCCAAGGCAAATCCTCCCATGCATAAATGGCCTCAGACCGGCAACGGCTCTTCAGGTCTCAGGCAGTGGTCTTTCACATCACCTCCTTGCCTAGTCGCGTTAACTGGAGATTCCGGGGATTGGACCTGGGACCTTCTATACTGAATCAGACCCTTAGTCCATCCAAGTCAGTATTGTCTACTCAGGGTCTCAGGCAGGGGTCTTTCACATCACCTACTTGCCTGATCCCTTTAACTGGAGAGGCCGGGGATTGAACCTGGGACCTTCTGCATGCCAAACGGGTGCTCTACCGCTGAGCCACGGCCCCTCCCCTCCAACAGCTCCACCCACATTCTCCCCCCCCAATCCCCCCACCCCAAGATTTTTGTTCCATTTCAGTCCTACCGTAACCTTTGGATCGCCACGAGGAAAGTTTAGCAAGGGGGGAGGGGAGAGAAGGGACCCTGGTTAACCCTTTCCATACCACACGGCTTGCTGGCAAGAAAAGCGATCTTAACGGGGGTGCGGGGATCTCTGCCTCTTATGCATGGGAGGTTTCGCCTTGCGATTTGCCGCTCTCCAGATGCACATTTTCCCCATCCGAATTCTCAGAACTCAAAAATCAGCCCCCAGGCAGAGTTTTGAGAATTCACATGGGGAAAAGGTGCCTCTAGATAGCGGCAGGGCAAATCCAATCGAAACCTCCCTTGCATAAATGGGCATGTTACAAGGGCAGGGGGGTTTCACGCTCTCCCCAGACCGGCCGCTCATAACGTGGTGAAGGATCCGGTCAACAAGGCGCTTCGTGCACCCTTGGCTCCCGGATCAGGGTCCTGGTAGGATGCGATGTTGAAAATCTCTCATTGTGATTCGGTCAGTGCGATCCTATGGAGAGTTACTCTGGGCTGAACCAGCGCATTTAGAGTGGAGTAACTCTATGCCTAAGGAGACCTGCCATTTGCAGCGTGGCTATCTCGGTGCTACGGGATCGCCCTGGTTCCAACCTGTTTCCCTTCTGAACTATTAACCCTTGGACAATTGGGTTTAATACTGAGGCTGTTTAATGGGTCTGGGTCACTTCACCATGCCTGCCTTAAAAAAAATCCGTGGTGGGGCAGCCTTTCCTTGTCCTTTTGCATCCCAGTTTCATGGAATTAATTAATAAAATGCCAGGACGAGTAATGTAAATCATAGGTTTTAATCCCAGACAGGTCTCATGCTTAAAAACAAACAAAACAGCCTCCTTTGCTATATATTAGATACTCCTGATTTTGCACCATGTTCTATAAAACAGAATGAGTGAGACAATAAAACTGGAATGAAAAATCAGTATAGCTGCTTGCGTTTTATGTTGGAGAAGTCCAACCCACTCGGCATCTTTCCTCTTTTTCCCTGGGTCTATTCGCTTCAGCTCTCCCCCTTCCACGGAGGCCAAGAGCTCCGTGCCCACTGTTGCCTTGGCAATCACTAGTAAAAAGCATGGCCAAGCCGACAGAACCCACCGATTCATGATGTTCATTCTTGAATCTCACTCCATGTACAAGATGAGAAGCCTGTTGCGAATGCCACACGGCTGGGTGTGCCAGACATAATGCGAGCCCTGGTGCTTCTAAATCCCCAGTGGAGACTGTCAGCCGCAAATTCTGAATTAAAAAATGACACACACACCCCGCGTGGGCAGGCAGGCATTCAACCAGTGGTGCACTCGCCCACCTGGTGGCACCGGATGGTCTGTTGCACCAGCTGGGCGTAGCCGTCTAGCCGCACACTGGAGTTGATCCTGCTCGGCATGGTAGGGGCCGGATTCTGCAGCCGGCTCCTGCTACCTCTGTCTGCAGGGATGAAATGAGGACACACTGGCTAAGAATCCCCCCCACCCCACACACATTCTGGCCCTGCCCCCTTTAACCCCTCCATTGTTGCCATTTCCGCCCCCAGCCCTCTTGTAGTACAGAGGGAATACGTTTCTTCATGGCCCGGGTGGGAAAGGGTTAACACAGTTTCTTGGGCGGTCCTAGCAGCTCCATAGCTAACAACAATTCTGCAAAGGAGGAAAAAGGTTCCTTTTCTTGGCAAAACAAACTCACATCTGCCTTGAATAGAGGCTATTCCTGTCTTCGGGGGGGGGGGCGGATCACCAGTCTTAGATCCTTCTGAGCTAGAGATCTGCCAGGACCCACGAAGGGCCAGACCAAATGATTTCACTGGCCTTAAACGCCCCCATCCCTCGGGCCTGACGTTCTCCACCCCTGCATTAAGTGAACATGTAGAAAAGGGCAAGAGTCCAGTAGCACCTTAAAGACTAACAAAAATATTTTCTGGTAGGGTATATGAGCTTTCATGAGCCACAGCTCACTTCTTCAGATACAGCTAGAATGTGATTCCATCTATCTTTAAGTAGAGGAGAGTGAATTCAGACAAGCATTAGTATGTAAATGTTAACAGTATGTAAATGTGAATAGCAGGCGTGATGGGATTAGGTGTGGTATGCAGAAGAGTCTGTGATGTCCAGGGGAGAGATGGGTGTGGAGAAATCAGCATTGGTAATGAGCCATGAATGCAAGGTCTTTATTCAGCCCAGGTAAATGCATTGACTTTAGTTTGAATATCAACTGTAATTCAGCAGTTTCTCTTTCCAATCTCCCTTTGAAATTCCTTTGTAAGAGAACTGCTACTCTTAAATCTGCAACAGAATGTCCTGGAAGGTTGAAATGTTCTCCCACTGGTTTTTGAATATTGTGGTTTCTGATGTCAGACTTATGTCCATTTAATCTTTGTCTAAGAGACTGACCTGTTAAGTGAACATGTGTACTTATGTACTGCAAAAGCCAGGGGAGGGAAATAAGGGCTAGTCATTCCCCACCCTGGGTGGGTAAATGGGAGGCCTATTTGTAGGTTTGCCAGCTCTGGGTTGGGTGGAGCCTAGGGAGCGTCCACCCTCCAAAACAGCGATTTTCTCCATGGGAACTGATCTTGGTTGTCTGGAGATTGATTGTAATAGGAGGAGGTCTGCGAGTACCACCTGGAAGGTGGCAACCCTATGTATTTGGAATGCCTTTGGAGGCTCAGTGGTAGAACATCTGCTTTGCATGCTCCCCTCATAAGTGTGTAGAACATTCACATACTCATGAGGCATGTATATCAAAGGCAGAGATATTCCTCTGCCTTCTATTTTGTTCCGTATGTTACCCTCACCTCTGCCTCCCACTTGCCTTGAAAGCCCCTTGCTGGGGTTACCATAAGTTGGTTGCCACTTGACGGCCCTTACATTTGTAATTTCCTGATCCTTTTAATTGGAGATGCTGGGGACTGAACCTGGGACATTCTGCATACACAGCAGATGTTCTACCTTTGAGCCATGACCCTTCCTCTATGTACAGGACTTTGTCCCTGCAATCAAGAGCCCTGCTGATCATGTTGATCATATGAACACATGAAGCTGCCTTCTGCTGAATCAGACCCTTGGTCCATCAAAGTCAGTATTGTCTACTCAGACCGGCAGTGGTTTTCCAGGGTCTCAGGCAGAGGTATTTCAGATCACCTACTTGCCTGGTTCCTTTAACTGGAGATGCCAGGGATTGAACCTGGGACCTTCTGCATATCAAGCGGATGCTCTACCTCTGATCAAATGCTGATCATTCCTGATCATATTGACAGGCATTTGTGTATGCACAGGCCTTTACACCACACATGAGACAGAAGCAGAGCTTGCTTCCCAGCGCTGCTCCTTCACTCGTGTTCAGCCTCCCTCGATATGTTGTGTGAAAAGGGCTTTTTGTCCTTAAGAGGCCATGTCAAACTTACAGTTTAGGGGTATGAGTTGCCCATCTGTGGGGAGAGGGAGGGCAAAGGCTTTTAGAATCGTGCTAACCTTCCAAAAGGCTTTTATATTTCATTTGATGTTTGCTTTGCAAAAATGTCTGCATCAATTTTTCATTGTGTTCAAACGCATTGTTCCATGAGTAAGCGTAGTCTGGTAGTGCGGAAGGTTAGAAGCAAAGTTGTTGGGGAACAAAAGTTATTAGGTGGCCGTAACTGTATTTTTGGCTATTACAGAAGGATACTTTATCTCTCTCTCGTTTTTTGACCAATGGTCTCGTAAATGACTCAGACCTTCACTTTTATTCAACCAACTGCTTTGAAAGAGCAGGACTGTGAGCTTTGGGG
Source organism: Euleptes europaea (assembly GCF_029931775.1). Classification (NCBI taxonomy): domain Eukaryota; kingdom Metazoa; phylum Chordata; class Lepidosauria; order Squamata; family Sphaerodactylidae; genus Euleptes; species Euleptes europaea. The sequence continues at coordinate 18,851,564 of NC_079317.1, read as the reverse complement.
TTGTGTAAGAGCTCTCTAGTAGCATTGGATCTCCTTGCCCTGTTAAGAGTAGGAGAGCATTCAAGAAGAAGAAGAGTTGGTTTTTTATACCCCCACTTCTCTCTACCTTTAGGAGTCTCAAAGCGGCTTACAATCACCTTCCCCTCCCCACAACAGGCACCTTGTGAGGTAGGTGGGTCCGAGAGAGTTCTGAGAGAACTGTGACTGGCTCAAAGTCACCCAGCAGGCTTCAGCATGGAGGAGAGGGGAATCAAACCCCACTTTCCAGATTAGAGTCCACCGCTCTTAACCACTACGCCACACTGACTCTAGAGCAATTACTTTTCAGGTACGAAGACATAAAGTGGCGGAGTTGAATCATGTACAGTGACAAGGCTATAATTTCCTCTTCTATGGCTACCCAGAGCTAAATTTCTACATATTGAATAAATCAGGCCTTACTAGATTCTGATCCCTGATGCTTTAAATGGAACTACATTATAAGTTCCAGTTGCAGTTGATTATGACCGTTATGAACTGGCTGCAGAGCAGGATTGGCAGTTCCAGGTTGGGAAATGCCAGGATATTTCGGGGTTGGAGCCTGGAGAGGGGAGAGCTTGAGGAGGGAATCATGCCATAGAGTCTACCTTCCAAAGTGACCATTTTCTCCAAATGAACTGATCTCTATTGCCTGGAGATCAGTTGTAATCCCAGATTTCCAGCCACCACCTGGAGGTTGGCAACCCTACTTCAGAAGCATTTCTTACAGGATGATTTTTAGGATTTCCCGGAATGCTAGAAGGCCCTGAGTATTACATGGCTCTCATAGAGTTGGTTCACCCACGTGTATACATCACCTGAGGACTTCAGTGGGGACTGAAGATACAGAAGATTAAATACAGCGGGGAATGGTACCAGGTCCCTATACTCCTTGTTAGGGTTGCCAGGTCCCTCTTTGCCACCGGTGGGAGGTTTTGGGGTGGAGCCTGAGGAGGGCGGGGTTTTGGGGAGGGACTTCAATGCCATAGAGTCCAATGGCCGAGGCAGCCATTTTCTCCAGGTGTAAAAGGTAAAGGTCCCCTGTGCAAGCACCGGGTCATTCCTGACCCATGGGGTGATGTCACATCCCGACGTTTACTAGGCAGACTTTTTTCATGGGGTGGTTTGCCAATGCCTTCCCCAGTCATCTTCCCTTTACCCCCAGCAAGCTGGGTCCTCATTTTACCGACCTCGGAAGAATGGAAGGCCGAGTCAACCTTGAGCCGGCTACCTGAAACCAACTTCTGTCAGGATCGAACTCAGGTCGTGAGCAGAGCTTGGACTGCAGTACTGCACCTTACCACTCTGCGCCATGTGGCTCCTTAGTTCTCCAGGTGAACTGATCTTTATCAGCTGGAGATCAGTTGTTTTAGCAGGAGATCTCCAGCTACAACCTGGAGTTTGGGAACCCTACCCCCTCGTCACATTTGCAGTCCACTCACAGCAAGCTCAGCAAACTCAAGAGAACATTATTAGAAGAAGCATTGGAAAGCCGAGACGGTATAACATCAAACAGACCGAGGAAAGGGGTGCATTTGTAGTGAACTAGCACACAGCTCTGTTTACCATACCCTGCCAAATAACTTGTGTGGGTGTACAACATAATACAGAGAAGTAGTTAACTGGGATGTCTATAATTGCATCAAGCAATTTAAGCTTGGAGGCTGCTATTCAGTGTTCCGCCATGGTGATAGTTGAGAGGCGATCAAACTTCCATGGCATCATGGATTTGTCCTCTGGAAGACTCTTCTGATCTTCCTTCTCGGACATTTTGCAGTGCAGATTGTCATCTTGATCTGGGCTAAACACCAACAGGAACTGGGCAGGACTGGTCTGCACTGAGCAGCCAGGTCTTTGGAAAGGGGAAGGAAGCTGGAGGCCTTTCAAAAGGATGATATGTGTTGTAATACAGGATACTACAGTGGGACGATTTGAAAGGTGACCGGGAGAAAGAGGTACCACTATTACAGCGCATTCCTGAGAGGAATGCCTGCGCCGGGCTTAGGAGGCAACCCAGCGGCGTTGCCTCCTAAGGAGGTTTTGGCACCGCCAAAACCTCTACCCGATGCGAAAAAAAGGTTGCACGGGAGATACGCCAGCAAAAAGCTGGCGTATCTCAACAACAAAAAAAGGGGGCGTTCCTGAGCCAAAACTGCTCAGGAGGCTGACTAATCTCAGCCCCGCCCCCCGGCTGGCACCGGAATACCCTGGGAACGCCTCCCGGGTTGCCGGAAAACCTACCGGCTCACCGCAGCGGCCTGTGCCGGTGGCTGGACGCCGGCGGGAGGCTGCGGCGGCGTCCAGGCCCAGCGCTGCTGCTGCAGCATCTGGGGACCAGCGTCCGGGCCTGCACACCAGCGCTAGGGCCACTCACACCAGTGTGTACCTTCCGGGCACCGGCGGTGTGGGCCCCTGCGCTGGTGGAGGCCTTCGTCGGCCTCCTAAGGGGTATCGACGCGGCCACCGGCTCAGCTGAGGAATGGGCCATTAGGGTTACCATGTCCCTCTTTGCCATTGGCGGGAGGTTTTGGGGGTGGATCCTGAGGAGGGCAGGGTTTGGGGAGGGGAGTTCACTGCCATAGAGTCCAATTGCCAAAGCTGCCCTTTCCTCTAGGTGAACTGATCAGTTGTAATAGCAGGAGATCAGTTGTATTAGCAGGAGATCTTCAGCTAGTACCTGGAGGTTGGCAACTGTAACCACTATGGCTGAACATCAGTTGTAACTAGCGTTGCCAATTCCAACATGGGAAATTCCTGGAGATTTGGGGGTGGAGCCTGGAGAGGGCAGAGTTGGGCGGGGAGCTTAGTGGGGATATGATTCCACAGAGTCTACATTCCAGGAATTTCTGAAGCTGAAGGTGGCAATCCTAAAACCAGGCAATGCAGCTAAATGGAGGCTTCTTCATGTGGTCATATACACAGGTTCATATGATTTTGACTTTCCACAAGACTGAGTACCAGATGCAAGGGAGTCCCTAGAAGTAACTGGTGTGGTTGGAAACAGAAGAAGGATGGTGCCGAGTTGTTTTCTGTTGCCCCAGAAGGTCGGACCAGAACCAACCGGTTGAAATTACATCAAAAGAATTTCTGTCTAGACATTAGGAAGAATTTTCTACCAGTTAGAGCGGTTCCTCAGTGGAACAGGCTTCCTCGGGAGGTGGTGAGCTCTCCTTCCCTGGAGGTTTTTAAGCAGCGGCTAGATAGGTAATCTGCTACCATTCAGGGTGATGAATCTTGGTTTTGGCTTATTGATAATAAAGTTTTGACTAACCTTTATTATCAATAAGCCAAAACCAAGATTCATCGCCCTGAATGGTAGCAGATTAATTAAGTGAGTTTCAGATCCTAACAATCTGTCAGCAATGCTGATTCTATGACCTTAGGCAGATCATGAGAAGGAGGGCATCTTGGCCATCTTCTGGGCATGGAGTAAGGGTCACTGGTGTGTGTGTGTGGGGGGGGGAGGTAGTTGCGAATTTCTTGCATTGTGTATGGGGTTGGGCTAGATGACCCTGGTGATCCCTTCCAACTCGATGATCCTGTTCTCTTCTACGATCTTACTTGGATCCTACAAAGCACTTCTTACCTCCATAGCTCTCAAGGGTTTACGCCGCACCACGCCACCTCTCAGATTACTGGATGAAATGAGTTGCTGCCCCTGTTTTTGAAATAAACGGATTACTCTGATTGTTCCCCCGCCCCCCATAAAATCTAGAAAAGTCAGTCATCTTTTTTACTTTTTTGATCTTTCCTGTGAATGGCCTGGAAGAAATAGTGTAACTGAAATACTGTAACTCTACCAAAGAGGCTGCTACGAAAGTGGCGCTGGGCTTGGATGATATTTTAATAGCTTTTAAGGTCATAAGGAGTCAGTCCCCTCCCCGCTTTTAACTGTGCGCGCATTAGCATTCCTGTCGGCAAGTCCCTTCTGCCAGTTGAAAAAGACTCAGTTCTTCAACTCCCACACAAAATGTGGAGTCGTTAGGATTCGCAGAGGAGACATCGAAGCAGACTCTGGAGGTTTCCTTTGACAAAAGGGAGCCATATTTACTGAACTCGGTCATGGGCTCCTCGCAGGTGCCCTGTTTCCCACCCCTCCCTGCTCCCTTTTCCTTCCTCCTGCACCCACCTGAATAAACATTGCGTGAATATTGTCTGGTGGCTCTGCTTCTCATTCTTTCCCCGCGTGATGCTATTTTTAGACAGGGGTTTCATCCAATTGCCGTTCAGGAGACTAGTTGTCAAGGCAAGCATGAGAAAGTGGTTGAGGCGGAATTTGTCAATGATTCAGCGGCGCTGGCTGTTGCTAGCTCAGGCTGCATTCACTGGGAAGAATGCAAGCTCCAGTATTCTGCAGTCAGCATTAGATTTCAAAGGGGGAAACTCGGGAGGAATGTTTAGCCAGCCATTCCTCCAAGGAGCTCAGAGTGATGGACATGATCCCCCTTTCCCTATTTTATCCTTACAACAACCCTGCAAGGTAGGTTAGGCTCAGAGAAAGTGATTGGTCATAGAATCACAGAGTTGGAAGGAACCACCAGGATCATCTAGTCCAACCCCCCTGCACAATGCAGGAAATTCACAACTACCTCCCCCCCCCACACCCACTGACCCCTACTCCATGCCCAGAGGATGGCCAAGATGCTCTCCCTCTCATCATCTGCTTAAGGTCATAGAATCAGCATTGCTGACAGATGGCCATTTAGCCACTGCTTCAAAACCTCCAGGGAAGGAGCGCTCACCACCTCCCGAGGAAGCCTGTTCCACTGAGGAACCACTCTAACTGTTCGAAAATTCTTCCTAATGTCTAGATGGAAACTCTCTTGATTTAATTTCAACCTGTTGGTTCTGGTCCGACCTTCTGGGGCAACAGAAAACAACTCGGCACCCTCCTCTATATGACAGCCCTTCAAGTACTTGAAGTTGGTTATCTCAATCTTGGGGGTAATGTTTAGCCAGCCTTTCCTCCAAGGAGCTCAGAGTGATGGACATGATCCCCCTTTCCCTATTTTATCCTTTCAGCACCCTGCAAGATAGGTTAGGCTGAGAGAAAGCAATTGGTCCAAGGTCACCCAGCCTGACGAGCTATCCTGTAAGTATGGGGATCTGAATCTCCTCGACTGACACACTTATTGCTACTCCGTGCTGACTCTCTGATAATGTCTCTGCCACAAAGCTTAGAGAGGGATCCTGGACAAATCACCAGTCTCAGTATAACCTGCCTCACAGGGGTATTGTGAGGATTAAATGCAGTGATCCTACTTTGCAGTGAGATCCTTGGAAGAGGAGTGGAATAGAAATGTAACAAATGCATTGACTATGTACTAGGGTTGCCAGATTCCCCCCGGCAATCGGTGGGGGATGGGGGGGTTGGGGTGCCAGATCCAGGCTGGGAAACTCCTGGCAATTTGGGGATGGAGCCTGGGGAGGACAGGGACCTCAGTGGGGTATAATGCCATAGAGTCCACCCTCCTAAGCATCCATTTTCTCCAGGGGAACAACTGATCTCTGTAGTCTGGAGATGAGCTGTAATTCAGGGGGGATCCCCAGGTCCCACCTGGAAGCTGGCATCCCTAGATCCAGCAAGGGTCTGCTCATGCTGTTGCATTTAATGGTCTGACTAGGAACATTTCACATGTGTAAATTTAGCCATATACAGAAGTCACCTGAAAGAGCCCTATTAAATGTAAAAGATTTGAAGCAGATTTATGTTCTTCTGAATTAATCTCTTCCCCCCATTAATTAGATTTTTTTAAAAAACTAAAACTATTCATACAGAGGAAGGGAGATATCCTGGATTTAGGGAATGTAACGAGGGGGGAAAGGATTATAATCTCTTCTGTAGTTTGCTGGACAGTCACTATCTCATGGTTTTCCAGTTTAAAACGGCAGGTAGGCATGTTGCCTGTTATTCAATAGCAACCGTGATGTAATTAGTTCAGAATAATTAATTATGAGGATCAATGGAAAGATCACAAAACGGCAAGCAAGCTTTCAAGTTCCCCAGAATCTTCTTCAGGCTACATGTTCAGTAAAAAAAGAAGGCAAAGCAGACCACGGTTATGTCAGCAGTGCTAGATTCTTGAACACATGGAACTGCCTTACGCTAGCCCTGTTCACAAGTTACAGTGATCACACATACAGTCTGTGTACACTTAAGAACATAAGAATATAAGAAAGGCCCTGCTGGATCAGACGAAGGCCCATTAAGTCCATTAGTCTGTTCACACCGTGGCCGGCCAGGTGCCTCTAGGAAGCTCACAAACAAGACAACTGCAGCAGCACCATCCTGCCTGTGTTCCAAAGCACCCAATATAATAGACATGCTCCTCTGATACTAGAGAGAATAGGTATGCATCATGACTAGTATCCATTTTTACTAGTAGCCATGAATACCCCTCTCCTCCATGAACATGTCCATTCCCCTCTTAAAGTCTTCCAAGTTGGCAGCCATCACCACATCCTGGGGCAGGGAGTTCCACAATTTGACTTGATTGTTCTTTGTGCATACGTTGAGTAATTCTCATGTTACAGTCAAGGCATGTGCAGCTGAGCTTGTGACACCCTCCCCCCATTTACCCAGGTACTGGTTCCCCCATTCATAAAATGAAGGCATGTTGGCTCTTTCTTATAAACAGATATACACACATACAGGCAGGGTTTGCCTGTATGTTCTCTGGAATGTGTGGACAGGGAAACTAAACCAGATTATTGGTTTATCAAGGTCAGCATTATCTACTCTGATCTGCGCTCATTCTCTGGGGCCATCGCTTCCTACATGGTCCTTTTAACTGTAGGTCCTGAGGGACTGAATCTGGGACTCAGTGGTAAAAGGTCCGTTGTGATGCGCCGCTTCCGGGTGTAAACCGGAAGCGATGTGATCGCCCTTGGCGCGGCCGCACGCAAGCGATCCTTGCCTCAGCTCCACCCCAAAAACCTCTTGCCAGAGCCAAGGTAGGACCTGGCGACCCTACTTTCACCCCATCTGCTACCTGATCCTTTTAACTGGAGATGCCAGGGAGTGAACCTGGGACCTTCTGCATGCAAAGCAGATTCTCTACAACTGAGCCAAGACCATTCCTCACTGTATTATTATTATTGACAATAATGTAGGCTCCAAGGCCCTAGCCCTAGGTGGGGATCAGGAATTGCAGGTGCCTTGATGTTGTGGAGGAGGATCTCCTCGGATTATCAGCTGCCATTTTTTAAAAGGTAGGTTAAGGTGAGAGTGTGTGACTGGCCCAAGGTCATCTAGCAAGCTTCTGTGGTAGAGTCAGAATTTGAACCTGGCTCTCCCAAGTCCTACCCTGACACCACACCACACCCCTTGATACCAGATGGACAAAAGGATGTGATTCTTCACTCAATAAGTTATTATGGCCGCTAGCCTAAGCATATTTGCCCGGAAGTATGCCCCACTGAATAAAATGGTGCTTACTTCCAAATAGTCCTGATTAGGAGAGCTCCTTAATCTGTGGGAATTCACTGCCAGTGAATTTAATCATGGACACCAGCAGAGAGGGCTTTAAAAAGGGGTTAGAGAGACTCAGGGAGGTCCACCAAAGGTTACTAGCCACGATGACCAAAGGGAACCTCCACAACCAGAGGTAGTGAATCTCTGAATGTCAGTGGTAGGAAGCAGCATCAGGGGAAGGCCTTGGCCACCATGCCCTGTTATTTGGCCCTGGTTAGCCGTTGTGTGAAACAGGATGCTAGGAAGGGTTGCCAACCTCCAGGTGGTAGCTGGAGATCTCATAGAATCATAGAGTTGGAAAGGGTCCCTACAGGCCATCTAGTCCAACACCCTGCTTAATGCAGAATCAGCCTAGAGCAGTGGTTCCCAACCTTTTTTTGACCAGGGACCACTAGGACTTTTTAGTTCGGTGCAGGGACCCCAAGGTTCAAAATAAAAATTCCGAGAATTTTAAAATAAACTTTAATCATAACTGTTAGTTAAATATTAAACTTATAAAAATATATATATTCAAATATTATTCTAATAGAGAACTTTTAATTGAAAATATTAATTTATTATGGGTTTATAACTTTCTTTCGCGGACCTTAATTTAGTTCTCGCGGACCCCTGGGGGTCCACGGACCCCTGGTTGGGAACCAGTGGCCTAGAGAATCCCTGACAAGTGCTTGCCCAGCCTCTGCTTAAAGACTGCCAGTGAGCGGGGAGCTCACCAATTACTTAGGTAGCTGATTCCACTGTCAAATAACTCTTACTGTAAAAAAGTTTTCCTAATATCCAACCGGTACCTTTCCACCTGCAATTTAAACCCATTATTGTGATTCCTATCCTCTGCTGCCATCAGGAACAGCTCCCTGCTCTCCTCTAATTGACAGCCCTTCAAACTGTAACCAGCCACGAGGCACATGGTTCCTCTGCTATAAGTAAAGGTCTATGCTATGCTGTTGTTAGGCTTGCCAACCTCCAGGTACTAGCTGGAGATCTCCTGCTAATACAGTTGCTCTCCAGCTGATAGAGATCACTTCACCTGGAAAAAATGGCTGCTTTGGCAATTGGACTCTATGGCATTGAAGTCCCTCCCTTCCCCAAACCCCACCCACCTCAGACTCCACCCCAAAAACCTCCTGCTAGTGGCAAAGAGGGACCTGGAAACCCTATCAGGTTGGCAGCCCAGTCAGGCTGGCAGTGGCTCTCCGGAGTCTCAAGCCGAGGTCTTTCATATCACCTACTGCCTTGTCCTTTTAACTGGAGATGCCAGGGATTGAACCTGGGACCATCTGCATACAGAGCAGAGGCTCTTCCACTGAGCCACAGCCAAAGTCCAGTGTGGGAATTACAAATGGTCTGCAAACTACAAAGGAAGTGGCAGCTTCAGAGGATGGACTCAATAATATACCCTGGAGTCTAGGAGAAATGTTAAGTCCTAGAGTGAAGTAGCACCTCTGCTAAACTCCCTCCCTTCTCCAGACTCTAACCTCCGAAGGCAACATCCTAAATTTCCAGGAATTTCCCGAGATGGAGCTGGTGGCAACCCTACATGCAGCCCTACCAGTTGGACACCTATTGGACATTTGAGCAATGAACAGAGAACCCTGGAATTCATCTTGAAAGCTGCTGAATGTGTGGACACTTTAAGTATGACTTTTAAATGAAGGAATGGCAACAATGGCAAAAATCAATCCCTTGGTCAGCACAGTGATTATCAGCACAAGACTCTTTAAGGAAGCAACCTTAAGCAAGTCTACTTAGAAGCGAGCCCCATTTTATTCAGTGAGGCTTACTCCCAGGAAAGTGTTTATTAGGACAGACAGTCTAAGTTAGCTTCTTTCTTTCTTTCTTTCTTTCTTTCTTTCTTTCTTTCTTTCTTTCTTTCTTTCTTTCTTTCTTTCTTTCTTTCTTTCTTTCTTTCTTTCTTTCTTTCTTTCTTTCTTTCTTTCTTTCTCTCTCTTTCTTTCTTTCTTCTTTCTTTCTTTCTTTCTTTCTTTCTTTCTTTCTTTCTTTCTTTCTTTCTTTCTTTCTTTCTTTCTTTCTTTCTTTCTTTCTTTCTTTCTTTCTTTCTTTCTTTCTTTCTTTCTTTCTTTCTTTCTTTCCTAGCTCGCATAGCCCTAAAAGAAGAGCTTCTCTGTATGTATAGAAGAGGGTTTTTTTTTCTTCAAACATAAAAAGTCACAGAAGCGAATACCAAATGAAAGGTGCGAAATTACAGCTCGAAAATGAGCATGCAGTTACAATTTCTTACAAAGTGCCCTGCAGCTAGCTGATGATGAACAAGAAGTTTCCCTTAACAGCTCCTAATGGCCCATCAGGCTAGACTAGATCTAAAACGCTTCTGGGAAACATGCATCAGAAACCACACTGATCTCTAAAGTGGGTGGGCGGGGCACGGATTGCAAGGAACAGGGGAAGGAGAAAACTTGTGCGAGTTTGAATGGGGCCAGAGGAAGAGCCACATTATTACCTTATGTTGAGCTGCTACTGAATTTCACGGATGGAGCCCATTTGCATTCTTCTAGGCAACCACAAAAGGGAAGTCTGGGGAAGCACATACACATGAACACATGAAGTGGCCTTATACTGAATCAGACCCTTGGTCCATCAAAGTCAGTATTGTCTACTCTGACCAGCGGCAGCTCTCCAGGTTCTCAGGCAGAGGTCTTTCCCATCACCTACTTGCCTCGACCCTTTAACTGGAGATGCTGGGGGTTGAACCTGGGACCTTCTGCATGCCAAGCAGATGCTTGAGCCGCAGCCCCTCCCCAAGCAAGCAGCCTTGTTCCGTAACCTCATCCTTTTTGTTCTAAGCTCTCATGCTGCTGTTTCTCCAAATAGGGCTCTTTTGATTCCGGTATCACCATTACCTATTAGCACTATTACTGCTGCTGATGCTCTTATTCCAAATAGAGTTCTTTGGTTCTGGAACCATCACTACCACACTACTACTACTACTATTACTGCTGCTGATGTTACTCCAAAAGGGGTTCTTTGGTTCAGCAACTACCCCCCCACCACCACCACTACTGTTGTGCCTGTAAATATCCCCCTGGAACACAATCCACATTATACGATTGTACCGCCATCATGTATTCCCCTGGCGGGCTCCTTGGTGTTAGAGAGAAAGCCTCCCCATAGCCTTGAATCCACTGTTATCTAAGCTGAGTAGAGCTCCTATTCTCTGTGCGCCTGCGTATCTGCAAACCTCCCCCTTGCATCTGCATCTGCAAGAAGGCGCTGTGCTTACTCCGCATTCTTTGGAAGTGTGTTCAGTATTCTGCCTTATATGGAATATGAATTTGCCTCCTTATATGAGAAGGTATCCGCCTCTTTGAATGAAGTATAAAAATTTTCCTTTTCCTTTGTTCGTGATGGCAGCCTCTCGCTCTGTTTTTCGGGTCTGCCACCCGATTCTCTGCTGGGCCAAATAAAAGAACTGTTTCTGTAACCCAACCTCCTCCCTATTGTCTTTATTGGACTCTACGGATAATTGGGTCACAACACTACACTACTAATACGGCTACTCCAAATTGAGTTCTTTGGTTCCAGGAACAGCACTAGGGAGCCAGCATGGTGTAGTGGTTAAGAGAGGTGGTTTGGAGCAGTGGATTCTGATCTGGAGAACCTGGTTTGATTGCCCACTCCTCCACATGAGCGGCGGAGGCTAATCTGGTGAACTGGATTTGTTTCCCCGCTCCTCCACATAAAGCCAGCTGGGTGACCTTGGGCTAGTCACAGTTCTCTTAAGTCTTGGGCTAGTCACAGTTCTCTCACCCCACCTATCTCCCAGGGTGTCTATTGTGGTGAGGGGAAGGGAAGGTGATTGTAAGCCGGCTTACAATCACCTTCCCTTCCCCTCACCACAACAGACACCCTGGGAGATAGGTGGGGAGGGGCTTGTTTGGGGAGGGGCTGTGGCTCAAGCATCTGCTTGGCATGCAGAAGGTCCCAGGTTCAATCCCTGGCATCTCCAGTTAAAGGGACTAGGCAAGTAGGTGAAAGACCTCTGCCTGAGATTCTTCCTTAAGTGGTAGATTCTTCCTTAAGTGGTAAAGAAAGCCGGCATATAAAAACCAACCCTCCTCCTCCTCCTCCTTCTTCACTACCACCATCACCTCATCCTCCTGCTGTTAATGCTAATGGGCTTCTTTAGTTCTGGAACCACCACTATCACTGCCTTCTACTTCAAATGGGGTTCTTTGGATCTGGGGGTCACCACTACCTCTTCCTCCTTCTTGACAGTAACTTCCTTGCAAGGTTTTGCAAAACTCCACTTGAAGCACAGTAGTGAGCGCCATTTCTTTGCTTAGAGATTCTCAAGGGTTCCAGAATGAGTGGTCATTTATGCACGGATACTTTCACTCACGTTCACCCTCCATCTGTCTCAGTTGTTCCTTGGAGTTATGCATGAGTTTTCCCTCCATTAGAGATGACCTTGCTGCCAGCCCTCACAAATCCCAAGACTTCCCATCCCTCTGTTAAACCCGATTCTTCCCTCTCCCCTGAGCTCAGCCCAGGTGAAATCTCCATGCATAAGGCAAAGTGCAGGACACACAAGCTTAATTTCGCTCACAGCCAATTACAACGCATCGTGTAAAGAGGCAGGGATTCAAATTCTTCCTGCTCCTTCGGAGCTCTTTCTGAGCAGAAGAAAGGCTTTTTAAAACTGAGGCTTGGATTTCTCCCCCCTCCCCTTTTCAGATTGCTCCATTTTTGGTTTCATGTTCTTAAAATGCTTTTTTATGTGGCAATTGGTTTTGGGGAAAAGGGAACTTTTCTCTCACTACAGCCAATTACAAAGCAGCATTTAAAGGGGTGGGGATTCAAATACTTCCTGATTTGAGCTTGGAGACTGTTGGTGCATAGACTCCCAACAGGAAAGTGTGGGTTCAATGAGCAATGAACCTCAGGTAAAACTCCCATGCATAAACGACCTAAGGTTGACCAGCAATAGCGAATACGTTAATGCAGAGGAAACAACTTCGGTTGTTTATGCATGGGACTTTTACCTGGGGTTTGATGCTCGCTCGACCCACACTTTTCTGTTGTGAATCCAAAAATTGCTATGCACCAGCAAAGTCACCAAGCTCAAATCTGGAAGCATCTGAGTCCCCGTCCCTTGAAAATGCTGCTTTGTAATTGGCTGTAGTGCTTACTGTGAGAAAAATGTCCAGTTCCCCTCTCCCCCAAGTGGAAATCTAAGTACCATTTTAAAAACCATTTTAAATAAGGAGCTCTTTAAAAGGAATGGGGGGGGGAACCAAAGCGTTGTTTAAAAACCCTTTCTTATGTGAGACAAATGTCTGCTCAGAAAGAACTCCAGGTGGCAGACAAAAATCAGGAAGCATTTGTGTCCCCGCCCCTTGAAACGCTGCTTTGTAATTGGCTGTAGTGCTTACTATGAGAAAAACGTCTCTCACACACACCCAGCTCCCCTGTCCTGTGATTGGCTTATGCATGGAGATGCGGACGATTTGACCCAGGCTGATCTCAGGGGAGATCGAAGAATTGGGATTTAACAGGAATGGGAAGACTTGGAATTTGCAAGGGCTGGCCATGAGGTCATCCCTAATGGACAGAAAACTCATGCAAAACTTCAAGGAACAACCAAGTCAGTCTGGAGGTGAACATGAGTGACAGTACCCATGCATAAAGGACCTTACAAGACACTCGTTTTGAATAATGCCATGCCAAGGTGTTGCTTTAAAGATTAATTAAACTACAATATATCAAGCTGGCCTAGTAGACTCATGAATAATTCTCCATGAGATACAGGGGAAGTCTGGGTTAGGGCTGTCGATTCGGTTCGTCCCGAACCGAAAAACAGCCGAACTTCCCCTGATTCGGCGGTATTTAGTTCGGATGGAACCAAACTCAAAACAGGCGGGAAAACGGGGAGCCGAATTCAGTGAGTTTGGGGTGTTCGGCGAATAAATTCAGCAAATTCGGAGTTCGGCACAGCAGCATAACCGTCAGTTAGTAAGCAGCATTCTCCTGCGGCCAATCGGTGGCCAAGCTGGGTCTTCTTCCCCACCCTTAATGTCCATCGCTGACAATGGGGGTTTGCAATTAGCAGAGCTTGCTGCCCATGCCCAAAGCTCCCAGCCCCGACAAACAGCTGAGCTGCGGGGAGCAAGGGCAGGGCAGGTGCGAAGAAGATGGAACAGAAGACATCCACAGTAAGACCCATTTTGGGGCTTTTCTCTATAATTTTTCTCCTGTATGTGTGTGTGTGGGGGGGAAGCAGAGTCTGTGTGTGTGTGGGGAGGGAGCAGTTTCTGTGGGTGGGTGGGGGGAAGCCAAAGGGGGCTTTCGCCTGTTCTGCAGGGGGGGGTGCCCCCTGATGGAACAGAAGACATCCACAGTAAGACCCATTTTGGGGCTTTTCTCTTTAATTTTTCTCCTGTGTGTGTGTGTGTGTGTGTGTGGGAAGCAGAGTCTGTGTGTGGGTGGGGAGGGAGCAGTTTCTGTGGGTGGGTGGGGAAGCCAAAGGGGGCTTTTGCCTGTTCTGCAGGGGTGTGTGTGCCCCCTGACCCTCTCTCTCCCTGGTTTGAAGGGGGGGCTTCAGTTGTGTGTCCTCAGGTTTTCCCTCATTCATAAGATCGGTTAGGTCTATTTTGATGCTTGCTCAGAACTGGTTTTCAAATGGTGACTTAAAGAATGCATTTGCCTGGTCCTGAGTCCGATGCAAAAGGGGAAATTCCACCCCCTCCTGCTCCTTATGCATAGCTAGCTGCCTCTGTCCCTTTCCATGGTTTGCAAACTCCCAGGTGTCAGGTGTTGCTTTGCATGGTTGCAAACATGTTGCTTTGCATGGTTTGCATGGCTGCAATTGTGTTGCTTTGCATGGTTTGCATGGCTGCAAATGTGTTGCTTTGCATGGTTTGCAAACTTCTTCACACCTGCCCTGCCCTTGCTCCCCGCAGCTCAGCTGTTTGTCGGGGCTGGGAGTTTCGAGAGTGGGCGGCAAGCTCTGCTAATTGCAAACCCCCATTGTCAGAGATGCACATTAAGGAGGGGGACCCCTTTCGGGGCCCATATCTCAGCCCCCCCTGACCCAATCTTTACAAAACTTGGGGGTTCTTGCAAGAAGAATCCCCTCAAGCCTGGGACCTCTACCCCCAAAAATGCCCCCCGGAGCTGCAGAAAGGCGCAATTGTGTTTTTAATGGCTCTATTCAGCCGAATTTTTTTTCAAACTCCGGATCTCATGCCGAATTGCAAGGACCCGAAGCGGGGGAGTTTGGACTTCGGCATTTCCCGAATAAAAACGGGCCAAATTTTGCCAAATCTGAATTTTACTGAATTTTTTTTTGAACAGCCCTAGTCTGGGTTTCATTTGTTCCCAAGGTTAGTCGGCCCGGCAGAAAGAGTAGACTTCTGCTGATTACACTTTGTCTTTTACATTCTGAAGCAATTGCAGCATCCCAGTGGACTCCGACTCAATAGCTTTAATTACAAGGCTTGAAAAATTGAGTTGTGTGTGTGGATCCAATTGGAATGGACTTAATAGCCATCCAAATGAGAATTTGGCCCCCTTTTTATCTGCAGGACTTGGAACTCCTGTGAAAATGAGAGTACAAACTAGATCAATAAGTGCTCTTCAACGTAGCATGAAAAATCAGTTCAGGCAAGAATCGCCATGTGATCCAATTGTGCCATCGGGCTGCCGAAATACATTAAAAGATCCCAGAAATAAATGCAACTGCTCCCAAACCCTCTAGGACTCCAATATGAGAAGTATGCCAACCATGCGGGATATTTTAAAGTTTCAACATGTACCAAGCTGTGTACTCACGCTTCTCTGTCTCCACCCCCAAACCAGCGCTCCCTCCCTTCTGTCTCTGCTGTGCTCAGAACTTAGCAATTTACAGCTCTGAAAAACCTGGACCAGTCCATGGTACAACACTGATTCAGGATTACAAGCCAACAAAGCAAATCTCAATGCTGATGACATTCAGCCTGTTCTATTGTAAATGATCAGTGGCATTCAACTAATCAAATCTCTTTTTTTTCTAAAAAAAAAAGGGGGGATTGTGTGTGTGCCCCCACCCCCATCTATGCTTTCCAAGGCTGCCAGACGACAAAATCTGATACAGGATACTGTATGCAGAGTGGAAGATTCGCACAACTGAGGCAACAGTCTCCTAGCAACCATAGATCCTCGAAGAAGACTTCCCTGATAGCCATTAAAATGTATGTTAATAGTATTAGGCATTAAACAAAATTAAAAAATTAAATATTGGTAAGGTTCATGCCTAATGAGAAGAAGACTGTGAACCGGATCTTCAGTGATGTGTTGGGATGTCGGAAACCGTATTGCTGAACTCATACATAATTCAGTTAGCAGAGAGGCCCGGGCAAGTGAAGTACCAAACCAAAATGTAAGGGATGTTGTGCAAACATTTTTTTCCTTTCTCCTTCCTGCACAAAAGCCCCTACCCCTCTTTGGGAGAGTTTTTTTTTTAGGGGGGGATACTCCCTTGATGAACTGGTGCAAATAGGGATGCCAGCCTCCAGGTGTGACCTGGGGATTTCCTGGAATTACAGCTCATTTAAAGATTACAGAGATCAGTTCCCTTGGAGAAAATTGATGTTTTGGAAGGTGGACTCTGTGGCATTATATCCCACTGAGGTCCCTGTTCTCCCCAGGCCCCATTCTCAGATCTCCAGGAGTTTCCCATCCTGGAGCTGGCAACCCTACCCCCCCCCCCCATCCCTTGCTGGTGGCCAAGGGAGAGGCAGCACGGTGTGAAAAACTGGGTTTGATTCTCCACTTCTCCACATGAGCGGTGGACTCTAATCCGGTGAACCAGGTTGGTTTCGCCACTCCTCCACATGACACCTGCTGGGTGACCTTGGGCCAGTCACAGTTCTCTCCAAACTCTCTCAGCCCCACCTACCTCACAAGATGCCTGTTGTGGGGAGGGGAAGGCAATTGTAAGCCACTTTGAGACTTCTTAAAAGTAGAGAAAAGTGTGGTATAAAAACCAAGTCTTCTTCTTCTTCTTAGGTCCAAACCTGTTTGCACAAGGGTGGGTGTCCAGGAAAGGAGAATCTCTGTTGCCATGGCAGCCCAGCTAACACTCCCTCACCCTCATCAGGTAACATATAGCTGTCTAGCTGGGAACAGCATGAATGGGAACGTGCTTTCTGAAAACACACATTCCATTTGAAGTATATGCAAAGGTATACTAATCATGTGAAGGTGTACTAAGACTGGGAGGGGATATGATAACCATCTTCAAGTACTTGAAAAGCTGTCACATAGAGGATGGTGCCGAGTTGTTTTCTGTTACCCCAGAAAGTCAGACCAGAACCAGTGGTTTGAAATTAAATCTAAAGAGTTTCCATCTATGACATTAGGAAGAATTTTCTAACAGTTAGAGTGGTTCCTCAGGGGAACCGGCTTCCTCGGGAGGTGGTAAGTGCTCCTTCCCTGGAATTTTTAAGCAGAGGCTAGATGGCCATCTGTCAGCAATGCTGATTCTATGACCTTAGGAAAATCATGAGAGGGAGGACATCTTGGCCATCTTCTGGGCATGGAGGAGGGGTCACTGGATGTGTGTGGGAGACACTAATCTGGTGAACCGGGTTGCCTACCCACTCCTACACATGAAGCCAGCTGGGTGACCTTGGGCTAATCACAGCTCTCTTAGAGCTCTCTCAGTCCCGCCTACCTCACAGGGTGTCTGTTATGGGGAGGGGAAGGGAAGGTGATTGTAAGCTAGTTTGATTCTTCTTTAAGTGGTAGAGAAAGTCAGCATATAAAAACCAACTCTTCTTCGCATTCAGAAGCCTCCGGATGCCTGTGACCACAGCTGTCTCTTCTGCCAGATGCCTCTTCTGCCCTTGTGGCGCCTTCACCCACTGCCATCGATTGCTCATTCACAGTCTTAGCAGCACCTGACTTCTTCTGCCTTCACAGAAGAACGGGGAAATCATGACTACCTCTTCCACTGCAGTTCCCTTCTTCCTTTCTGTCAGCAGAAAAAAAAACCAAGCAGTGCTGGAAGCTGTGTGTGTGAGAAAGTATGCGGTAGCAGGTGGCAGGGCTGAGAGGGCTGGAAGGGATCTCTGTCTGTTTTTGCAGATGCCCATGGCTATTGACTATGACAGCTGCTCTAGTGGCCATCAGGAGGTCCCAGAAAATATGCCAGCTGTATCGCAGGCTGTTGTATGAACCGGACCGTAGTCAAATGCTGTTTTCCAGCACAGTGCAATTTCAGCTTCTGCAGCAAAAAGGAAGCTGCCCTATTCAGCACACTCAGGAATTCCCTGAAGTGCCCCTGTACATCCTGCTGCTTATTTTAATTTAAAGCAATTGCTTAGAAAAGAGCGTCATGTTACAAGAGACACAAGGCTGCCACTCAAATGGAAGTCTTGTGTTATTCCCCCCTTCCCCTCATAACTTGCCTCATGCTCTGATGTCATTATGCTGCATGATTCCTGACTCCTGTTCTGTGCCATTGGTTGCTGCTGTTGCGGGGAGAGCAGGATCAGTGCTCAGCACAATAACATCAAGACATGAGGTCATTTGTGCTACACCTTACAGGGAGAGGGAAGAAATCCGACGCAAAGCTCCTGTTTTCTGTGGAAGTCCAACATTTCTTACAATATGTATCTGTGCACTGTTCTGTGTAAACCCTGGTTTGCCCCACCTACGAATTTTTTCATAAAAGACAGGTACTTTAATTTGTGGTGTCAGTTTCCATTTAAGGAGTGAGTACCAGTACTTTTTTTTTTTTTAAGAATAGCAAAATTTCTAGTTTTAGAGAAATACTGGAAGCTAGTATCCTCCCATACACATCAAACTCCACCCACTGGATCTGGTTAATTTCCCCTGCCAAAGATTCCCTTTAATTTCAGGTGGATTTTTCATGATCAAATGACTGTACTGGAACCAATATGGTGTATTGGCTGTGGTGCTGGACTGGGAAGACTCAGGCTAAAATCCCCTTTCAGTCTTGAGGTTTACTGGGTGACCTTGTTCTCTCACTCTGACCTACCTCACAGTTAAGGTTGCAAGCTCCAGTTTGGGAAATAGCTGGAGATTTTGGGGGTGGAGCCTGAGGAGGGTGAGGTTTGGAGAGGGGAGGGACTTCAATGCCATAGAGTCCAATTGCCAAAGAGTCCATTTCCTTCAGGGGAACTGATCTCTGTTGCCTGGAGGTCAGTTGTAATAGCAGGAGACCTCCAGCCACCACCTGGAGGTTGGCAACCCTACTCACAGGGTTGTTACAGGGGATAAAAAGGAGAGAAGAAAACCATATGCGCCATTCCAGACTCTTCAGAACAAAGGTGGTATTACACTATGGTCGATTTGTCATGCCAAAATGATTCTGAAGATGAAAAATCTCCATTTAGCCATAGTAAATAGGGTTGCCAGGCCCCTCTTCACCATCGGCGGGAGGTTTTTGGGGAGGAGCCTGAGGAGGGCAGGGTTTGGGGAGGGGAGGGACTTCAATGCCATAGAGTGCAATAGGCAAAGCAGCCATTTTCTCCAGGTGAACTGATCTCTATCGGCTATAGATTGGTTGTAATAGCAGGAGATCTCCAGCTAGTACCTGGAGGTTGGCAACCCTAATATTAAGGTGCTCATCTGTTTTTTGATACCAATAATTTTTAGACATTTAAATACACAGAGATACTTTGGGTTTGGGAGAGGATCTTTCAAATATCTGATGGCTAGGAGGAAATAATGGATTTTACCTTCATTTCTTTGAACCCTATATGGTGGCCTCACTTTGCAAGGAAGGCTAGCTATAGCCTACCTCTGCCCTAAGGAGTTCCAGGCAATGTGTGGCTACTGCCTTAGGACTGTACGAGAGGTCTGGGAAACAAAGCATGTGAGTCAGTTTATACGGAACAAAGCATTATGAATTGTTTTTAAGCCAGCGGAAACCATTGTGCTAATTAAGTCCTTCGGAACAAACTCATAAGCATAAGAAGAATGTATTTTCTGACATACGATCTTGCCATATGGAGAGTTCTATTCTTCCCTCCATAGCCATTTTCTTCTAAGCCACCCTGCTTAAGTTTCACCCCGCTGTTTTTCCCTTCTCACTTCCAGCCATATGGCATGTGGGAGATGGGAAGGGCGACCTCTTTCAGCCACAGGGCTTGACATATGGGGAGTGGCTCAGGTGTCATGGAAAGAGCGGGCAAGAAACAGAACCCCAGCCCACCCGACAAAGTGGCAGGGATTTTCACGTGTTATGCCAGACACCTGAAACTCTTAACCTGATCCATGGTCTTCGGGTTAAATTTCGAGGGCAAAGAGAGTGAAAACTGGTCTCTCCTCCTTGAAGTGGACGGCTGAGGATCTGGATCAAAAGATGCACTCAGAATATGTGACCCCCCACTTTCCTTGATGCTTCTGGGTAGCTGTAGCTTCTGTGTTGCTGGCAATGCAACAGCATCACTTCTGTCATGTACCAGAATTGTTGCCATCACATCACCAACATCATGGTGATGCTCTGGTATTTGGGCAAAAGCTCTAAGGTAGAAGCCATTTTTCCATAGAATTTTCATAGAATATTTGGGCAACAACTCTAAGGAAGAAGAAGAAAAGTTGGTTTTTATATGTTGACTTCCTCTACCATTTAAGGGAGAATCAAACCGGTTTACAATCACCTTCCCTTCCCCTCCCCACAACAGATACCCTGTGAGGTGGGTGGGGCTGAGAGAGTTCAGAGAGAGCTGTGACTAGCCCAAGGTCACCCAGCTGGCTTCAGGAGGAGTGGGGAAACCAACCCAGTTCACCAGGTTAGAATCCACCGCTCATGTGGAGGAGTGGGGAATCCAACCCGGTTCTCCAGACCACCACTCCAAACCACCACTCTTAACCACTACACCAGCAGAAGAAGAACCACTACACCACGCTGGCTGTGAACGTGCCCTGTGCTATATAGACTGGCAGTGCAGGAGTCTCTGAGTTGGCAGAAACCTCTATATCAAGCTATCAATTGCATTTTTTATTCTCCCCCCTCCCCAAGGAGTTCAAGGCAGCATGCACAGTTCTCCTCTCCTCCATTTTATTCTCACAACAACCCTGGGGGGTAGGCTGAAAGAGAGTGACCCACCCAAGGTTATCCAGCACCTGCCTTGGGAAGACTTTCCTATCACAAATCCTTCCTTCCTGAGCAATGATGTAAGGATTGTGACTATTTCTCCCTAGTTTCCTCCCCAACCAGTTGCTCTCATCCCTACTGGAGAAAAGCTATGGATACTCGTAATTTTTCCCCAGTGAGGGGGGGAAGCAGCTTGGGAGGTTATTTTATGGTGCAAGTCGAGGGAGTTAAATAGCCCCCTCTGTTTAAAAAAAATAATCATTGAAGAAAATAGCCTTGGAACTACTGAGGTGTGGTTTGGACTGCCTGGCTCCCACATGCCATACTACACAATCTCTGTGTAGTGTATAGTTTTGTCAAAAGTAGTAGTTTTGTCAAAGAGTAAAATATGGCATGTTAAGGTAATTGTCGCCTATGGTGTGTACATAGGGTTGCCAACCTCCAGGTAACAACAGAAGATGTCCTGCTATTACAACTGATCTCCAGCCAATAGAGATCAGTTCCCCTGAAGAAAATGGCCGCTTCGGCCATTGGACTCTAAGGCATTGAAGTCCCTCCCCTCCCAAACCCCGCCCTCCTCAGGCTCCGCCCACAAAATCTCCCGCCGATAGCAAAGAGGGACCTGGCAACCCTATGTGTACATGTCTTCCCCCCCACTCCCACATTTGTCCCTGTCCTTGGTCAAACAGGTTTGTGGGGGTTTGAGAACTTCAAAAACCTGCAACACCTGTTGACCAGAGATGATAGTCAGTCCAAGTACATGCAAACCAATGGTGGTTCTATCACATACCACCCTCAATATTACTGAAAACGATTATCTGTCTTTAGCCTTTGATTCAGTGTGTTCTACAAGGAAGGGTCAGGATTTGTCTTATAGTACAAAAATGAATTGGTTCTGGTGCCTGTTCTTCTGCTATCCTGTGACATGTGCTTTGTTAAGAACAACTTTAGTAGTAATTGGCCTATCATTATTAGCAAAATGATGATTATCTGCTGGATAGGAACAGATGGCACATGGGCCCTGTAAGGCCAAGAGAATGAAAGCAAATGAGATATATTATCTTACCCGAATGATTATTCTCTCTGACTGGGGGGGGGGGGGGGAACGTACAATGAAAAGTCATGGTGTTTCCACTGGGAGGGTTAGATGGAACATAAAATCAATATGCTGTTATCTGTTTCTCATTGTATTTCTGTGGTCAAGTAATAATAAACTGAAATTGGGTTAGGTGTCATGGCTAACTTCCATTGTAGGCAGGGAGGTGTTGGGTACAGAATGCTTGGGGCCTCATAAAACTATATTTCCCAGGGTCCCTTAGGTTTACCCCACAAAAATGAAACCAGTTTAAAACTGAGTTTTGTACATAATGAAGATGTGGTCTTGGCTATTAACTCAATAAAATAAAGTTAAGTAGATGGGTTAGGGCAACTGCGTTGTCTGCCCCTACAGTTGTGTTGCCTGGTCCAAAACCCGGTGTACAGGGAATGTAACTGAGGACTTTGTGTTGATTGTATCAGTCAAAAGAAGGGATGAATGAGAGCCACTGTGGTTAGAGTATAAGATTAGA
Source organism: Euleptes europaea (assembly GCF_029931775.1). Classification (NCBI taxonomy): domain Eukaryota; kingdom Metazoa; phylum Chordata; class Lepidosauria; order Squamata; family Sphaerodactylidae; genus Euleptes; species Euleptes europaea. The sequence goes on along the minus strand of NC_079317.1, from coordinate 18,829,441 downwards.
GCTGGGAAAGTTTGGGTTTAGATTCTGTTGTCAACTATGAAGCTTACCTGGTTAGTCATTTTTATCTTGCCTAACCTACCTCCCAGGGTTGTTGTGAGGATAAAATGGAGAAAAGGAGACGTATGACTTCCTGAGCTCTTTGGAGAGAGGGTAGCATAAAAAGGCAACAGGGATATATTTTGGGTTTAAGAACATGAAGCAATGAAAAGCGAAGAAGAGTTAGTTTTTATACGCCGATTTTCTCTACCTTTTAAGGAAAATCAAACCAGTTTACAATCTCCTTCCTCTCCCACAACAGACACCTTGTGAGGTAGATGGGGTTGAGAGAGCTCTAAGAGAACTCTGACTAGCCCAAAATCACCCAGCTGGCTTCATGTGTAGGAGTGGGGAAACCAACCTGGTTCACCAGGTTAGATCCATAGCTCATGTGGAGGAGTGGGGAATCAAACCTGGTTCACCAGATTAGAGTCCGCCGCTCTTAACCACTATACCACACTGACTCTCATATTAATGAAATGGCTTACTCCATATATAGTCTTCTCCCATGAACACATGAAGCTGCCTTACACTAAATCAGACTCTTGGTCCATCAAAGTCAGTATTGTCTACTCAGACTGGCAGCGGCTCTCCAGGGTGTCAGGCAGGGGTCTTTCACATCACCTACCTGCCTAGTCCCTTTAACTGGAGACACAGAGGATTAAACCTGGGACCTTCTGCATGCCAAGCAGATGCTCTACCACTGAGCCACAGCCCCTCCCCACAGCCCCCTATGCTGTTCTGGCTCTGTGCTTCGTAAAGTGCCAGGTTTGGCCTGCCAGGGCCCTGATTCGGATGTTTCTCAGTGGGCCAGTATTTTAACTGGCAACCTTTTAGGGGTATGGTGGTGTCTGGAACTCTCCTGATACTATATTGTGGTACAGATGATAGGGTATTAGATTAGTCCTGGATACATCCGGATCTTTGTATAGTCATAAAGCTCACTGGGTAACCTTGGGCCAGTCATAATCTCTCACTCTAACCTATGTATGTTGTGAAGAAGAAGAAGAAGAAGAACAGCAAGAAGAGTTGGTTTTTATACCCCCATTTTACCTTTAAGGAGTCTCAAAGCAGTTTACTATCATCGCCTTCCCTTTCCCTCCCCACAACAGACACCTTGTGAGGTAGATGGGGATGAGAGAGTTCTGGGAGAACTGTAAGTAGCCCAGGGTCACCCAGCAGGCTTCATGTGGAGGAGTGGGGAAAACACCCCTGGTTCACCAGATTAGAGTCTGCCGCTCTTAACCACTACACCATGCTGGCTTTTGGAAACCATGCATATCATTCTTAGCTCCTCAGAGGAGGGGAAAGATAAAAATGAAATAAAAGCTTAAAAAAAGTCAGAGCAGCACTCCTATGGCATAACCCAGTGTGTTGTGTTGTTTATTTATTTCATTTATAGCCCTCTTTCCACCTCAGTGGGAACTTTGTGCGGTTGGTTAGACTGAGAGTGTGTGAGTGGCTGAAGCCACACGGCAAGCTTCTTTGGCAGAGTGGGTATTTGAACTAATGTAGTGGTTAGCGTTCCCGACTAGGATAGGAAGGGAGATTTGGGTTCAAATCCCCACTCAGCTGCGAAGCTCTTTTGGAACCAGCCACTCTTTCCCAGGATAACCTGTTACCTGCCTCACAGGGCTGTTATAAGGGTGAACCGGAGAAGGGGAGATCCATCCACATAATCCTTAGTTCTTTGGAGGAAAGTTAAGATTTTAAAAATGCAGTAGATAGAAAAACTGGTAGTAGAATGACTGGCTCTGAACCGAAATTCAGCACCATACTTCTTTGAAAAGTAAAACCCAAATTATGCCGCCAAGGGATGAGACATTCAATCCAACATCTAAGTAGTATATTGGAATTTTAAGTAAGCTGCTGCTTTGAAGAAGCTGCAACCTGTACACAAAGTCGCTGGGTTAAGAAAATTATCGACCGAGGGACTCCAGTGCTCTGAAAAATATCTATGAAAATACAAAACAGATTAGGTAAGCATCCTGCTATTCACAGTAATACAAGGTATTTTCTTATCTGGAGACTTGTTTTGACATTCCCCAATGCAGGAATCTGTGTGAGACTAAACATTGGTCTTTATATATTGGCTCCAAAGGACCACCTTCCCTTTCTGAGAGCCAGCATGGTGTAGGGGTTAAGAGCGGTGTTTTGGAGCGGTGAGCTCTGATCTGGAGAACCGGGTTTGATTCCCCACTCCTCCACATAAGCGGTGGAGGCTAATCTGGTGAACTGGATTTGTTTCCCCACTCCTACACACGAAGCCAGCTGGGTGACCTTGGGCTAGTCACACCCTCTCAGTCTCACCTACCTCACAGGGTGTCTATTGTGGGGAGGGGAAGGGAAGGTGATTGTAAACTGATTTGATTCTTCCTTAAGTGGTAGAGAAAGTCAGCATATAAAAACCAACTCTTCTTCTTCTTCTTCCTCTTCCTCCTCCTCCTCCTCCACAGCCCTTCAGAAAGAAGGAGAAGAGAGAGCCACTTGGATAACTCCTGCCCACCCACCCCCACCCACACACACACAAACACTTGCTTGCTTATTGAGTTCTTGAAGCAATGGTAATTTCACAACCATCCCAAACTTTAAAAAAAACCCAAACACCAGAGACTAAATGAAGCACTGCTATGTTTCTTAACACGCAATCTTATTCCTGTTTACTCTGAAGTCAATTCAGTTGTGATCATTGGGGCTTCCTCCCAGGTAAGTGTGCAGAGGACTGCAGCCAGTTTTTCCACATATTTTGGAGGATTTAGGCTATAGTAACTCTGCACATAATGTGGCAGGAGAGTAACTCACAGAATTCTGTGACGACAACAAGTTGTTCATTGCAAACTTGTGTTTCAGTCAACCAAACAGACAATTGTATACATGGACATCACCGGATGGCCATTACAGAAATCAAAAAGATTACATAATCGGAAGCATCAATAGAAAAGTTCTATAAGAACAGGAGCTGAGAGTGGTACAGACCATGAATTGTTGATAACAAAAATTATAATAAAGCTGAAGAAAAGCACTGAAACATTCATAGTGCCAAAATACAATCAAAACAACACTCCTGAAGAGTTTAAAGACCATGTAAAAAACAAGTTTGCATTACTAAGTTCAAGTGAACCAGAAGAACTATGGGTTGAAGCCAGAGATATTATCAAGGAAGAATGAACAAAGACTATTCCTGTAGCCAAAAGAAATGAAACAACTTGATGGATGAGTGATGAAACTCTTAAAATTCCTAAAGATAGACAAGAAGCAGAAGTAAAAAGTGACAGAAATAGAATCAGAAGTCTAAAAGCAGTGTTCCAGCAACTTGCACATAGAGACAAAGAGGACTGTTACAATAAGCAGTGTAAAGATGTAGAAAAGAACAACAAAAAAAGGAAGAACAAGAGATGTACTGCTCTTCTTCATTTCTCAGAGGTCCAACTACTGCTTGCTTTGTATAAACAGTGCTGGATTTAGAATGAAGAGAATATACTTGTTCATATTGTCATCGTTAATTTTGACTTTCCAAGGCTGGTCTTGCAGACTCCTTTACATTAACGCATGCACGTTGTATGCATTTTTATTCAAAATTCACATAGCAAACATATGAGAGGTGTTACTACAAAGGCCTTTCCCTGCTCCACCTTATTGGCCTAGGATGGGTAGTGGTGCTATGATAGATGTGGTATGATGCTGTGATGTCCTTTGCTTCCCGAACTAATCAGTTACAGTGAACAGAGGTAGAAATCAATGTGCAGGATCCATTTCACTGGCAAACGTACACTTAACAACCCATTATTTGAAGCTCCCTATTCTGCTACAATCGAAGTTGGATTTGTTTAGCTTTCCTGTTTGTTCAAAATCCCCATCATTTTAATTTATGTTTCTCAAATTACCATAATTTGAAGCCATGCCCTTTCTTTGTCTTCTCCGGAGGCGGATAGCTTTGTATTCCGATCCGAGATATTTCACTCGATGCAAAGTAAGATGTGTACAATTAGCACATTAAAAAAGCACTTTTCGTTCGCTTTGTCCTACGCAGCTCCATTTCGCCAGCTTAACCTCGCCTCTCCTTTGCTCCCGATATCATGTACCTGTTGTTTTGTTTCGGAAGGAAATTTTTTCCCCTAGAGATCACAAACACCCCATTTTGCTGAAGGTTTATGTGTCTCGCATTCAATTAAATGGCGTGAACTATTTTTCATTCCACCACCTCAGCTTTTGTTTGTTTTGTGCTGCTCAATATACATTTTTTTAAAAAAAATTGAATGAGGGAAGAGAAAGGTATTTTTTGTGATATTTTCTAACACTCAGGCGGCTCAAAATCCACTCAAAATTCACTGAAGATTGGCTATTGCGAGGAGACAATGTGGACCGCAGAGAGATCATTAATGTGTCAAGGGGAACCAAGACGACGAAGTGCTAAATGTCTATAGACATTTTACCGGTCCATTGCTGCTACAAACCACAGGCACAATCTAGATGATCCTGCCCACCTGCCTCCTTCAAAGTTTGCCTGGGGCTGTTTTAGGAAAGCTGGCTGACAGAAATGACATGTCCTCATGGTCTGGTTTGGGTCACATGGGAAGCCTTGGCCAATGGGAAACTGGCTCCCAGCCAGCGGTTGCTATTACCCCTAGAAAGAAAGAAAAAAGACAGTCAAAGAAAACTTGGCTGTCTTTTTCCTTTTCTATGGCTAATAACAGTATGTTTCAGTTAGATAAACCATGCGGGGTGGAAAGCTTAAACTCCTTTTCCTGTGCGGCACAGTGTCAGTCCAAAATGGAACGCCTCATAGAATCATAGAGTTGGAAGGGACCACCAGGGTCATCTAGTCCAACCCCCTGCACAATGCAGGAAATTCACAACTACTCCACCTCATAGATATTTGCCTTTAAATAATGTTGGGAAGATCCAAACCGAGATCTTCCACCATATCGCATAGTTAAGCCCTTACAATGGAGTAAATCTGCATAGGATTGCACTGTTAGAGGTCCTACTTCAGAGCCCTGATTGGTGAGGCTGTCTATTAAGGCACTGGACTTCAATTTTTCTGAACCTTTAACCCCCAGACCTACCGAATTGCAAGTGAATAACCCAAATTCACATGATGGGAAGACAGGGGGCCAGGGTTATGACCTCACTAGTGCTGATGCTGGGACTGAGGGCAGTAGACCAAAAGATCTAGAGATAAGAAAACACAAGCTTAGCCCCAGGGGGTGTACCACACTGAGGAACAAGGTCAAGGGTTATAGTCATGGAGGAATCCTCTCCACCACTGAGTGATATTGACTTCTCCATCCTGCTGTTCCTCTCAGCATGAATGTGTGCTGAGGGGCAAAAGGCATGGCATTCTGACTCATGCACACTAGTAGCAGATACTTTCAAAAAGCAGTGCAAAATGGTGGCTCTGTTGGGCTTGCCACCCAGCAACCTGGCACCACAGCCTTCCTGAGGGCCCTGACCCATACATCAAAGACCACTGCAGTAATGCTCTGGATAGTCAAGGGTTGAAGGTGGCATTGCATAGCCCAGTCTTGTCAGATCTCAGGAGCTACACAGGGTCAGTACTTGGCTGAGATGCCACCAAGGAAGACGAGAACCAGCATGGTGTAGTGGTTAAGAGTGGTGGTTTGGAGAGGTGGACTCTGATCTGGAGAACTGGGTTTGATTCCCCATTCCTCCACATGAGCGGTGGACGCTAATCTGGTGAACTGGATTTGTTTCCCCACTCCTACACATGAAGCCGGCTGGGTGACCTTGGGCTAGTCACAGCTCTCTCAGCCCCACCTACCTCACAGGGTGTCTGTTGTGGGGAGGGGAAGGGAAGGTGATTGTTAGCCAGTTTGATTCTTCCTTAAGTGGTAGATAAAGTCAGCATATAAATACCAACTCTTATTCTTCTCTGCAGAGAAAGGCAACAGCAAACCACCTCTGCTTCTCACATGCCTTGAAAGTCCCTTGATGAGGTCGCCATAAGTCAGCCGCGACTTGACGGCACATGTGTACGTAGTCAGGGGTTTGATTGTGATGCTTCATATGGGTTATCATTAATGGTCCTCAAATCCTTTCCCCCCCACTTCAGGTGGTTTGTGGTTAGCAAGAAGTTAATGTTTTGCAGAGCCGACGGTAAGCACTCGCCAAAGGCACAGATTTTTCTCGGGAATCGTGGCAGGCTTTATTCCCCAGGCTTGGAGAATGTCTGTTTGTAAATGTTTTCTTCTCTCCGGTCCCCTCACTTTGATTAGTGTTTACGAGCATTCTCTCCTGCTGAGCGGGTCTCGCTTCCTATTGCTGTGCTTTTCCTTCTTCTCCATCTCGCATCACATGCCACTTCGCAGGCTGCTGTTTGGTTGCCTCGCTGCTGGTGGACTGTGATTCAGAGCCTGGGTTTCCTGAAATAGGATTTGCCGAGGACATTGTGTGAGCTTCTTCGCAGGGAGCGCCTTTCCTCAAGGAATGTTGAGTCAAGCCGCTTGGCTCCCAGAGACATATAATATACAGAAGAACTGGCTGAGCACAGGGCGGCTGGATTATGCTTGCGATTTCTGGTTGTTGTTGTTGTTTTTTCAATAGAAAGGGGTATTTCTGGAGGAACTGTATTGTGAACTGCTCTTAAGCCCTCTTCTGCTAGATATTGATCTTTGGTCATTTGCTGCTGTCCAGGTGGAACTGATGTGAAGCAAGGATGCAATAGTCAGGGCTGGTCCCAATATCCAACGTCCCCAGTTGCTGCTTCTGCAAATCAGAAACCAACCCGTGCATCCATCCATCCATCCATTACATTTTTATCCTGTCCTTTCTCAGGGTGAAGAAGAATAATTGGATTTTATACCCCGACTTTCTCTACCTTTAAGGAAACCCCAGCTGGCTTACAATCACCTTCCCTTCCTCTCCCCACAACAGACACCTCGTGAGGTTGGGGGGGCTGAGAGAGCTCTGAGAGAACTGTGACTGGCCCAAGGTCGCCCAGCAGGCTTCATGTGGAGGAGTGGGGAATCAAACCCGGATCACCAGATTAGAGTCCACCACTCATGTGGAGGAATAGGGAATCAAACCTGGTTCTCCAGATTAGAGTCCACTGCTCTTATGCATGAGTTTTCCATCCATTAGTGATGACCTCGCTGCCATCCCTAAAAACGTCCGAGTCTTCCCAGCCCTAAAAATGTCAGAGTCTTCCCATTCCTCTGTTAACCTGACTCTTCCATCTTCCCTGAGCAAAGCCTGGGTGAAATCCCCATGCAGAAGGCAAAGCGCGGGTGGGACACCCAAGCTTGGTTTTGCTCACAGCCAATTACAAAGCAGTATGTCTAAAGGCGGGGATTCAAATACTTCCTGCTTCCTTGGAGCTCTTTCTGAGCACAAGAAAGACTTTAAAACTGAGGCTTGGATTTCTCCCCCCCCCTTCCTTTCAGACTGCTCCGTTTTTGTTGTTGTTTTTGTTAAAATGCTTTTTTATGTGGCAGTTGGGTTCGGGGGGAATTTTCTCTCACAGTAAGCACTACAAGTAAGCCAATTAAAAAGCACCATTTAAAGGGGTGGGTCTTGATTTGAGCTTGGAGACTGCTGGTGTATAGATTCCCAACAGGAAGGTGTGGGTCCAGTGAGCAATGAAATCCCCATGCATAAGGCAAAGCGCGGGACATGTAAGCTTGGTTTCTCTCACAGTCAATTACAAAGCAACGTGTAAAGAGGCGGGGATTCAAATGCTTTCTGCTTCCTTGGAGCTCTTTCTGAGCAGAAGAAAGGCTTTTTAAAACTGAGGCTTGGATTTCTCCCCTCCTCCTTTTTAGATTGCTCCGTTTTTTGTTCTTAAAACATTTTTAAAGCAGCAATTGGTTTTTTTGGGGGAATTTTTTCTCACAGTGAACTCTACAAAGTAAGCCAATCACAGAGCAGCATTTAAAGGGGCGGGGAATTGATTTGAGCTTGGAGACTGCTGGTGCATAGATTCCCATCAGGAAGGTGTGGGTCCAGTGAGCAACGAACCTCAGGTAAAACTCCCATGCATAAATGACCTAAGATCTATGAAGCATTGGTGATGGCAGCTAAGAAATGTTACTTCTCTGCTACCACTGTAGCAGCTAGTTCACAACCATCCCAATTGTTTAAGGTAACATGCCATCTGCTGGCTCCTAAAAATGATCCTTCATTGTATCAGGACAAGACAATTAGTTGTGATACGTTTGCAAAGTTTTTTCTGTTAAAATATCAAGAATACACTCTGATTTAGATGCTGACTGTAACGTAGGTCCACAGGAAGAACCTCCTGATACACCACTTGTTCTATTTATGGATCACTTTGGCCCAATTTCCATGTTGATGTTGACAAGCTCCTGGGATCAGTGAAGGCCACTACTTGTGCCCTGGATCCTTGCCCATCCTGGCTTCTAAAATCATGTAAAGACCACATCAGTGAATCCTTTGTTTCTATGACAAACCAATCACTAACTCAGGGCACCTTCCCTCAGCCACTCAAGGAGGTGGTTATCTGTCTGCAACTAGAAAAAACCCATCCCTGCAGATGATTGATGTAGGATACACATCTGCTCTTTCACACATGTCTTCTCAGCCAACAATCCTTACCCAAATTGCAAACCTTAACTTTCTGAGAAGAATGTGGCTGGCTAGAGGGAATGGTTGTCTAAACAGCTCCATCCAGGACCTGTAAATTACCTTTTCTAGATTTCTCAAGTACAACTTCCTGCCAGGGTTAGTGCAGCTTTGTAGAAACAGCGGTTTTTACAGCCTCTCAAATTGAATAGGAAGGCTATGAAAACTACTGTTTTCATCATCCCCAGCAATCCATTAAATTTGGAGCCTACATCAACAAGGTTGCATCTGTGAGGATGAATGCCACTGACTGAACAGACACAAATATGCACAAATTCCACTTGCTAAATTGTGCATGACTCATCAATGTGAGAAGTATGGGGTACTCAGCTCAAGAGGGAATGTGTATTGTGCTCAGAGCAAATTTCATGTTTAAACGCGATATTTGCAAAGGTTAGAGCATCATATACAATTTAAAAGAAACAACACTCTAAAGCTGTTTGGAACCCGAAATCATAAGGGGTCGGAGCCCATAATTTCCCATGCAAAATTTCCGCTTGCACTAGAACCCTTGCACAAGTGGAAATGCAAGAAAAAAAACACAATGGTCACTTGGGTGATGTCAAACTTATTGTATCTTCACTTGTGTTTTTGCTTGCTCGTGATGTTGTGCAAACAAATTCTCAGCATGACAACACACAAGGAGGAAAACCCTGGGTGTAAGCACAAGCTCTCGTGCAAAGGGCAGCGGCACAAAGCCTGTTTATGTTTCTTCATGAGCACCGCTGGATCCAAGCCATAGTTTCTAACTAGTGGTCAAATCAGTGGTTTAACTGTCAAATGATTTGGAGCAAGATTCCACCAGTCCTCAGCAAAAGGCAAGTCCATGGTTGGGTCTTCTGGCTGCCAGATTAGGCAACTCTTGCCCTGGCGCCATATCCTGAGATCTGAGCTGTTGGAAGAATGCCCCTCCTCCTCAAAAGTGGCTTCCATTTGAATGTGTGAATGCAAACTCACTAACCCACACTTAGGAGCTATTTTGGCAGCATTCCATACAAAATGTATGTTTGGCAAGGGCCCATGCAAGGTCAAAGCATGAAGAGGGGGACACAGGTGCCCATTGTGGTGTAGTGGTTAAGACTGGTTAAGAGTGGTGGTTAAGAGCGGCAGACACTAATCTGGTGAACCAGGTTGGTTTCCCCACTCCTACACATGAAGCCAGCTGGGTAACCTTGGGCTACTCACAGTTCTCTTAGAGCTCTTTCAGCCTCACCTGCCTCACAGGGTGTCTGTCATGGGGAGGGGAAGGGAAGGGGATTGTAAGCCAGTTTGATTCTTCCTTAAGTGGTAGAGAAAGTCAGCATATAAAAACCAACCTCCTCCTTCCTCTTCCTCTTCCTCTTCCTCCTCCTCCTCCTAGCAGTGTTATACTCTTCTATGTCTAGAAGGTGGATATGGTCCATTGATGACTTTTCAGAAAACACTTTCGTCGAGCTATATAACCTCAAGAACTTCCCCCCTCTCAGTCTCACAAGTTCAGACCCCTTTAGCCTATACTAAAAAGTCGGGATTTTTTGTTCCAATGTGCATCACCTTACAGCGGGGGTCCCCAAAGTGGTGACCATGGGCACCAAGGCACCTTTTCTGGTGCCTGCCAAGGTTACCCAAGTGGACAGGGCCAGTTGCAGCTTTTATTCTGGAAGGCATCTGATTGGTTGTGCAGATTTTTTAAAATGTTGCTTTGGCAGCAGTTGCTACCACAGCATAAACATCTTCACTGTGTGACTGAAGGTAAGCTGTGGTGGCCATTTTGCAGCTGGATCCTCCTCCGGTGGCAGCCATTTTGTGGCCGCTTCTACCACACTGTGTCAGAATTGCAATGGTGCCCACAGGCTCAAAAAAATTGGGGACCTGTGCCTTACAATATTAGGTTCAAGGGCCTTTAGTTGCCAACTCCAGCCATAAACCTGGAACAGGAGAGGTGTGTGCAAAAAGCAGTCCTTCTTGTCAGGAAACAGCTGCCAAGAAAACGGCTCCTACCTCTCTATGTCCCGCCGACTTTTTATAGAGCCGTTCCCAAGAAACACAGCTCACATATGAAGATTGCATCTTGCCTCACTGAAGTAATGTGAACATAAGGTGGCCACTTGCGATTGACATGGTACAGCAGTCGTGTGTACGAGGGAATAAGAGAGGTGGCTGTGGTAACAGCCGTGTCTGATAAGTAATCTCTCCAGTCTTCCAGTCTTGCTTGTCAAGGACCCTGCTTTGGAGTTCTGTCAACACCTCAGTAACCAACAGACGCCTAAAAGAAAAAAGTTTCTGAAGCAGTGCCAAAGCATTTATGGCCATGGCGATGGAGAAGACGGATTATGCAAAACCTTAAGTGTATCCACAGTGACAAGAATACCAATCGCTTCCTTCTGTCGAAGCCCGCACAGCCCCTTTATTCCTTTGGGCTTTTTGACATCTCTCAAGCTGATGATTCATCAGAAAGCTACCTTATGGTTCAAAACCAATTAAAAAAGGGGAATGTGTAGTTCCTTAGAGGCAGCTACTGGTGCTCATGGCTTATAGACTTGGCAACCATCAATCGGAAAGGGCGTGGAGGTTCAGGGTAGGATTTGGATACAGAAGGTGGGAACGAACTGCGATAGAAGCATTGGGTCTCAATGAGAAAAGAAGAACGTGCTGTTGAGTTGCAGGCAAGAGACAAGCAGAGGAGGTTTGCCATTGCCTTCCAACTTGTAGCAACCACAGTCTTTCTTGGTAGCCTCCCATCCAAGTTCTGACTCTGGCTGCCCCCGCTGAGCTCCCAAGTTGTGATGAGCCTGGGCTAAGCTGGGCTATTCAGGAGACTATAAATGAAGTGAGTAAATACAGAAAGAGTCCCGTAGCGCAGAGTGGTAAGCTGCAGTGCTGCAGCCAAAAGCTCTGCTCACGACCTGAGTTCAATCTCGACAGAAGTTGGTTTCAGGTAGCCGGCTCAAGGTTGACTCAGCCTTCCATCCTTCCGAGGTCGGTAAAATGAGCACCCAGCTTGCTGGGGGTAAAGTGTAGACGACTGGGGAAGGCACTGGCAAACCACCCCTTAAACATATTCTGCCTAGTAAACGTCAAGATATGAAGTCACCCCATGGGTCAGTAATTACCCAGTTCTTGCACAGGGGACTACCTTTACCTTAAATAAACAGAG